>NW_022280031.1:17532639-17554545 GCF_004355925.1 Anarrhichthys ocellatus
GAGAGAGAGAGAGAGAGAGAGAGAGAGAGAGAGAGAGAGAGAGAGAGTGAGAGAGAGAGAGAGAGAACAAAAAGTAGAAATCCTTATCCAAGACCTAGAGGCTGTGATGGTCATTACAAACCGGGATATAAAACTGCTGCATTGCTGAGTTGGAAAAAAGTGAAATATTTACATTTAAACCAAAGCTTCTTCTCAAAAAAATGTGTGTTTTTTATATTACTCCACTTGGATGTTTGACCTTCACTGTGCAGAGTGATGTATGAGCAGAGTTTGACACAGAAGACCGTTTTTGCATTTGTCTGATGGGGGAAAGTTTCTCTGTTTATATTTCCATATCTTGAATCATGGCCGGAGAGGCTCTTTAACTATTGGTGGAAAAAAATGCAGGAAATTCTTAAATTACCTCCAGCGACACTCAAAGTTCTTCCATGTGGACTAGAGTAGCTACACATAGTCAAAGGCTAAGTCATGGTGATATTTTATATTTTTTGTTATTGTCAACAAAGTCCAAAACCAACAATGAATTGATCTACTAACAAGTATTGTCTGTGTATCCAAAGCCTCCGTGCCATAGAGCTCCATTATTGTTCAACGATCAGTGAGTCACACTGCTGCACTGGATGACATTTTCCTTCATCACCATGAACACAAACACTGTAGTTCATTTTGACTCAACCCCACATAAACCGTCCTGCTGCCACAAATACTCATTAGAGCACCAAATGTGCAGGAGGAAAATGTTGGCACTGTACGTTTCATGCAAACCACGGATAAGGTGAATGTGGACGTCAGAGAAAGTGACGTAATGTATGTTGGAAGTTATGTCGTATAATAACGAATATGACAACCGAGAAAGTCCACTAACAGTGGACTTTAGGGGTGGAGGCTGGGTCAAACAAACACAGGTGCATAACGATTTACGTAACGTTATGTAAGAAAGTTTTTTCGGTTGAGATAGTCAACATTCAACGTATTCCGTGGTTTCTAGAAATGTAGAAGCTAACCCTTTTCCTGGCGGCTGGATTGAAATGTGGATTAATCCATCGCTGAAAATAGTCCCCAACAGTTTTACTCCTGCTTGAGTGTTGTTTGCTCAAAACTGCAGTGCCTAGGAGTTTTAGGAAATTGCACTGCAAACTGCAAGTCAAAGGAGCAACTATTAGTGACTCCCGTTAAAAGAAATGCATATTTTCCCACCTCCTTTCCAACCTTCCCTCCTGGGGTTCAAGATGTGGTGTGCAAAGCACTTTGTAGCACCTGAGCTTTGTCTGGCTCTCTTTTGGGTCACCTGGCGTCACTTATTGTAATGTTGGTGATCCTAAATAACGTGTAGTGCTAGCAAAAACTGAACAAACAAATATTTTGTACCTATTCTAATTAACCCGATCTTCCGCCAGGAAAAAGCATAATATGTTTTTAAAGTCCGACTCTGACAAAGGCTTGTGCCTTCGCCCTCAATCTTTGCTTTTATTTCTTACCTAAACACCTGCCAGCCAAATAAATGGAAGTACTTCAACGTTAAACAGTTTTAAATCTACCTCCAGTACTGTGTGACATTTACAGTATGTGCCAGCGTCAGACCGTAGCTTCGGTGCATGTTAGCCTGTGGATGTTATGAGACCATGTTCATTTGTAACAGGGCGAGTTTCGAAGCCAATCGCAATGCAACATCATCTTAGCAGGCAGTTGCCGTGATATTTGCTCAGCACAGTCAAGCTTCCAAGGGAGCGTCAGTGTTATCTTAACAGGCGTTCACATTGATTTGATCCTCCGGTAGACTGCAAATAGAGGTATGAGTCCATACAACCAATGTGTTCTCCTTTAAAATACATCGATGCTTCTCGTCTTGGGGTTGAAGTTTCAGAAAGATGAAAGCAGCTGGTGGGATCAATTTTGGTGTTTCTTTTTCTTTGGGGAGGTGGAGGCCGGTTGAGGGGTTGTTTTATATTCTGGCTTGTCCAACAGAGTGTAGTGAGTTTGATACTTGATGCTTAATTGATAGAAGTCAGATTTAACTTCAGTTGAGAATCACATGCTTAGAGACGTACTCCCCTCTTCATGCAGAGATTGACCAGCAGTTTGAAACCAAAAGGCATAATAAAGTTGCACAGTTACTGCAACATTTCTACGGCTGCAACATGTTTTTGGGGCCATCTTATGTTCTTTTTGCCTCCGATTGGATGTTTTTTTTAAGCGCCAGGTGGAATCTTAATTTATATAAATTAGGAGCACTAAAAGGTGGTAGAGGAACCTGCTTTTTTCCCTTATTACTTGTCTCATGTGCTCTTGTCAGCATAAAGTGACAGTTTGAGCAAATAGGATTAAATATTGTTCTTACTAAAGTTACCAGCTGTAGCTTTAAGCAGCTGCTGAAGAGACTGCTGCAACTTTCCTGTGTCATTAACCAAGGTTACACTGACACACACACACAGACATACATTCAGTATATTTAGTTATTGACGTTCAACAACAGTTTCAGTTCTCATCATACAGACCTGCAGCCCTAAGAAATACTGAAACAGAGCGGGAGAACCTGGCATAACCAAACAGGGTATCAGTTATTTAAAGTGATACTGTACCCAAAGTACAGAGTATCACACACACACCACAACACAAGACAGATTCAGTATACAGGGGATAGTATACAAATAGAATAATAACTAAAGAGCCAGGGGTATATCACAGTAGACACAAATATGATAAAACATTCAGATAAATGTCTAAGACGTTTCTTGATGGTCGTTTTGTTGAGTTTGACATATTGTTTAAAATCCTAAAAAAAAAAAAAAATAAGTGTTTTATTTGTAACTTTATATTGATGAATATAAAAATTGCCAACATCATTATATTTATTTATAATAAAATATATTTGTCTTATTTTCTTGGGTTTTTGAAGAAACCCCACACCACATGTTGCTCTACTAATTTAAAGTCTTTAAAGATATGATTGATTACTAATCTACAGAGGGCTTGACGGAACTTCTTGGTGTGAGAATAAAACTGTTTCTGAATATTTCACCGAAAGAACTTTTTATTTTTTAAATGTCTGCATGTAGTGATTGGCAGGGTAATCTTTATGAATAATAACACACGGGTTTTACCCGACGACCTTGCGTTTTTGGCAGAGCCCTCTGCATCGGGAATGAATGTTCTCATTGAAATAAATGAGCAAGCGGGCCGGGCTGTTTTTCACTCAGTGTTTATGTCAATCTGAACATGACTGATGTCTTGCGTTTGGTGTGAATGTGGTTTAAATGTTAAAGAGAACTGAAGCTTTGAAGCAGTTAGGATCAATTTGATATATCATGTGACTGCCAGTCTTCAGCTGCAGTACAAAGATAAAATATAAAGACTATAAGGAACCGGCAAACTTTTATGATAAATAGCATATCTTGGTAACACACACACACACACACACACACTTTTCTCTGCAGAAATGCTTCTCTCAGCATGTATCTCTGAGTAATTAGCTAAGATCTCTTCCACTCTCTCACCTCTTTCTCTGTCTCCATTTTTCTTTCACCGGACACATTTTGGTCATACAGCTCCCATCTAATGTCATGGAGACATCTCATGGGAGAAATTACGGACTTCCTGCGTCATCGTTTATCATTCACCATGTGGGACTGAGAACAGTCGATGATGATTGCAACAAGACCCTTCATTCTTTCCAGTAGCTTCCAGTCAGACATTGTTTTAAGCTTTGTATATATTTAACTATACTCCTGCACAGATATTTCACATTCCAGCAACTCAAGGGGCATTGACTCTCCCGTCCCTGATATGCTTTTAATGTGAACAATCAGCAGGAAGTGTGCTAAAGTAGGCCTGGTCACCACCAGAAAGTGGCACAGCGCATTTTATTCAACTGTCTTTGCAAGTATTTCTGTTCATGATGTAGGGAACTTTTGCTGGTGAGCTAACGGCTAACCCGCTAAGAAGCTGGGAACATGCCAGCTCTCGTTAGTTATAATACTTCTCGGAGGGTGAAAAGCTCAGAGCTAGCTTACCAAACATCAGCTAGCATTAACAGTCAAGTTATCAAGATTTGTATCCTGGTTGCTAATGGAACAATGATTTCACACAGTTCAATTTAACTTCCGTCTCAGAACAGAAAACCATTCCTCTGCAGTGTATACTCCAACAGAGGAGGTTAAATACACGTAAGATGGAGCAGCTCAACCAATAAGCTGCGATAGTGCTGGCTGAAGCTATGCTAGCCAGGCTGCATTCAAGGGCGGGACTTAGCGAAGGGTTAATTAGTGCTGTGGAAATGTGCATTATGCTATAAGTTTTAATTGGCCATTATTAGCTACTGGTTTGTCACAGAGAGAGTATTATGTATCATACAGAACCAGGACATGAAGGGCAAACTTTTTTCAACACACACTCATGACTGCCATCTCCTCTCAGTTGACCTCACCTTGTTGACCCTGCTGACTACTTATCAATACTCCCCTCCCCCCCATCACATTTATCAATACTCCCCGCCGCTTGATAACATCATCAGATTCGCAGATCGATACCCGCCACTGTTGTATCAAATTATAGCTCCCCATTATCAATACCCAAGAGTGTGTGTATTCAATTAGAAAGAAGGGCGGATTGATAGCCAGCAGCTACTGCAGCCAATCCTGAAGCCTTATCAATGCATGCCGGCGTCCTGACAAATGATAACGCACACGGATCAATAGGTTGTGCTGATGATGATGGTGTCGCCTCGCCCGGGTGCAACCAGCAGACGGAGCAGCTGGCTGAGAGACTGTAACGTTTTCAATTCAACTAAAGAGGATTCATTCATTTGCAGAAATAAGGAAACCTGTGTCATTTTAATGTCAAATTCAAAAACTTACTCTCGTCAATAGGCTCTATGTTAATGAATTTGAAACCAGTAGGAGTTTCTGATGAAAATGTTTGTTTCAGTCACATCTCAGTCACAGTATGTCCTCTTTTCATGTCTTTTATGTTTTATGGGGCTACACCTTCTTTGATATATGTGCAGTTGCCATGAATATAGATGTATTTTGGGGTTTGCCCCAGCATACCATGGGTTGCCATTTTTCGTTTAATTGTCAGTGGGATTGCTGATGAATTTATTCCATAAATTCAGGTGGCCCCCTGCCATCAGTGAATGAATGGGTATGAATGGGTGAATGACATGTAGTGTCAAAGTGCTTTGAGTGGTTGGAAGACTAGAAAGGTGCAGACCAAGTATATTCCATTTACACATCCATTTACCATTTACGTGACAAAAAATTTGAGACATTTTGGATATATAGATTTCACTGTTCTCCAGAACCAAACCCATCGTTTCACAATGTTAACCGCATCGCACTGTGCGTTTCTGCAAGCGTGATACGAGGCTGATATGAAACATATTTATGAAACGTATTCAGCTCAGAAGCGACGACATTCAACGTATCCCGTGGTTTGCAGAAACGTACTGGGCCAAAAGAATTGTCTGGGTTTTGTGGTGCGAATGTTTTGTCAACTCTCAACCACAGTTTATGGCTAACCTGACACCAGTAATGTACATAACACGGAGCAACATGTTGTTTCTTTGTCTTTATAAACTTATAAACTACGTTTTGTTTTTTTTGTAATCACTGCCTTCCTCCATTTACATACTTCAAGCTCTTTGGCATTCTCATAAACAGCTAGTATGACACTGTTCTTCGACTGTACTGCAGAATGAATAATAAACGATTTAATGAAGTTTGGTTCGTTTGACAGATTGTATAGATTTAGGATGCAAAGCTGGAATTTTCCATCTATTACGCTAACATCCACCGGAAAAAAGAAATGTTACAGTTTGAAAGAGATGGAGTTCTTCGAGGCTTGGATGGACATGACACACTCCTGATGGAAACATCAGGCCAATAGATGGATAACTGTATAGGAAATTTTAAAAAAACGAAGAGAGACAAATGTACAAATCTGTAAAACCTTGGTCTTCTGTCTCCTGCATTATCTCTAGTACTTACATGGTGCATGGTATAGTGCATGTATGGGAAGGGGAACCAGTAACAATGAAAACTAATGAGGAAATCAGAAAAATATTAAAATCAGGGACAGGTTTTTGATGTATAATAAAATACCCGATGTGTAAATGAAACAAATTTGAGCTGATTGTCTGAAGACTTTGTTTTCTGTTCTGGAGAATAGTAACCAGTAGCGACAAAACAAAGGTACTGTAGGTGAGTTGTGGAGCTTTGTTCACCTCTCCTTGGCTGCTCATCCCTGCCAGGTTGCATTACGGGCAGCAGGTCGGTCGGTTGTTAAAGGTGATGATGGCCCGCAGGGAGCTTTGGGGTTCGGTCTGTCGCCGGCTCAGGAGATTTAACCCGCGGCCGTAATCACTGTCGACATCGACAGCAGCTTCCTCCGGCTTCCCGCCGTGCGCCTTGAGTGTGTGAATGGGACCGTTCCCACCAATCACAGCGCTCCTTCTCGGGCATCACAGGATACATTTTGGGGGTTCGGAGAGGATTTACAGCGTCAGGGTTAAGAATGGTTTCTATTGTACAAATGTAACATCATGTCCAGTTCCTAAAAGCTGTGGCTTTGTTTCTCGTGCCATTAAGAAATACAGAATGCCCATATCGTTGCACAATGATGCACAAGTTAAGGTAGAGCGTTGAAAACTCCTAAATATGTGTTAATCTGCTTCAGAAAATAGTCCCCGACAAATGCACTTTTGTTTCAGTTATTTCCTTAGAAAGCTCAGCCTGTTTCTTATTTTTTATTATTTAAACGAAACAATATATTTGCAAGCCGCTTTTCAAGAATCACGTCTTGAATAGAAGCCAATGGCCTTGGAGCACAGAAGTTAAAGTGCTGAGAGACAGACTAACACGTTGTTGTGGTTTTTTTCCGTGGCATTTGTTGACAATAAGTATCAACGATAGAATAATGTCAGAAAATGACAGCCTTCAAGAAAATACATTAAAGAGAAATACAAAAAGGCTCTGCAACGTCTGTGTGGATGTTTGTGTTGCCAGAATGTTCTGTTGGTATTCTCCAAATATCTGAAACACAAGTATGTCTGCCAGACAGCATCACATTAACAATGCATCTTTGAAAAAAAAGACGAAAGATGAAACCATAGGCAGACACGGTCATAATTAAATTTAAATGTGATGTAAACTTCATCAGCCAACGGTCACGATTTCCACAGCACACAAATGCACCGCAACACAGAAACACGTGTCAGATGTACAGAACACAGAGAGCAGCACCTGCTGCTGAGCTTTTTTAAGCAAATGGGCGAAAACAAGCGACGGACGACAGCGGGACGGAGTTTAAACATCATTATAAAAAATGAATGAGCAAAAGAGTGAAAACGTTGTTCTGTAGCCGAGAGCTCAGCAGCAGCGGGATTAAACTCAGAGAGAAAAGTGAGGCAGTGTGTTGAATATTTAAAAAATGATCATGTATTTCTCTGACAACAGATATCGGTCAGTACCACTCACAAGATGCATAACAAAGTGATTACAGACACAACAAACTGTTTGAGCTACAGCAGCTCTGTTTCTGTCGTTCGTGGTGAAGTTATTTTCTACTACGGAAACTTAACGACAAGTAACCTGGAACTTCTCATAACCTGAACTTTAAAAAAAAAACACGAGGGTTATTGTTAATCCGTTCTTCTTTGCTGCATTTTATGAAGTGAAAAGTTTAGATTTGGACACTTAACTGAAAAGACAAGGCGGCATCGGATACCAGAACAAATATCAAATGAAATATAGCTAGGAACAAAGACCACGCCACAAACACATCATCTCATTGCCTCCGCACAAAAGTATTTCAGCACAACTGATCTGCTCGACATCACCTTTGCTCTGGAAGATAACTCTAGGGGACTCTGCAACATCGGAGCCCTCAAAGAGACAGCCCCATTCTTGAGTCTCTACTCCCCCTAGGACCACCAGACGACAGTGGTCCATCACCCATCAGTCCACGACCATCTTTATCCTCCCCATCCCTTCTCTCCCGCCCATCCACCTACCCCCATCCCTTCATCTATATCCAAAATATATATTATCACACTTAATATAAGACACATCACCTAACAAGTGACATTTCAGTTTTAAATATCTTAAGTGAATAAATACTACTTTTCAGCATTATATGCTCATTATGACATACAACACTTCCTAATACTAGTGAAATGTAGCTCATTTCAAGTTAGGCCATAAATATTACCATTTCAAAAAATCTTACGAAGTGAATTTTCACTCGTTTTTTTCTTTTTGCTTATTTTTTACGTGGTCTTTATTCCAGTAAGGATGTTGCCTTCCATCCCTCCGTGACTGTACCTGCATCTTGGATTGAGTATCAATTTCAGGGAGATGTTGTTATGCTTGTGAAGTCTGTTTGATCATGTGTCACATGATAGTGAGAAAATGAGGGCGTGTTTGTGAGGTTGCAAGATGTGTAGCGCTACTTGTTTACTTGTGTTTGTCATCTGTGTATCTGCTAGTTGCATTTAAGCCTCGTTCTTTTTATCAGTGAAGTGCTACAGCCAGTGTGTGTAAGTGTGTGTGTGTGGGTGTGTGGGTGTGTGTGTGTGTGTGGGTGTGTGTGTGTAGGTGTGTGTGAGTCAGGTGAGGTAAACAGACCTTGACAGCAGTAATACTCTGTGTAATAGGAACAAGCAGGACGACACAGTGGTGAATTGGAAACCTTTCATTCGTTTTGCACTCGGCCTCAGTTTGCTTTCAGAATGCTGCATTCAAAAGCCACCTGTTTGAGTCTCAGTTAGGCTGCAGAGGGAAAACTGCAGAAGACGAGGAAGCCACGATGAGTTGCAACTGTTTCTATTCATCTTTTGGTTTTTACTTAGTAGTTTTGTATGAAGAACTGAATGAAATAATAATATAACATGAGCCACAGACGGTATATATACATAAAACATGCACCAAAAGAGTTGTTTTCCTGGAGAGTTGACGTGCGTCAGTGAAGTGAACTGGACAGTTGAGTCAATGCTAAATTCAGTTAAGCTGCAGATTGTGTTAGCAGTTTTTTTTTTTTAAAGAAAAAGTGTCCGCAGGGTGCTGGGTAGTGCTTCAACCCAACGAAAAAGCGATGGGGTTGTTGTCAAAGTTATGTTCAAGGTTAGTTTCTTGCGTCCTGTAAAGCCATTCATTCTTAAGCCCACTATTCCCAACAACAGGAAAAGGATACTTTATTTCCTCACCGTAACCCAATTTGACTCCACATTCATTCTTCAAGAGACAAAATCCACCACTTTGTCTCCAGCATGCCTGTGGTTCAGTGGTGGAGTCCCTGATCTCTGCAACATGCTGTGTGAGTCTGACTTGAAGTCCCACATCAGCAGAGCTTCCACTGCCTGGGTCCTTCCTCCCCTTCACTGCCGTTCTCCCTCCATCTCAATAAAACATGCTACTGAGTCAATTCAATTTGAAGCCAAACAGAAGAGGAAGAAAAAACCCCGAGAACTCCTGGTTGAATCCTGAACCTTGTTAGTTTGCTGTATCCATCTTTTATGTATAATTTTTCTCTCTCAGAGATGGCATACCACTGACATGTTGCACTTCATAGACCCCCGTTCAGACTCACAACTGATCAAATACTGAGACTGTTGACTTCGTGTCCCTCTGCGTCTGATATTGACGCACCGAGGCACCGTTTAGCGTCTGTATGGGACATTCGACTAACTCCATTGTAAACCCATCCACGTCATTGACCAGTCATGATGACTGCTTCGTGTGGGCTGTGCTTGTCCTCAGAAATTAACACTACATCTCCGCAAGATGAAATAAGTACATGAACCGTAGGGGCCGCATGGAGCTGTGACACACAGTGCTTGATTTTAAATAGCATCTAAGAATTAACGATATAGCAATCGTGCTATCTAGGATTTCTATACAATCCTGAGGTCTCTGGTGTGCCCTCTAGTGGAATCCTTCAGTAATACAAGGTTACAAGGTTTACATTTGTCATTGTATGACAGGGTTGCAGAACTAAATTTAGAGTGGAAAAGAAAAAAATAGATGGAAAGTTATACATGACAAAAAAATATATATATTCTCATAGTGAGTCAAAATTATGAGATATTAAATTATGGGTAAAAATCTTGACCTACCGAAAGTATTTTTGTTTGTTTTTTTCTTGCCGGAATTATGCTTCCATTGTTTTACTATGCAACAATAATCTTTCTTATTAGGAATAAAATGTTTTTAACGGTGGATAATTACCTAATAAACAAATAAACACCTCTGGTTGCCTTGAAAAAAAGACGTCCACAATCCCATGGTATGATGGTATGTTTAGAAAACTATTGGCTTTAATGGACAGAACAGAAAGCCATAAACGTCCTTCAGCACCGGAAGTACACACCTTCACCTGTCTGAGTTTGCGTCTCACATTAAGCTCTCATGCTCTTTCACACATGAATAAAACATGCTCCGTGTTAAAAAAGCACGCTGACCCTTCCTCACCCCCTCAATCCACACGATGTTCATCTTGGAAAGCTTGGATTTAATTATTCAGCGATGTCGTGGGAGGTGGAGGAGACGGCTTTTAATGCTCGCTCTGCTTGTCTGAACTAAGAATCCATCGAGGTCACGTATAATGACCTGCTTATGAGTCTCAAGGATGCGGCGCAGCGAGCAGACCGCCGTCATCAGCGCTCATTAATAAATGTATCGATCTGGGATGCTGCGCGACAATGAAGGTCTTGTAACTTTGTGGAGAGTCATGCAAGGTTACCGGTGTGTGTGTGTGTGTGTGTGTGTGTGTGTGTGTGTGTGTGTGTGTGTAAAGTATTGTATGTCTTTCACATCAATACAATGATGAGTTTTTGTGGGAATCTGATTCCACTCTTACAACCTTCTTTTTTACCCTCTGTAGGCTCCAAAGTTGAGAAATACTCATCTTTGGCTTGAGAGGTTGGTTAAACATTATCAGAGTAAATCACAATACCGACAATAAATAGCTCAACGTGCACAGCTCAGACAACAACAACAGACATGGTGTCAGTGTTTAAGAAGTGTTTGGTATCTTCCAGCGAGCAGTTTTATGACTTCTCTGGAAAGGGGATGAACAGGATCAAACACAATGTGTTAGTTTTTTTTTGTCAGAGCCTTTGATTCATTGATTGCTGTCAGGATGTAAAGAGAATTTCATCAAAAATATCGAAAAATGTTTTGGAAAATATTACCAACCGTGCCTTTAAATCCACAACTCATACGGTTTCTCAATAAAACAACCGGTAACGATTTAAAAAGCCTCATTAACAAATATTCATACATTTTGTTCAGCCTCCGAGCAGAAAACCCTGTTGTTTTGCTTGGCTGAGCAGAGGTGAGGAGATGTGGCTCAGTGAAGAGAGAGAAACTTGAAAAGAGCCTACGAGTGAACAAACAAAGATGGGGGAAGGAAATGTCACATAAGATCTAATGCATCACAATAATGATGCGCTAATGCTGCTTGGTGATCTCCGTCTTTGATCCAAATAACAGGGCCAAAAACAACACAGGGCAACTTCAAACAGAGGACATCACTGAGGATGCAATGGCCTCGGAGGAGCACAGTACATTTGGTGCTCGTACCCCATTTTGTGCTTTACATATGGCTACACCAGGATCCAGAGGGAGATATTACAGTCCGGATGAAAAGTCAGTCTGACATGAACAACATTTATCAATCCTCACACAAAAGCATGAGGTACAGACACATTCATATTGTATGGCTAACAACAGGCTCTGGTAGCGACCTGTCAATCACAGTAAGTCCCGCCCTAAAGCATCCCCTGCTTTATGGTCTGTTTGACTCTAAATGGACCATAGTTTACTAAATGAACATCATGCTGTATTGAAGAAGACTTGAAACTAGAGATTGAGACCATAAACTCATGTTTACAATGTTTACTGAGGTAATAAATCAAGAGAGAAGTAGAGTCATTTTCTCATAGACTTCTATAGAATCGGCACACAGACGTCCATTTGGACTCATGGATGAACTGGTCAGAATTTGGTGGTCAAAGGTCACAGTGACCTCACAAAACACATTTTTGGTGACAATTTTACACAAATGTCTAAGAGGATAAAATGATGAAGTGACATTTTGGATGGACATCTTGACAACTTGACTGGTTGGTGCAGGCGTACAACTGCGAGGCGGTAATTTGCTTTTGAGCTTTGGTTAATCTGCCGCTTTACCTGTTAACCTATATACTGTACCTTTTAAATGAATCACTGAACTGATCCTGTCCGTCTGCTTCATGTGCATTTGCATCCTAACCATGTTACTTTTTTTTTATTGCTTTGTGACATCCATAGTGTCTTAAAGTCAAAGAAGGATCAATTATTGCCTCTTTTAAAAAGAAGCTTGCATAGCAGTTAAATCATCCGCCTGCTCGAGCGCAGCCACACCTGCAACCTGTTTATCTGCACACACGCCGGTAGAATTAATGTCACAGAGTCGGAACGCAGATACGCAGAGGCTGTCAAAGAGCCGCTCACTGTGATTTAAACGTCTGACACGACACGAGTGACGAGCACCGATACACACACACACACACACACACACACATACACTATTCTCTGCACACAAGCCACACTCAATGTCGCAGCCACGTGCACTTCAAAATACACGAATCTCAACAACACACGCTGGCGCAGAGACTGATGTACGGCCCATAATCTTCATGACAGCTAACGTGTCTATAATTACACAGCACGCTCCTACGGCAGCCATTAAAAAGATCTGAGACAATAACTTCAGATGTCAGATCTGCTCACCAGCGTGTGAAGGTTGATCTGTTCCACATTCAAATAATACATTTAAATAAAAATCTCTCTTTATGACTCCATTATAATCAATGCATTCAGCGACAACACTGTGAAAACATGCAAAGTTGTGACAGAACAAGCTTTTCATGCTGATTGAAAAGCTCAACCTCGGTCTCTTGACGAGTTCAACTGCTCTCAATAGTAGCCTAATATTGATATGGACTCTGCTGTGTTTTAACGAACCAGCCTCCGTCATGTGAGGCGCTAATCACGAGTCTTTAGTCAAGATAACGTCAACCACGCTCTTTTCCTGAACCTAACTGAGTGGTTTTGTTGTCTAAACTTCCTGTGAAGACAGAAAACTGTAACGAGGACAAGCCATCCCTGACACAACTCCCGCTGGAGGGTTTAGTTTGACGCACTTAGGTTAGAATATGTTGGTCTGTCACCAATCAGACTTCTTGTAGTGATGTCACTTTGTTCCCACATCTTTGTTATTATTATTGATAGGAAAGATGGAAAAAAACTACAAAAATTAGACCCAAGTTGTTAAACACCGGAATAACTTTTCATGGTATCCTACACACGTTAGCATTAGCTGCATGTAAAACTTACGTTATCCAAACGGCTGCGGTTTTGAGAAAGTTTCTTGTGGTTTTCCGACATTACGGTGAACAAAGTGAGGCTCTAGGTTTCTAATTGGTGCTCGTGTCTAATGAGCTCTTGGTTTGAGTCTAACATCATCTCGCTGTGCATTTGGAGCGCGTCGCATGCACAGCGCGCACAGGGAAGGCCTCCTGTCAAGCTAACATGACAGGCGATGACAGACACTGCTGGGGCTGATGAATAGTTTATTACCCACCTGCTGTCAAAACACCAAACATCCATCTGCGCCTCCACTCACAATCAACTTCAGCTCATTCAAACAAGCTGGGTGTTTTTATGTATCTTAATATTTCAGGCTAGATGTTTGTCCTTTTTATTATTTAGATTATATCTTCCGTCTCCATCTCGTGTCTCTGATGGAGGTCCACTTAGCAATACATTTGTCTGAAAAGTTATAGCTTTACTTAATAAAGTATTTTTGCACCATTTACATGTTAAAATACCTGATTCAGGTGATTAATTCCATCTTTTACACGCACAAATTACCCACGTTAATACAAACATCAACATCCTGTTTTTCAGTTGTTGTTCAGCGTGTATATGTATATATATCTGTGTGTGTATGTATATAAATATACATGGTGGGATTCAAAGTTTTGGTCGCAGTAACACCTTTTCTTTATGTTGTAATCTCCTTTGAGGAGCAGTACCAGTAGTGACCACTAGATGCCGGCAACCAAAAGATCTCCAGGGTTTTCTTTGGAACCGCTGCAGTCTACTCAGTGGTTGGATTGAAGAGCTTTAAACTGTGATTCCTCAGTCCGTAGTATGTTCAGCTGATATTCCAATAGTGTTAGCCCAACACACTGGCTTTGCTATTCTCTCTATGACCTATGTCACTCTCACAACAACTGGCTCGAGATAAGGCCTTTCGTTTGGCACACGGGAGAAGTTTTAATCCTACACAGACATTTAAGCAGCACACCTGTACATATTCCACCTTGTTATAGGATGTATTATTTTTTGGCAGGTGACACCAAACTTTTAAACGTTATGTGTAACCGTTTGTTTGTGTAAGTGAGGTTTAACCCCCACAGCCGTTTTTGAGGAGTGATATTAGGCTTCAGTTTATGTCCGTTTGTTTCATTTTTTGGCGCTGTGCCTCCATCTTCTGGAGGACACAAGTACAACCGCTTCATCTTTTTGTTTGTTGTCCTATTTGGGTTTGTGATGCTGCAATAAAGCTGTTAAAGGACAGGTTCATAATATTTCAAGTCTGTCTTAAAACAATAGGCATGTGCCCATGTGTACGTTTTTAAACAGTCTGTGCTTCCTGTTGTTATTCCTCCTGTTCTTACCATCCAAAGGCTCGCTCTTAACATGGAAGAGAAGGGGGACAACATGCCAAAATACATTCCATGAGGCTAATGTGAGGGGTCTCCAGTCTAAATCAGACATATAAAGTGAGTATCGTCCCAAGTTACACGTCTTTTTAGTATGAAATTCCTTCTTTGTGTTCTTTGTGTTGCCCGTTACCACATATCACCATGGAAACCATGTCTGGGGAATAACATCGGTCAAAAAAACAGTGATTATGGAAGGTTTGATTTGATCATGAATAAAATAACACAACTAAATAATGAATAAAAAAACAAACATGAAGAAAATATAGAACTGCAGCTAAAATATAGGATAGATAGTATACATATATACTGTATGTATATATATATATATATATATATATATATATGCATTTTACTTTTACCTGCAGCATTATATTTCATTAAGTATTATAGTTTATTCCTATATTTTAGCTGCAGCTCTATTCTGTCTTAGATTCTAATAAGATTTTATTCACACAACTTTAAATACACGGCCTATTTGTATGAGCACTGTTCGAGGGAGTCTGAGATCCAAGAATTAAATTACCAACGATGGCATCACTGTAACTGATGTGGATATGACAATAAAGAACGTGAACTATTTATTAAAGGGCTATGATTTAGGTTTTTTTTTATCTACCCTCAAGTAAAGATAAGTCAAATATGTCATCGAAATGTTTACTTGTTTTCAGTCACAACGAACAAGAAATAAAAAAGAAAACAGTGCCACGTGTTGATTCCACTGTGAAAGGGGCATGTTGTCATGGTTCAATAAAGTTTCTCCTTCAAAAGTTATTTGGGGTCACTGGGGGCGGAATCATGCACTACTATTCTTATCCTCATATGCCCTCGGCTTGAATAATAAACCACTTAAATAAACACAAAGGGGATATATAAAATGGTTTCTGTCATAACTAAGATCATGTTAGTTGAGTTACAGTCTCACACAAACTTCACAATGTAGGTCAAACGCTATGAAGAGCAGCCGCTGTGTGGAGACTTTACATTACTGCCACAAAATCACCTTCACGGCTGATCAATTACAAACTGATCATTAAAATGAATACTTAAAATGTTTAGTTTTTTTTTTCATTTTGTAAGTTGTTACTAAACAATGCGAAAAAATGGTTGTGTAAATCCTCGTTGTGTAAAGTTGCATCAAGTCAAGCCAGAATCAGCCCTGATTCCGGTCTGTCGGTGAGGGCTACCTTCAAAATAAAAGCAGAAGACTCAACACTGAGCGGGCAATGAGGAACACTAAGCAAAGAAAAAGACAAACTGTACATCATTCAAGAGACATACTCAGTTATCTCCAAAGAGGAAATGGAGCAAAAATCCCAAATATGTCATACTGTGACAGACAGGTGTTGGTAGGTTATATATATTTTGACATACATCAAAACAATATGATTTAATGTGAGCATTATTTCACAAAGTTGTTAGTGATATTGATTAATCAGCATACTGTCAGCATACTGTACTGGAGAAAATCCTCATTCCTCTTTGGAGATAATGTTTAAATGTCATGTTTAATGTTAGATTAGCTAAATTAAACATGACAATTAAACATCAGATTTCAAATCAAACACAAGTACAAAGTGTTACGGATGAAAAAAGTCCACCTGTATGATTAGTTTATCCTTTTAAGGTTTTCCATAAGCATTATTGAGCTCTTATGTTATACATATTGTGTACTGCTCTGAGATGTATTTGTGCGACTCTAACCCTTCAATAGTAACCAGCAAGACATGTTTTCTCTATGTGTATGCAAATATTGGTAATTGCCTATGAGTATAGCTATGTGTATATTGTTTAATTCCATTCATTCTTTCAGTTTTTTCATACATAATGGAAGTTGTGGCTCTCAATGGTTTTATTCTGACAGTTGAGAGCTACGTGATAACAGTTGACTTCACGCAGGCTGTATTTATTTTGAAGGTTCAGACCGGAAAAAGTATTGTTTCTTGTCTTCGCGTCAGTGCGGGACGCTTCTCTGTCAGCTCAGAACCGCAGAGAAGAAGATGGCGGCGCTACGAGTCTCGGTGCTATCGGGGAGTGGGAGAGTGTGTCTCCTCCTCACACCGAAAACTATCAAGACCCCCGTGGTAGGTCGATAGATGGAGTATTAGGTTTAGCACCCAGGATGGAATGTGTTTACAACAATAGATTTAATATAAATGTGCTGCTGTGAGGTGTCCTACTGTTAGCTAAGTAGCTACATGTTAGCCTAGTTGAGACAAGGTCACTCGTGTTCTCACACATTTTTAGGCTCTCAGCAACAACCGTGACACCAGCTGCTCTTATATGTTGTCACTCTGTAAGCATAGAGATTGACATGGCGTCAATTACTGCGACAACAAAGGCAGAAGATCTAGAAAACGTTGGTAGCTACACGGAGCAAACTGATCGGTTAGCTAACGCTAGCTAGATCATGAAGTCGTGTCAAACTACCCGGCAAAATTTAAAAGGTTAGCTCAAGTTAAACTTGTACCATAAGGTACAGGGATACGGTTATGCACGCCACGGTATGTGTTGTTAGTGTCTGTAACTGTTTTGATATTGACATGTTTCACATTGTAAAGATGTTTTCGGCATAAACTACAACGGCCAAAGAAGCTAACCGGCAAGCTAACGACTTAGCATTTCAAGGACTGAAAGGACTTCCGGTAATCAAAGCAGTCTTTAGCCGTTTATTGGTGTGATGGATGGACAGATAGATAGACAGGTATGTAGATATGTTAGGTAGACAGATGGACAGACAGATATAGATTGAATGAAAGACAGGTAGTTAGACAGATGGGTAGGTAGGTGTATAGATAAACTACGAGACCACTATGTGTTCCAATATTTGGGACTTTTAAATGGTGTGTCACTTGTCCACTGGCAGATACCACTTCACCATTTCATGTCCCAAATTCGTAAATATGCGCCTCTCCTGTGTAGCTTGGTTTTAGGCTGGAGGTGTGTGTTTGTGTGTGTCCTGATACAGGGGTGCTGTTATGTGATGCCTGGTTACAGAAGTGAAGGGCAGTTTCATAAGTACGACCAGCGTACGCGCTATAAGCAAGGGCATTAGGATGAACTGCACTTCAAAATAGTATCAATATTGTGACTAGAGCTGGATCGATTAGCTGATAGACGGTAGTTAATAAGCATCTGTTTTGATCATCTTTGAATCATATTTCAAGTAAAAATGCCGAGCAATTCCTCGTTGCTCCAACCTCTGAGATGTGAGGGTTTGCTGCTTTTCTTTGTCTCTGGTGATGTAATCAGACTGTCGTTGGCTTTAGACTGTTGGTGGGACAAAACCAGCAAGGTGCAGATGTCACTGAGCTTCCACAAATTCGGATTTTCAATTTTATTTGGATATTTTAGAGACAAAAACATTTTTTTATCAAGAAATTACTCGGCAGACTAATTGATGGTAATAATTGTTAGTTGCAGTCCTATTTGCTAAGACTTTAACTTCAATTCAAATTCTGTAACGTATCGGATAAACACTGAGTACAAAGAATCGTGTTTGGTTACTGTGATATGGCTTTGATTGTTTCAGGTGTTTTGTCCAACAACACAGCAATACTCTCATCTCCATTTTCTCTCAAAATGACTCGAAGAACTAACGGTTTAATCATTTGTTTCATTCGTGGTGTCAGTCAGTCTTGTAACAGAATATAAAGTCGTTAATAATAATAATCCCGTGTACATTATTGCACTTGGATGATTTGTAAGTAGATGACTTAACTGGACTCTTGTGGTCTTTGTTTCTCGTAGGCCAAAATGTCCTTCGCCAGTTTGCCGCGGAGCAAGAAGGTTGCCCTGACCACGATGGGCGTGGTCACAGCCGGGGGGGCGGGGCTCGCCCTGATGCTGCACCAGTCCGTCAAAGCCTCCGACCTGGAGCTCCACCCCCCCAATTACCCCTGGAGCCACGCTGGACCTCTATCCTCTCTGGACCACGCTAGGTAGGATGGATGGACACACACACGTCCTCCAGTGTCTGCATTCGTTTTGGCCCTTTCTATAGTCTGACTTTGTCTTCCTGTCTCGCTCTTTCTGCAGTATTCGTCGTGGCTACCAGGTGTATAAGCAGGTGTGTTCAGCCTGCCACAGTATGGAGTACCTGGCCTTCAGAAACCTGGTGGGAGTGTCGCACACAGAGGCCGAGGTTAAGACCATCGCCGAGGAGGTGAGGCTGTGTGTGTGTGAGTTTATGGTGGTGCGGTTTTAAATTGATCACACATCACTGTCTTAGTATTTTACAGTTTACACGTTTTTGATAAATGTAATTTTGGTTATTTTTAGAAATCTGCGGTTATATTCTCGGGTTTCCAGCCATACTTAAAAGGTTCCTTGTGTTCAGGTTGAGGTAGTGGACGGTCCCGATGAGACTGGAGAGATGTTCACCCGGCCAGGAAAGCTGTCGGACTATTTCCCAAAGCCCTACTCCAACCCTGAGGCGGCCCGCAACGCCAACAACGGAGCCCTGCCTCCAGATCTCAGCTACATCGTCAACGCCAGGTAACAACCAAAAGACAGAAAACCTGCACGGTTTAGTCTAATAGCCATGAAATCACCCCGGAAAAATCCACATATCCTCGGTGTTCACTTGTTCCGCTGCTCCCCTCAGACACGGAGGAGAGGACTACGTGTTCAGCCTGCTGACGGGATACTGCGACCCCCCGGCAGGAGTGGAGGTGAGAGAAGATCTCTACTACAACCCGTACTTCGTTGGCCAGGCCATCGGCATGGCCCCGCCCATCTACAACGAGGTGCTGGAGTATGACGACGGTACGTGAAGATGCAGCGTGTATGTGTGCTCAGACCTGTCGCACAAAGATGATGTCAGAACTGGAAATGCATCGACATCAATATATTTTGAGGGGGTGCTTCTCGTATCCCAGGAAATATGTCTTTGTCATATTTATATAGATAGCTATAGATATATAAAGCTTATGTTTTCAGTTTGTCAAAGACGGAAGAAACTACTTTTTACATAATAAAAATATATTAAAAGATTGGCTTGCTTCACTAGAAATACATTCTTTTTTTGAAGTATTAAATAGACTTGATTTAAAAAAAAAAAAAAAAAAAAAAAAAAAAAAAGACTTTCCATTCTATTTAAATAATTTCAGAATTAATACATCACAATCAATTTGTTTGTAGAAAAACTAGATTTGACTATTTCATCCACCCCGTGTCTAGGAGAGCATTACGTTAACATACTCTCCGATTCCACAGGAACCCCTGCCACCATGAGCCAGGTTGCTAAAGACGTGTGTACGTTCTTGAGGTGGGCCGCCGAGCCAGAGCACGACCAACGTAAACGCATGGGACTGAAGGTACGACACACACACACACACACACACACCCCGGACTGCATCTGAAATTGAAATGTACCGATACTAGCTGGGTACACACACCAAAACATTACTTTTATTTCAATACTTTGTGGCTTCTTTTGTTGAACGAAAAAGGCTTTTTCTAGAAAAATATGTATAAACACCTCAAAGTTGTCAAATACTAAATACGCAAGCTGCCGTATAAGTGCTTGAATAAAATAGTCTAAAATTATTTAAATCAGTAAATAAGATAGATTTTATGTAATTTGAGACTTTTAAAATGCTTTTTTTTTTTTTAAATGGCATTCAGATCGGTCAGTGCAGGGCTATGCTACGCTAACATTGTAGCAAAATCACGTCATCTAGTCCTAAAGACGGCAGCGACGTTATTGTACCATAGACAGTGGTTTACATACACGTGTTTATACAGATAGTTTCTCTTTCGTAGAGCCCGGATACCCACAGACGGCTACATGATTTATTTATTCAACAAGACTTCTCTATGCACTATAATACGCACTCTACGTACGCACATTTCCAGCGTTGACGAATGAATCTGTAGCGTGTGTTCTGAACAAGTGGAAACGGGTTAACATGGAGCTCAATGTGTGGCTTAATCTCTCCGTCCTCGTTCTCCTCCCAGCTGCTGATGGGCGCCGGCATCGTCGTCCCTCTGCTCTACTACATGAAGAGGCACAGGTGGTCCGTGCTGAAGAGCAGGAAGATCGCCTACAGGCCTCCCAAGTAAACGGAGATCAAACTCCCCCCTTACCCAGGCCTAAAACCTACCAGAGAGGGCCGCGTTCAACGACCCCACAACTACCATACGGACAAAAAAAACAGAACTGCCGAACACGCACACATGCCTTTCTAGGAGGAGGTAGAGAAATGAGAATATATGTTTAGGTTTAAAGAAAGCTTGTCTTTAGTTGTTGGGTGCGGTAGAACCAATAGTGCGACAGATTGTTCCTGCATCTGGAATACTGTGGTGCAAGTTTGTGTCAGAGTTGTGGCGTTCTTGAATGCACCTTCCACAAAAGTTTTGTTTGTTTTATCTGGCAGCAGTTGAGGTCTTGACATTTCGTATCAGACGCTTTGTCACAAACCGACTGAGTTGCTTTGACTGCCCGTCTTTGTAAGATGCTAAATAAACCCATACAAGCGCAGAGAAAATGGTTGCATCAAAGTTTGTAACATCCTCCCCTGTCCTCTCCACAAAGCCACTGGGTGGATGCAATGCAGCCTCTGAACCTCTGTTTTACTGTACAAAAATAAATTATCTTAAAGGAAATGTTCCGTGTGGTGTTCTTCTCTTTCTAGCGGACGTTACACACAAACACACTTTTTTGTTTTTTTTATTATTCTGCCCGTGTCGTGCTGTCTGACTCGTTGAATCTGCTTCTACGCTTTGTCATGTAAATATTTAATAAACTGGTGAATGAACAATCTTTCTTATGAGCTTATTTGTTCACTTCCAGAGCGGAACGTTGCTAATCCCTTTTGAAAGTGTTGGAAATGAATCCGATCACTCTGCTTCCCGTCTGTATTTCACAAAGTCTACAGAAAAATAATTCGGTCACAAATCAGCAGATTGTTTTTTATTGTTTTCCACAAAGTCTGACACATAACAGCCTTCATCTCCTAACATTCACAATACATTCAACCAATTTAATAAAGATAGGAAAAACTGCTGTTAATTTATCCTGAAGTAAAACTGGAGGCGTCACAACTAAGTCAAAGTTTTTCGAAGCGGAGTATATTTGCTCCACACAAACTGAACTGCTTGTTCCAGCTGAACGTTATCTTGTGTCTCCAACCCCC
>NW_022280031.1:17554645-17576389 GCF_004355925.1 Anarrhichthys ocellatus
AAGACCTGAACTCTGGGCCACACAAACAAACTAATTATGTTCAGTCATTTGTTGAATAAAAAGCTCTCGGTATCTTAAATCATAATTTGTATTTCATAATGTTAGGCTATGTTACAAATAGAACAGGAGTAGAAGGGACTAATGTTAGAGATTAATAGCAGACGCGCATAACTAGTTTGTCTTAAAAGAGCTCTAAAATACAGACGGACACATCCCCGGTGTCCCCATTCCACACGTCATCACACTGAAGCTGAGTTTGGGTGCCACTCCCCCCTCCCCTCCTGCCTGTAATCATCACATCCTTACATTCATCCCGCTGTTCATTGTGAGATAAATAAACAAGTGTGCGGTTGGTTTAAAGCTGCTTCGGGCCTTCCTTAGGAGCTAATCTGGTTGTGAAAAGGTTTTCCTCCCCGCTGCTTCAACCTGCATTCAGTCGCTACAAGCTTCTTCTGCATCACAACACACACAGATTAGGCTAATGGCATTACTGGATCCCCCCGGATCATTATTATTGCCCTCATTATCATTATCATTATTATTATTATTAGATTAAAGCTCCGTCACAGACTTGTAACAGAAGGACGGACGTATTCTTCTCCCGTGAAAACTAAACTGATTTTCTACTTTGGTAATTCAGAAGAAAAGGGTGGAATTAGGCTTTGTGTTTGTGTGACTGTTTTTAAAAACAAGCTTCTCATATACTCTCTCGACATTGATTCACATGAGGGAAAACACAAACAAACACACACAAGATGGGGTTTTTGTGTCCTGCAAAGTTTGCTAATTTTTTAGAGGTGTTGAATGAAAAATTAAAAATGTAAATACGCTGTTTCTCAGTGACTCACACACACACACACACACACACACACGGCAGAGATTAGCCGCTGTATGGAACCTCAGGGAACCTCATTCACATGGAAAAACCACTTCTTAATTCTAATTGGTGGCCAGTGTAAATCCTCCACTCCCATTTAAACCAGCAGTCAGCGGTTTGTCTTCCTGCTGCTTCACATGTAGCTCAGACTTACAAACCATCCATTCAGAGCACAGGTCCACAGTGGAGAACTCCAAGCATCATCCAGCTGTTATATTGAAAGAAACTCGATTTATGGAACTATTTTTTTGTTTTGTTTTTTGGTTGTTGCCAGTAGTTTTGTTAGCACGCTGGGAGGCTCTCTGCTCTCGGGGCTGTTCATTGATCCGTTAGTCAGATCCATCATTATGGCGTCCGCTCTGGCCTCCGTGACGGCAGAAAGCAGGCCGGCGTTCTCCATCGATCGGATTCTGGGTTTGGAGCCGGAAAGACCTGGAAACTGCCGAAAGCTCCACCGACCCTGGGCAGGTGAGGAGCAAAGAGTTTGGACTTTAAAGCCAAGTTTCTTTCTTATTTATGAAGCAACAATCTGATATTATTGTGTATGTTAATGTATTGCTTAGTTATAAAATTGTAGAAATATTGAATTGACCCATTGGCATGTGGCATGTGTGACCCATGGCTCACACATTTATAATATTTAAGTTGAGGTATATAAAGCTCAATTATTATTGCAAACACCATTTGATTTGACATAAAAATAAATAACACAGTGCACCACAATATCCTGTAAATGATTATAACGGTAAAAATCTTGCTTTTCTATAAATACATTCATTTGTGTAATTATATAACTGCTGAGTTCTGTATCCTTATTTATATTTTCCTTAATTTACCTAAAATTGCTGATATATTTATTCAGTCATTTTCAGTTTTCTAATATTTCCCTTTGCCTGAAAATATTTCAATTAGCATTTTGTTTTTGGACAAACCAATTCAACCCGTGGCTGTTGAAAATGTAGAGCTCTCCTGCAGCCTCTCTGAAATAATAATAACAATACATTTATTTCTATAGCACCTTTATAAACAGAGTTTACAAAGTGCTTTACAGAGATAATTATTAACAGACGCTGTTCTGGGACAACGACTCTTAACCACCTTTTCTCATTGAGCCTCTAGTTTCTCTATTGATGGATCACAGTATTGTCTCTTTGTCCCTAAATGAAACTTAACTGAACTGTAACCTAAATGAAACTAAATATCAGTGTTTAATGAAGCACGTAATAGGTAATCATTACAAAGAAATCATGTAAAATGTTCTCTTTTATATTTTGTGAATACATAATAAATGGATCACTGTTAGGTGGTCAAGGCAAATATCAACCCGTTAAAATGTATTTAAATTTTGTTTATATCCAGAGATCGGAGCCGAGAAGGAGCACAGAGGAAACGGTAAGTGTTCTCAACAACAACAACATCATCATCATCATCATCATCATCATCAGCTGGACTCTCCCAGGCCGACATCAAACTGGTACATCGGACGCAGACCGCGCACCGCCTTCACCAACAGCCAGGTAATCAATCAATCAATCAATCAATCAATCAATCAATCAATCAATCAATCAATCAGTCAATCAATCAGTCGAACAAATAGATCCTCATTCAACACTAAGTTCGGTTATGCCATGAAGTTGAGGACCCGTCTGTTGATCTCTCTGATGTGCAGGTGAATGTACTGGAGACGGTGTTTCAGGTGAACTGTTATCCAGGTATCCATCTGAGGGAGCAGCTGGCAGGGAGGCTGGACCTGGACGAGGACAGAATACAGGTTCATACAGCACACGATGAGAACTCCACCCTGGAAGGAAGACAGCTCTCTACTGCTTCTGAAACCTCACATAGCCCACAGTGCAAAGTTATCACAAACTGTTTGAATCCAACAGAGTATTGTGATGCTTCCAGGCGTAATGGTTCATAAACGTACTTTACTACCAGGACACATGTTTGGTGTTTAAAAGAGAACCTCACCGAGGCCGTGTTACAGGTCTTGGCTTAATTAAAAGTCGAATTAGTGTCGACAAGCTTAATGAATTACCATTAAATATTTAAATTGAGCAAATTAATTAGTCTTTCCTTTTCAAGCATTTTAAAGTTACTGTGAGGAACTTTTATCTGGTTATGAAACAGTCTCTGTTTAATCCTGATCCTCTATAAGACCTCCATCAGTAAAGAGACCATCAGAGAGAAGATGGTCTATTTCTATAGTTATTCTTAATGCTCGCCATCGGAGCCACCGGGTCGGATTCTGGTGAAATCAGATGAAATCATGCAGGTTCACCAGAAACTCCTTCAGCTCAGACTCCAGCAGGGCCTCCAGCAGAGACCGGTCCACTGTGGACAGACCCGGATCCGGAGCTCCGGAGGGAGGAGGAGAGCTCAGCTCCCGGCAGCAGCAGCGTCTCCTCCTCCTCCTCCTCCTCCTCCTCCAGGAGCAGAGCTTCTCCTCTCTGGGAGCCAACAGCGACACCACGCTGCTGGAGACCCAGGACATATTGCTGGACCCGCTGGAGGGAAGGGAGGCACGGGAGAACCTGAACCAGGACTGAGAGGAGCAGACTGTCAGACCCTGCTGCAGTAAAATTAGAGGTTTCCTAAAGGGACTCTGATGCTCAGAAACACTACCACTTTAGTCCACAGGGGGCGCCAGAATCAACACAAATTTAAAGTTCCTCATATTAGCTTTAATAATACTCTAATACAAGTAAATGGGTGTAAAAAAGGTACAGAGGACAGTACTCTAAAACCAGTAACACAATGAGATTCATGTTTGTGTCTCTCGCACGATCAATTAGTGTAGCTTATCACACTATATGAGAAAAGGGACAATTCTGAGTGTGAGCGTATAAAGTTAAGAAGCAGGTGAGAAGAAATGGCCACATGAAACGTACTTAAAGCTTCTTCTCCTGCGATCTGAGCCACGTTCATTTTCCACTCTCTCTCTCTCTCTCTCTCTCAGATCTGGTTTCAGAACCGGCGGGCCAAGCTGAGACGTTCCCTCAGAGAAACCCGTCTGCAGCTGGTTCAGACGGCCGTGGCTGACCTCGGGGTCAGAGGTCGAGTGAAGGCGAGCGAAGGCCGAGGTGAGCTGGAGCTCGCCTCTCGTCGGCAGCTTGAGGTGGAGGAAGAGGAGGAGTGATGCTGATGAACTCTGAACTGTGGACATTTATTCATCACTTTCTACCAGCTTCTGTCTTTATTCTTCCTTCCTTCCAAATGTCACAACTGTGGAAAACAAATGCTAACAAATGAAAGTCACAGTTTGCTTTAAAAACCCAACACAGGATTTAATGTTTGCACAAAAATAGGTTTCTACATCCACCGTATTGAGGAAGTTTGTTATGAGATCTGCTCTGGATCCGTTTGTAATGTTAAGTGTTTGAATATGTCAATAAGTTTCTGTTCTCTAACCTGTACAAAGTCGAATTAATTAAAGTATTTGAATCTCATGTCTGTCCTTTGCATTACTTCACTATAGATAGTCTTTAGTTATTTACATACTGTACTCGTTTACTGGTCAGATCTCTAAGAGTGTTTTTAAAATACAAACAGGCAAGCACTCAATATAATGTATAGTTTATGTTGTTAATAATTTTATTTGAATTTATGGATTGTTTTTAATCAAATAAGGTTTGAAAAAGACATGACAACTGTACAGGCATGGTATTATCATAGTATTTCCATTTTCTGCTACTTTACACTTCTACTCTACATTTCAGAGGCAAATATTTAACTCTACTTTTATTTTTTTAAGTTAAGTTTAGTGTTCAGATCTTTTACTAAGGTGAAAGTAGCAATATTACATTTAAAAAATACTTTGTTACAAGTAAAAGTCCTGCATTAAAGGTTTTACTTAAGTAAAAGCAGAAAAGTATTAGCATCAAAATATACTTCACTAAAAAGTAAAAGTACTCATTACGCAGAATGGTCTATTTCAGAATAAGATGAATTAAAATACTGGATTTATTCCAAATTAATTTATAATCTTCCATGCAATTCTTCATGGTGAATACTTTTACTTTTGGTATTTTAAGTATATTTTGATGGTAATACTTTTCTACTTTTAATGCATGTTGTCACAAAGTATTTCCATTGTGTGGTATTACTACTTTTACTAAAGTACAATATCAAAGTACTGCTTCATCCACTTCAATTCAAGCTGTTTAATGAAATCTGATTTTGACGAGGTTTTCTTTCTACTACTTTCGTTATTTTTGAGGTGTATTTAAATATGTTATTTCGTCAAAAAAAGAAAGAAAAAAGGTCTAAATAACGCGGCCGGCTCTGATTGGCTGAACCGTGCCACGTGAGTGACCCGGAAGTGAAAGCGGAGGACTGATGTGTGTATCTGTAGGAATCTGTCGGTAACGTTTGTGCTCAGCGGTGCTTCTGTGGCTTACAAAAATGGACGCGTTAAATAAGCTGAAACAGTTTGACGCTTATCCCAAAACTCTGGAGGATTTCCGAGTGAAGACGTGGGGAGGAGCGACCGGTGAGCCGCTTCACACCTGTTTTAATTAGATTCATTTAATCTGTCAGAGCTGCGTGTTAGCTGCTGCTGCGGCTAACAACAAGGCTAACTCAATCATTCCTCCTGCAAACAAATCATAAAGATATTTTAAACACGCGCGTTGTTCCTTACTGTTATGATGTCATCTGTTTGTTTTTTATTTTAATTACTTCTATTGTTTCTGTTTTTACCATGTCAAGTGTCTTTGAGTACCTTTTTTAAAGCGCTATACAAATAAACTGTATTATTAATACTTGTTACAGTCATAACGTTGTATTTTATGCAGAATAGACACATTAAACTGTTTTAATTCAATATATAGAGCCACATATCAACTAGGCTAATGATAAGAAAAGCAAATATAGACTTAAGATATATTTAAAATATACTTTTGTGATATCAACTTACTTTCAGCCGTTTATTCCGCATACTTCCTGTATAGGCTGATACCAGTGGTGGTGCATGTTTTAACCACTGATGTCAAACAACTCGTCTCAGCTGTAACACACACACTTCCTCTTTGTGTCTGTGCAGTGACGGTCATCAGCGGAGTCATCATGTTGATCCTGTTCATCTCTGAGCTGCAGTACTATCTCACTAAAGAGGTGAGTTCATCACACAGCACATGATTACCACACACACACACACACACACACGCACGTCCTTTACTGGGGAGGATTCTCCGGGTGGAATTAAATGTGACACAATAACCCGTGTGTGGTTATCCAGATTACAGTGAGGAAGCTCATTCACTCACAAGGTCACGTTGGGCGATTACATTATTAGAAGTTATTGACATTCACAGCAGATAGACTATCCACCAGAGCTCCCCAAAACTGATCACTTTACCACCTGAAAGGGCTGAAATATGTCCACGATCGTATTAATGTTCAAATGGTTCTTTATGGACCAAAGTGCTTTGAACAGGCTGCTGTCGGTTATGTCA
Organism: Anarrhichthys ocellatus; assembly: GCF_004355925.1. Classification (NCBI taxonomy): domain Eukaryota; kingdom Metazoa; phylum Chordata; class Actinopteri; order Perciformes; family Anarhichadidae; genus Anarrhichthys; species Anarrhichthys ocellatus. The sequence goes on from NW_022280031.1 coordinate 17,560,979, forward strand.
CAAGGTAGCACGTGCACAACTTAAGTGGTCAAAACTCTTATGCAACGTTACATTATCCTAAAATGTAAATGTTAAGTCGCTGCTGGCTTGTTAACTGTGGTAGTTTTTATTATTATATAATATTCTATGACCCATGTATCATAATTTCTAAGTGTGTAAGAGAGTCGTAGACTGCACATCTTTTAAATCAGACTTCAACAGAGATAAGCTGATGTCAGTCGGCGTCTTTTGTTTCATGGAGTGAAAGGTTGTGTATCTAGTCAGGTCAGTAGGAGTGTAGTATGAGCGTATTTACCTTATTTTTTGGGGAGGAAAATCCTGTTAAAATGTATAGATTTTAGACCGTGCATCAGCATCGACATGTTTGTGTTGTGACTGAAGTAAAACGTTTGTTCGCTGCAGGTTCACCCCGAGCTTTACGTCGACACGTCGCGAGGAGACAAACTGAAAATCAACATCGACGTCATTTTCCCACACATGCCCTGCGCCTGTAAGTTAGCACCGCTGTTAACCTCGCTGCTTTAGCTGCACGCTAACAACAAATACATGTCGCTCACAAACAACCCTCTGCCGTTCTTTAACCCTTCAGATCTCAGTATAGATGCGATGGACGTGGCCGGCGAGCAGCAGCTGGACGTGGAACACAATCTGTTCAAACAGCGGCTGGACACAGACCTGAAAGCTGTGACCCTCGAGGCAGACAAACACGGTACACTTTGACTTTACTCTGACGTTTGAGCTCCGGACTCTCATCGAGGGTCGACAGGCGGTACACTGATGTGGTCAGATGGCTACAGGTACATGTGAGTCGTAGAAGTAGGATTTAGGAAGGCCGGTGTGAGTGTTTGCTCCTCTTCCTTTGGTAAACAGCGGAGTTAACAGAACGCTAGAAGCTGCACACAGCGAGGTGGTCGAGCTGGAAAGTTTAGCTGCATGTGTTTGATTTGACAGCGCAGCACTTTAACAGATGACACAGCAGCTCAGTGCTGCTGAATAGAGCGCTGCAGGGAAGATGTAGTTTTGTAGGCCAACCAGGAAGTTAGCGTCTCACTGGTTCCCTCAACAAAAAGCCAAAGGGATTCTTCTGTTGCGTTTTGGGATTAGTGCAGAAAATAAGCTCTGTGGCGAACAAACGTTTGTGATACTGACACGTTCAGCAAGATTACACTGTAATGTAAGATTACATTACAGTCATTTAGCAGACGCTTTTATCCAAAGCGACTTACAATTCAGAGTCTATCACATTTCTACACCGTAGGCACAGCTACGGGAGCAATTTTGGGGTTAAGTGTCTTGCTCAAGGACACATCGACATGCGACTAGCGGAGCCGGAGCCGGGGTTCGAACCGCCGACCCTCTGATTGAAAGATGGCCCTGCTATCCACTTACCCACAATCGCCCCCCGGCGATCATTTTCACAAGTGAACAACGCTTTTATGATTTTTGAAGCGTGGACGCAATCACCAGAAGTAAAAAGCTAACGTTAACCACGGCCGCATGAGGGCGAGTATAAACACAACGAGGCTGTGAAGGCGGATTAGTCTGAGTGTTGTTGTCCCATTCAGACGCCTTTATAACGACACGTAAACGCTTCAGAATTCACAAGAGAATCTCTTCAGCTTGTGTTAACCACAGACCCGATTTCAAACATCTAACATCAAAAACACATTCAAAAACACCCATCCAGGGAACCACATGTGCAAAAGTTCTGACTCAATTCTAGGAGTCAAATTTCATGTATGTGAACAACGATTGTAATACAGTTTCAGTGTTTTTAAGTTAAACTAAATCCTGGTTTTGCGTTGTCGTGCGTAGACCTCGGTATGGCGGACGACGGTGAAGTGTTCGACCCCAGTTCACTGGACCCAAACAGATGTGAGAGCTGCTACGGAGCCGAGACCGAAGACCTCAAGTAAGACAATAACATATGTGTGATGTTAGAAAGAAAAGACACACAATTGTTTTAAAATATAAATATTTATTTCTCCTTTATTATGTGTTTGTGTGCAGATGCTGTAACACCTGTGACGACGTGCGGGAGGCGTACCGGCGGCGAGGCTGGGCGTTCAAGAACGCCGACACCATCGAGCAGTGCAAGAGGGAGGGCTTCTCCCAGAAGATGCAGGAGCAGAAGAACGAAGGCTGCCAGGTCTACGGCTTCCTGGAGGTCAACAAGGTGAACGACTCTCATCTCATCTTGTTGTTTTCTGGAGGACGTCCGGGAGGTTTGGGAGAAATGTTCACAAGAACATGTGGAAGTTTAACAAGTGGAAATGTAAAAATTCAGGAACAAGAAGAACTCAGTTGACAATAACACAAAAACCTGTTTGATCGTTTCCCACGATGCCATTTGTGTGATGACAGACGGAGGAGGTCAGAGGGAAGCTTGTGTTTCAGAAAGACAATAGCTGATCTTGACCAAAAGTTTTACAACAGAACAACCTTCTCATAATGTTGTGACTATATTGATTGTGTTTTATTTACCTTCTCCTCCTCTTTGTGTCTCAGGTGGCCGGAAATTTCCACTTTGCTCCGGGAAAAAGTTTCCAGCAGTCTCATGTCCACGGTGAGACCTCGTCCTCTGCGCGCACACACAGAACCAGTCAAAGGCTTCTGAACACCCGGTATCAGATGACATCCAGATACCTATTCTATGGTCAAACTGCAGCACTTTGTACATGTTCCGAACATATACAGGGTGAAGTTTACACTTTTAAAACTACCTTCAAAGACACACAGACTTTAGAGACCTGCTTGGATTTAAGACTTTGCAGTAAATCACAAACTAAAAAGATTCTAGTCTTTGTCGGCATCTTTTTACTGGTGAAGATGCTCCACACACAAGAAACTGGGCCTGAGGTCAGGGGCAGTAGTCCAGGGTAGTCGCATTCATTTGTTAAGCAAAAATATGTCATGCTGGGGATGACATTGGATATCAGGACCGATCCATGAAGCAGTATCGGCCGATTACAGGGTCTGTTTGAAGTCTTCTGTAGCGCTTACAGAGACCACCGATCAAACTATTTAGGACAAATATCAGCCGATCAATCGGAGCACACTTATAGACAACGAGTGCGTCGCTTAACCCCCAAAATGCGTAATAAGAATCCATAATAAAGGGTGTTCAGAAACGTTTGACTACTAAGTGCTTTTATCTTTAGTCTCTGTTCTCTCATCCATTCATCATCCACACACTCATTCACAAATCATTCATTAATCACAACTCAGGGTGTTAAACACTATCAGGTCTGATTCCATGCTGAGTCAGCGTGATTCCTGTTTGAACACGTTTCAGTGTGTTGATCGTAGTTTGATCATAAAGATGTTGGTGCTGGACGCAGTATTTGTTTAGTGCAGCGCTGCAGTTCTGTTCCACAGGCAGCAGCTCACATGGTGATGGTTCACTTCTGTTGAAGCTTCTGTTGTTTGATACGTTTTTAAACCTTCTGTTAACTCTTCAGGTGATCCCGTTCACTTTTAAGTCAAAGCTCAAGTCTTAGTCATCGATATTCGAGTCACAAATGATCAAAATCAGGACTTGTGTTGCTGAAATGAGTCTAATGTTTGCTGTGTATTCTGCAGACTTACAACTAAATATATATATATATATCTGAGCTGAAGTTTTTTTTAGGTTTAAACCACATCTCAGTCTTTATCAGAGAATCGGCGTAGTTTGATTTAAAAAAAAAAAAAAAAACTATTTTTAACTTTTAAAAAACGTGTCTGTGACCTCCGTTACTCGATGACACGACATCATTCCTCTGTTTCCACAGTGCAGTAGAGTTTGACTGATAAACGTTCTTTAAGGCTAATGCAAGTGTTAATAAAATTTGACCATTTTAATGAGATGTCAGTGTTTCTGTCCAGATCTGTTTGAGTGAAAAAGCCTCATTAAGGATTTCTTTGACTCAACACCCAAAACCAAACAGAAGCTAACAAACCAAATGCATCTGCTCTGACCGGCACCATTTCATTTAGTTAAAGCCAAGAACATTATCACCGGATACATCAGCAAACACTTTCCTTTCCTCTGCACGTCTCCTCTTTGCTTCCTTTCCTTTGACTGCTGTTGCCGACGTTTGCCTTCATTGTGTTTTAGTTTTGTTCTTTATTATTATTATTATTATTATTATTATTATTATTATTATCTTGACCGTCCCGTCTCACCTGCTTGCTAAAGTTCCTCTCATCTGCACATTAAACCAGAGCAAGAAAACTAACAAATGCTCAAATAAATCTTCTCTCACGGCCCCTTCGGCAGGAAAAGAGCCAGTTTACAAGCTGCTTCTAATTTGAACTAACCTGCAGTTGGCTACTAAAGAGGAGAACTTGGCCACTGAGTTTGAAGTCTTCAGGTAGTTTTAAACATCAATCTGGCAGGTTGATTAAAGTCGTGCAGGTGTCTGAAGTCTGAGCTGTTATTTTTCTTCCCTGAACACATCGTCCTCTGCTCTCTAAATGAATCTGGTTGAACGTGTTACATTGATTTCGTCTGGTCTTATATTTGAACGCGTAGCAGCCGAAACAAGAGACAAGAATCACTCGCGCTGAAGGATCTGACAGTAAACGAGACTCCGGCTGAAATAAATCCGCCTCATTCTGGTCCCAAACTCCCTCCATAGTCTCCGGACTGACCTTAAAGTCTCATGTGTTTGGGGGCTGCACGACCACCCTGACAGACGATACATATTTTCAAAAGCTCCCTCTCTTTGCCACAGAATAAACCATAATCCTCCACACTGTAATATCTGGCGTTATGTAAAATCTCCAGCTTGTAAATCAACTTTTAATACTTTGAAACCAACCGAATGATGAGCACGAAAGCCTGAGGTAAGTTATAAAAAGATGGGTCCTCGTGCGCCACTGGTCGTTTTTAATATTTCATTAGTAATAATCTGAAATATAAAGAAAAATAATGTTTTGTCAGAGTTGTGCAGCCCTCATACACATTAACATAACGTGGTTTGTTGTCTACCTGCATCATTATAGTGACTCTTCTCTCTTCTTTCTGCAGTGCACGCTGTGGAAAGTAAGTCCATCTTTCTTTGCAGTCTTTCTTAAATCTTATAAATATGTAGAAACGTCACTGACTGCTCATTCCTGTACAGTTACCTGTTTATGACACATGGACACAACGTACTGCTAGTATACAAATATTTAGTAAAGGAAAACTTTTACAGATATTGAATTTAAGTCGATCGTCGATTTTGAGAATCCAGTTTGTTTCCCCTTTTAAAATTATTAGACTGAAGCTGCTCTAATATTGAGTGTTGTTAAATCCTCCTTAGCAGACCTGTGAAGGGCACGCTAACCCACATGACTGTACGGTCTAACATCACTTCAGTCTCAGCGTGATAAGTCGTAACAATTTAAGTCTAAAACTGCCTCAAAACACTGATGTTTATGAATGCAAACCACATGTAAGGGAGGTCAGAGCCTCAGCCAGCGGAGACCAGCGGGTGCTTTTCAGAATGCTAACCTTAGCTTCCTGGAGTCCACGTTCCTCCTGTTACTCTGAGATTGTGGCGGCGAGGAAACACGGGTGGATCCTACGTGGAACTCTTTTACCGATTGGCGTGACATATAAATGCCGCACCTCCACACGTGTCTCCTCCATCCTCACCGGGAGGAAGGAAGCGAGGAGACATGTTAGCATAATGAAAAGCACCTCAGACGTGACATTCAGCGACTAACACCGACATGAACGTGTGCGTTTGTGACTGTCGGCTTCAGCTTTACTGGCTGTCTCATCTGCACATGAACTGAATCAATGGGCAATAATCAACCACAAACTGATCAATAACTCACATTTCTGACAGATCTGCAGCTTCAGAGACATTCCCTCCCTTTTCTTTACTAAATGTGTGTTTTAAAGCTTCTGGAATCAACAAGTGAAGTGATGTGAAATGTTTTGTGTTTTTGCAGTTCACGACCTGCAGAGTTTCGGATTAGACAACGTAAGTATTTCAACTGATGCTAGTTTCTGTTTCTAAAACTATTCTAACAAATGTTTATTTTCTTTGCTTGTTTAAATATTAGTTTGGTACATTATATAATTTTAGAAATACTCAGTTGTCCATAGTAATACAATATAAAGAGTTTACTTGATGCTAACTGCTATGAAGAGTTGAAGTGTACCCCTCTTGTCCGTCGTCCTGCAGATAAACATGACCCATCTGATAAAACACCTGTCGTTCGGTAAAGATTACCCCGGCATCGTGAACCCTCTGGACGAGACGGACGTCACGGCGCCACAAGGTCTGTCCCCGTCTAAATGTTTAAGCTTCAGTGTAGCACCATAGTTTAGTGTTCAAACTAAATGAGTTCTTTAAAAAAATAATGCATCATTCTACTGAATCTGAACTTTATCAGGTCGGTGCTTCGTCCAATTTTTCAAAGCCGAGGATGTAATTTGAGGTATAAATTTCTTCATCTGCGTGGGCGACGATGCATTACCCAAAATGTGTACATTTTCCCCAACTACTGCACATGTGAGCAGCATTTTCGGGTGCATCTATAACAAGTTTTATAACAGTGTCCATAATAATAAATGCACATTTGCACCGGATCCTGAAAACTACTGAAACGCTGAATTTAACCCAAATAGAAGAGATGTGACAATAATCCTTCTTCTGGTTTGACTCCACCCGTTTCCTACATTTGGACTAAACTTGAGGTTTTTCTTGTCAGACCCTTGTGAGAGACTATTTCTATCGCTGCGTTTTGCACCAACTTACAACAATCAGAGAGAAGCTGCATCGTAAGAGACCGATGTTCTCTTGTAGAATTACAAACTAAGCAGAGAAACTCTGGTGACATCACAAAGTAACACATCCACTCTGAAAACCATTTTGAAGAATGTGAATATTTATTGACAAAACTAGACGGTGGGTTGACAGCGTGACGGCGTCGAGCGGACAGACGGCTATAGTTGTAGTTACTGGAAAAGTCTCATAGCTGAGTGACTGTGTGCAGGAGGTCGTCCCTCCTCGTCCTCAGCAGCGGATGCCCATCCCGATGGACATGAAGGTGCCGAACGTCCCGCCGCTCTGCATCATGGTCTTCCCCACTCCTCCCATCAGCTCCCTGCCGCGCATGCCGATCCTTGAGGCAGAGGAGACAGTTTTAGTTTAGTGTCGACTGAACATGTTAGCCATTTTGTTTCACGTCAATATTCAGCCTACAAAGCTCTGATTGGCTCCGTTTTTAAAAAACAAACAAAACTACACCAAGAACATTTGAGTTGCTGATAAAATAGATGTGGACAGCGAGGCAGAGGTCTGGCCGATTATTGAAACTTTTGAATTACTCTTCAGATCCATTTTGCTCCATTAGTGCACTAAATTAAGTACAACTTGATGCTATTTTACCTTTTTCAACTCTTGACATCACCCCGAATTGTACGCTGCACACTCACTAAACGAACATCGCTGGCTGTAATACAGCGGACTACATGACAATACCATTTATGATCATTGGTAGGTCGTAGGAAACTGACAGACTCCTGCAGGAATCAAACCCTCAACCACACTGAGCCTCAAACTCAGCAGGTGGCTGCTGTGAGGTCGGGCAAGCTCACAGGAATCTGCTTTTTTTTTTTTTAACCTACAGTTTTTTCAGTCACTGGGAGGCAAAGAGAGGTTGTTAATGATTTGGCAGAAAATGGAAAATAATTCAACTACCACCTCCCAAAGTGAGCTGACAGTTTAGAGCAAAGTGAAGGGTTATAATGACATTCGTTATTGAAAATGTCGGCAGTGGCCATCGATGTAAGAATTTGATTCTGGGACCATAACAGCTGGTCTTACTCGAAACCAGGTCCACATTCTCAATCTCGCCACATGTGCAGTTACTGTTCCTATAAAAGCAGAATGTTTTGGGTGCAGACTCACCTGAGACAAGAGAAGGTGCCGAACATGGCGCCAGCAGCCATCCCCACTGCAAAACCCATCATGAAGCCCATCTTGACCCGGTCAAAACAGCTGGGCTGGGTCTGTCCGTATGGACCTACAGCCACGGGCATCTGGAACAGGAGAGGAAGAATAAATAGAGATGAGATAGACAGGAAGTGAGATACAGTTCTGATCTGTACCTGGAACTAAAATACTGAACAGGTCTGAAGGTTGCTGAGCAAGACCAATGTGACTATTACTAAAACATGTGTAGGAGAAACGCCCAGACCCTTGATTACATTATTCATGCTGTAGTTTCATCACTAGCAGCTGACGCTTAGTAATGTTGCTTCACGGGACGGACATTTGACCTACCTATCTAGCTAGCTTGCTACTAGTAATTTATTATACTAATTTAACCAGTCGCTGTAGTCCATTTAGTGGTTACTAAACTGGTAATCTATACTAACTAACTTTGACTAAAGACATGTGGTAGTTAAGCTGCTGGTTAATGATTAAGTTGTGTTGCTAAATCTGTGATTTTAGGTTAATCGCTCTTATTGCATTAGCCAGTGAGCTAGGCTAACGTTCGCGAGCTAGGCTAGCGTTAGCTAGCACAGTTGTGTAAGAAAAGATAACCCAGCCGTTTGCTTCACCGTAGTTTTTACACGGTAACTATACAATACCGCATTATAGTTACTAATGTTAATGCTGTAAAATGCACCAGATATGTTTGTTGTGCTAGATTAGCATGCTAACTGACGTGCTAGATGTCATGCTAACACTGTGTAACGTTAAACCTGTGGCCTTGACACATAAACACGGCACGTTTTCACTGATTAAATAGTTTCTTTTGGATCAATGCATTCTGTAAATACGACCTTACCTTGAAGTGTGTGTTTTAAAATAAGTTTGGTTTATTATGGTTCCTAATTTGGAGGATTCCTCGTAGTTGTAGAGCTCAGCTGCGTTTAAATGTCTTTCTAGCAGAACTCCATAACCGGAAGGAGAGAAAGATGGAGGAGGAGGATAAAGAGGAGAAATGAGCCTCGAGGAGAAACATGAGGAAAAACAAACAGCGCCACCCAGTGGTTTATTTTAGTAATGCTGTTATTTAGATTTTAATTATTTAATCAGTTCAAGAGTCTCCAGTGGTGTCTTATAGTATAAAGTTACTTAATTACAAGTAAGTCCTAATTCATAATGTTACTTAGTAGAAATATCATAGTCTGAAAAATAATAATAAAAACAAACTAACCAAAACCCCAAAACATGTATTTGAGTTTTAACAAGGGCTTCCTTTCTCTTCCCACAGCATCAATGATGTACCAGTATTTTGTGAAGATTGTTCCCACCATCTACGTGAAAACTGATGGAGAGGTGAGTTCATCTTTAAATGTCCTCTTTCATGTCACTCCGAAATGTTGAAGTGACAGATTTAGAAGGAAGTGTTGCGTTTGATTGTTTTATGAGCGCTTGGTGCTGTTAAATCCTTTTCTTTTCATCATGAGACTTTACTTTAAGGTGTCTCACCCCATCTAATGTCATGTTTACCTGAGAGCTGCAACAGGCTGAATCTAACCTGTTTTGTTGTCTCTTTATTTCTGTAGGTGGTAAAAACGAACCAGTTCTCGGTCACCAGACACGAGAAAGTGGCCAACGGGCTGATAGGAGACCAGGGCCTGCCGGGCGTGTTTGTTTTATACGAGCTGTCGCCCATGATGGTTAAATTCACAGAGAAACACAGGTAGGAGACCACAGGAGCTGAGGTCCGTTAGAGCACCGTGAAGACTTCCGTTGACGCAGAAATCGGGAAAACTGCCTCTTGACTCGAGTCCAGATTTGTTTAAACTCCTAAATATTGAAAATAATAATAAACTTTAGCATTTTAAAACAAAACGTTACAACATAGAAATGGCTGACAAACGCATATAAATAAAAACAATTTAAAACAGTTGAGTAAGGAAGCAACATATGAGAAGAGAGAAAAAACCTACAGTCATGATCTGAGTTTGAGATTAAGTTATTTGGGGAAAGTGTTTGAAATGATTCAAGACATTTTTCATTCAATATTTTTTCCATTCAACCGGCTGAAAAAGAATAATTCACTCAGTGTCTGATTCATATGGCTTGAGTCAAGATTTGGAACCAACCAGAGACTGAATGAATAGATACAAGAACGGTATTAAAGAGGCACTTTAAAGGCACGATGAGGAACATTTGTCGGTTGCTGTTTGTGAACACAACATTCAAAGATGGCTCCTCCTCGACTCAACGAGGGTCACCGTCCTTTTGGAACCAGTTTCGTCCGCTCGGCGTTTCCTCTCGCTGCATTTGCGTTTCTTTCGCCGTCGTGTTCGCCATTTCGGTAGCTTCCTCTTGGATGCGTGCGTCATGTTGTGGCAGCTGGTCGCTTCGTTTTTTATTGAGGTTGACGCCCGGAAACTTAAAATAAATAAGTAAAATAAGAAGAAAACCAGAAAATATAATTCTACACAAGAGGGCGGAGTCTCTGCAGTAAAACACCACTGAGAACAACTCATACGAACAGAACTGTACGAGTGATTCAGCAGAACTTTTATTATCAAAGCAATTTTGACTCTGAAAAACGAATATAAATTACACTTCATAACATCATCCTGGTTTACTCTGCAATTCACATTCTAATATCCTCCTTAGTTTATTCATAGCCTGACGATATCACCATTAACTCAAATTGGTGCTATAACATGATATCAATGCAAACATCTTAAATCATTTTATTCATTCTGACGCTGTTAAAATGACAGATTTTCCTCTCTGGATCTCTGAAAACAGGACTTCAATGTAGGACGTATGGCTGCAGGACGCGTTGCCTTGTATGGTGTTTATGGGGGGCTTTAATTACTATTTACATGAAGCACACGCTCAGTTACACACATTACACTACACACATTCATCATGTTTACACTGCTCAGTCACACAGTTATCAGATGTGGCTCGCTGGTTTGAGCCCACCGTACGAAAACTAGTCCGAGAAAGTTAAGATCAGAATAACAAAGTGTCCTCGCTTGAGCTGCAATCTGCCTTTTTAAAGGGGAAATGGGTTTAAGTGACGTTAATAACAAGATTTAACAGCTAAATTTGAATTACCAATCTGTCCGGAGGATGCACATTCACGGCAATAAAGGTAAGATTGTTCTTTAAATGTTCTTACTAAATGCATCTTCTCTCTCTTTCTGTTCAGATCATTCACACACTTCTTAACGGGGGTTTGTGCCATCATTGGAGGCGTGTTTACAGGTCAGTGCGTCTGTGTGACATCATAACGTACCGCAGACTAACAACGCGTGAGAGCGAGTAGAAATCCAAATGCAGCGGATGAAATCTGACTCTCCTTCTCCTGCAGTGGCCGGTCTGATCGACTCGCTCATCTACCACTCGGCTCGGGTCATCCAGAAGAAGATAGAGTTGGGCAAGGCGTCCTAACGCCGCCCCCCCCCCACACTGACCCCCCCTGCCGGCCTCCACGGTGCAAAACGGACCGAGACAACGGACAGAAGAGACGGACACAGAAGAGGGACAGACAGACGGAGACGGAAGCAGTTTGTCTTTCTGTCTTCTGTCAGATGGAGTGACAGAACACAGAGAGAGGTTCTAAAGCACCGGAGAGGAACTTGTGGGACTTTTTTTCAGGGTTTTTTTTTTGCTCTCCGCTGTTTAATTTCAATGCCGACGGGTTCAGAATCAGAGAGGACGACGACGCCTCGTCTGCCTCCAGAAGCTCCTCGGTGGGGAAAAGAGGAAACCTCCTTCCCTCACTTCCTGCTCACTTCCTGTTTAACGACCGCCGCCACACTGAATGTCCGTTAGAGGATCCAGAGGGGCGAAGATGAGACTTTAATGGAATACGTCACCCAAAATCATACAACCTGGTTTGTACGAACATTTCTTTTAAGCAGAATCACAGACTCTCAATACAACAAATATATTGAGACGCCTTTAAGGATAAATTTGGTCATATTTTATACTTTTTATTGTCAACAAATCCCATGAACTAAGCAAAACCAGCAACAACTTATCCTGCTAACTTGTCTTTGTATCCACATATCTTATTCCTCTGTGTCACAGCGCTCCGTTGTCGTCCAAAAACATTAAAAACACACCGATGAGTCTCACTGTTGCACTGGGGGACACTTTCCTTCATTGTGAACACACACACTGTAGTTTATTCTGACTCAATCACACACACACACACACACACACACACACACACACACACTCACCGTCCTGCTGCTGCTCACTAGAGCAGGATTAATCCACCGCTGAAAATAGTCCCCAACAAATGCAGCATTTATTCCTGTTTGAGTGGTTAAGATCAGCCTTCAGCAGGAACCAGAGGGGGGGTGTTCAGAGACCGACTATCACGTTGTTGTTGGTTCACGTCTTTTCGTGGGATTTGTTGACAAAGCAGAAAAATACAGAATATCACCGTCTCCACACACACACACACACACACTCATTGTGTCTGAGATGATTGTATTTTGATCAACCGACCCGACACAGGTCGATGTCAGTCCTCTTGCATCACAGCCACCGTGAGTAGGATGTTATAAGTAGTAAGAAAAGAAGAGACGCTGTCTGATGGAGGACGGTCTCCTTCTTCGTGCGAGGCTCTTCCACTAGATATAACAAATAATGTCCATATCACACGTGTTCAGTTAACAGAGAAGCCGTGGCAGCGGTTGATAGGAGAAGTTAAAGCGACATTTATCTTGATTTGAATTCACAACACTCTGTTTTTGTGCCAATTCTCTCCCGCCGTCATTGTGAGACGTAGGAACACGACGTCCACGTTCTTAATCGTGACGAGCAAAGCTGTGATTGGCTGACCGGTAAGCCACGTCTGTGTGTGAGATCTGGAGCCAGGCCAATGTGTGTCTACCACAGTGTCATACATCTACATCTACACAAATCACAGTAGCTTCCTGTGATTTCTACAACAGAAGTGTCAGACCGCCCTCTCGTCCGCGTCCGTCCTCACCTGCACCGTTTAGTCATTTAACCCCGGCTCTGTTTTAGGGGATCTTACCTCCCTGATTGACTAAATTATCCTTTTTCACAATTTAGTTTTTTGTTCACTCGTGCAGCGATTTGAAGATGAACTCTCTGTATGATTTGTACCTCTTTTTGTTTTGTATTCAGGAGTGTAAATATTGTACAGACGCATCCGCCACTGCCTCAGAGAACGGAAGGAAACAGCTAAACACTTTGTGAATCCACCACGTCGAGCGCAGCACTGAGTCAAAGTGTTAAAACATGTTTTGTTTTTTTTTGTGATATCGGTAAAAGGGCTGCTTCTATCCTTCTATCCTTCTATCCTTCTTTGCTTCTTTCTTTCATTCCATGGGACAGTGCAGTCCCATGTGCCCCGATAGACTGCCATACGTTTCTCTGTTGTGTTTAATATATATTTTCATTTGGTCTGTGGGAGTTGGGAATGTTTATGGGTCATAACGTAACCAGTTGCTTTCAGATGACGATCTTTCAAAAAAAGTGTTCTTCTCATCTGAAAGCTGAGGTTTAATGACCGGTCTGACAGGAAGCTCCAGACCACGAGAAGACGTAAACGTCGGTTTGATTCTCACTTTATTCCTGACTCGCGTGTCGAGCCGCCAGATGAGACCCAGATGTTGACGTTCGCCTCTCTGTTTATTCTCAGTGTGGTGATATTGTCGGTTAAAAGGTTTGGGGTTCTTGTTTTCCTGAAAAGACCACACTGGTGGTTTTGCATTTTTCAGTGCATTACCTCAAATCAGTAATTTTTATTTCCATATGTTAAGAAAAGCCACTTTACAGACGTAAAAAGTGTTAATTATCGATATAGTCGTTGATTCATTCGATGTCGCTCCACTCTGATTGGCTATCCACGACAATCACGAGCGTCTGTTTTAAGATGATCTGTTTTTTTCACCACTTCCAGATGTTTACTTCCGTATCACAGCAGTTTGCACCACAGCAGCGGTCTGTCGGTCAGTTTTCGTGTCGATCATAATGTCTTTGAACTTGTTAAAGAACCTGAAGGACCGTCGTCCTCTACAGGACGTCCGTGTCTGCTTACCGTGTTGGATCTCTTCCAATGCCGGTGTCACTCACATCTCTCATATGTTTTAGTGTTCTTGAATGCAACACCATGAAGGTGTTAAATATCGTACATGCTTTTACACATAAAATAAACCGCAAATTAAAGGCAACAAATTCTTCACTGTCGAATTAAAATAAATCGGAGTTTGGGGCGGTGAAATGACGAGCTTCTTAAAAAGAAGTTGTATTAAAATACATCAGACTAAAACTCGCCACCTGTGATTGAACGTGTGGTGGAGATCTTCTGCTTCTGTCCGTCACGAACAAAACTAGAACCATAGAATAAATCACTTCCCGCCTGCTGGAGGACTTTGTCCCAGTAGAGATGTACATTTTATTTTCAAATACGTCTTATCACTTGGAGACACTTGAGACAGCCGGATCTTCAGATTTAAACCACTCTGTCGACACAAAACACAACTTATTCTCTAGATTCACTACGACAGACAACATGTAACAGCAGGAGTGAAGCTCGTGTGACTGCGGAAAGTCACATGAAGAATATCAAGCCGAGTACTACGGCTGTAAAGAGACACTTTGATGAGCTCCAGTATGAAATGTTTCCTCTCTCTCTGTTTTAAGTAGCTTCTGAAATCTGGATGATGAGGTTTGATCGTGAAGGAGAGTCGTTGCACCTTTTTGAAACATCGGAATCAGTGGCAGGGGTCGTGTGTGTGTGTGTGTGTGTGTGTGCGCGCGCGCGCGTGTGTGTGTGTGTGTGTGTGTGTGTGTGTGTGTGTGTGTGTGTGAGATCGGATGAGTGAGAGAAACGTATTTATATTTTGATTGTCCTCAAACCGTTTTTAAAATGACAGAAAATAAATGTTGAATACACCAGCTTCACCTGTCTGAATGTCTTTACTTTGGTTTTAATATTTATATTCAATCTCACACATTTTATGGCTTTACACTTTAAAAGGTGCAATATTTAAGATATGGCACCTGCTCAATCACCTCTACTACAGAGTCCATGTGATCTAAATCTGCAGTCATCAGTTATATAAAAAAAATACTAACAGCAGAGCAGGAAGGTGCTAAATTCAACCAAACTCAAGAGAGTCGGTCAAAATGTTGCCGCTATCTAATAATCTTTACTTGTTGCATCAGCCTGTAATTTAACCGTCTGTGTGTTTGTGACACTGACGTGTAGATAGTGCCGTAAAGAAAGTGAACGCTTTGAAGGTCGTTGGCTATAACATTCTTAGATCTCAGGCTCCCTCCAACAATGCTCATTAAATATGAAGAAATGAAGAAAACCACGCACGTAAAAATGAAAATCCGAAGATGGAAGACAAAATATATGAAATAGAATAACACATTTGTGGTAGACGGGTGCACAGTAAATGCAAAATGTATCGACTGTAATGTAAACGGGAATGTAGTAGATGTACATGTG
>NW_022280031.1:17576489-17602004 GCF_004355925.1 Anarrhichthys ocellatus
ATAAAGATAATGAACTTCAGAAGTCATGTGTGGCTCATGGCTGACCTCGGACATCTCTGGAAACATCTGAATCTTTTCAAATCAAACTAATTGGGAATCTATTAAATGCGATAACTTGCTTTTCTTAAATATTATATTTGATCTAATTGTTATTTCCTGCTGTAATCAAAGTTTCTCCTTCATACAAATCCCTTCTTCTGTCATTGAAATGTCCTGCAGTTACATCTGTCGCCACTAGATGGCGACCGCGTTCCTCAAACTGTCCTAGTTCTTACTATTCACACCATGGTACCCCAAACACACACACACACACACACACACACACACACAGAACATCTGAATAAAATTACAGCCGGCTTGAGTAACTTCCTGTGTGTCTGTGTGTGTGTGTGTATGTGTGTGTGTATGTGTGTGTCAGGGCCACACAAGGCTGAGCAGTCCAGCGTTACAGTCCTCGGAGAATAATTTGATACTGGAAACATAATTATCTGCGTGGTGCGTTGGGCTCTGAATCATATTAAAATCCATCACATGTACATTTAAAGTCCTCACAGGAGCAGAAAGACCCCATCAGGTTTATCTGACACTGACTCGCTGAGGTTTGCTTCACACATTCACATAGTTGCGGAGGCAGTACCGACATCTTCTACTTAAAGTTACCGTGAGGAACTTTTTAACTGGTTATGAAACAATATCCGTTTAATACTGGTGCCTCTGTATGACCTACATCAGTAAACCGGACCATCAGAGACACGATTGGCTGTTCCTCAACCTGACTGAGTAGTTTCCTGTGAAGGAGTTTAGTTTGAATTCGTAGGAAAACACGAAAAATGAGGAGTCGCTCTTTCGTAAGACGTCATACGAACCGTTCGAACTTGGAGCAGAGTGCTACTAGCTTACTTCAGGCGATCGGAACATTCGCTAATTTGATAACTAGCTAGAGATAAAGTAATTTACTCCCACCTTAAATTCATTGTGGAAGGTTGGAAGTAACCTACAACATAATTATGAGAAATACAATCTTGTGTAACTTGATTGAGTTTAATCTCAAAGACAGGAAGCTGAGCAGCATCAGGGCCGGCTCTGGGAGGAGGTGGAGAACTACGGGAGAACATGAGGCGAGAAAAAACTCAAAATATATAGAAGCAGAAGAAGAAGAGTTTCTGTATTTGTTGTGTGTTGTTTAGGTTCAATTTGTAGTTTGGTCGGGTTTTAAGGATCTATTTTTTGGACTTGGAGTGTCGGGTTGATGGGTTTTTGGTGATGATTGAAGGTGTGCAGTTTGGAGTTGGGGTTAGAGGCTTCTGTGTTTATTTCCAGGGTTTTTGGTTGTAAATGCGTTCGGTCTACAGAGCAAGGGTTGAGATTTAATTTGACGTTTAGGATTGAGGTTTATTTAGAGGGTGCAAGGTTTAGACTTTGGCTCATGGTTCAAGTGAAGACTTTGAGTTGAGGTTTGCTTTGTATATCGTTTGAAGCATAATGTCTCAAGGTGAAATTCCTAAAGTTTGAAAATCCTTGAAGCTCATACTTACATTTTGTGACATCTGTCATTATGCAGCGTAGCACATTTATCTCACTATTACATGTTGTCTTGATAGTTGCAGATAATTTAACAGACGAGAACAAAACATCCTATTATAAGTACTTTATGAACAAATCAAATTAAGTTGCACAGAAGAGATGGGATGTGGTCATGAGTGAAGCTGGTTTATGAGGAATGGGGTGCAAAATGATGAAGAAACCAAACCACAGCACACGGAGAGAGCCTCGTTAGCTGAGGAGGCAGAAGCCCTGATGGAGTCTGATCAGCAGGTCTCAGGTGCTCACAGTTTCACTAATGTTAGATGTCCGCCCACCTGATTACATGCAAGACAATCAGGACGATGAGCAGCTGCAGGTGCATGAAAGAGACGGACCTCATTTCCTCTCACACGCTCCACTTCTGAGCTTCAGAGGTTCTGGTATGTTGTTACTTTTGGACAGACCCAGGTTAGCTTTTTCCAGTCTTTATGCTAAGCTAACCATGCTGCATGTTAATCGCACACACACATGAGGGTGGTATCGAGCCTCTCATCTCACAACCAGCAACAAAACGTGTTTCCCCAAATCTCAAGCCGTTGGTTGAAGGGCCTCAAGCCGAGACGGTTGGGAACCACAGATCAAGATCCAGATCACGTGGTGGAGTCTGGCTTTACATGCTGGTGCCAACGCGATGCATGAACTTCAACATCCAACACCAAAAATAACAATTTCTTGATGCCAAACTTCTTTTATATCTTCTGCATAAAAGTTCTCAAATGTTTAAATATAAACATCTGAACAAAATGTCACGTTTTACTGGAAACAGGAACTATGTGATCAAAGGAGGACATTCAATAGCAGCTTTCAGCACTTTTCAGTCAGTACCCAAAAATAAAGTATTGAGGTTCTGACTTATTCTGGCTTTAGTTCAACATGCAGAGGTAGACTATCACATAATGTAAATGTGTTTCCACAGAAACTCTCTTCTGATTTATTATTTGTTTGGGTGGGAATTACACAACTGGATGGCAACAGAACTGGGAAGACAGTATCATAACAGGAACCCCCCTTTTAATCCCACACACACACACACACACACACACACACACACACACACTACCGCACACACTTTGGCTGGGACGCCACACAGACACAGATTTTTACTGTAACCGTAGCTAAACATGAGAAATCTGAAATGTTCTGCTGAAATTCTTGAAAACATCTGGACCTCACAAGTACACAATTGCAGTTACACCGCAGACTGATGAGGGTCAGACTCAGTTTCTGTGTGTGTGTGTGTGTGTGTGTGTGTCAGGGTGTTTGGTGGTTGTGTTAATGGCAGTCGTGTGTCGCGGTCAGCTGTTTGAAGTGAGATGGTTTGAAAAAACAAACTTCTCTGCCAGTTTTCTGTCTGCAGGCTTCAGACTCAATGATGGAAGAAAACGGTTTGCTTGTAAAAGTGAAGTTTAAGTGTGATTTCTTCTGATCTTTGGCACGTTACGTTTATAGGAGCTGATGGTGTTGTTGATCGACACCAGAGCGAAGTTCCTCGTGTGATTACAGGAACCAGAAGCTAGCTGGCGTGCTGTTATTAGCCCACATGGCAGCAAAACAAAGCACATTTATGAACACACACTTAAGTTTTTGCCTGCATATGGTTCACACCGAATCGATCTAATCTAGTTGCAGAACTGTTTCAATAAAAAGACAGATTCACACATGCAGAGGACCAACTACTGTGTCCAAAATAAGGTCCTGTGGTGGTCAACCACAAGGGGAGGGACTTCGCATCTCTAACACATCATATGTGCTCTATGACAGGTGTTGCTGTTGAACACAGGTGTTATGTTGACAGATCAGGGGGAAAAGCTAGTTGTTTGAACATTATAATTTGAGATTATTCTGTCATTTGAACAGTTGAACAGTGAGATCGCTGATGTCCCAAATGAAAACTGAGCACACTGTGTCCTCCCATTCTCAATTTGCCAAATACTAACTCCCAATGCTGCAATGTTCTCATTTGCTGCTTGGACGACTACACAGAAAGTTGTGCAACATTCAACGAGAACATAAACACACATCAGATATTTCGTAAAAAAAGTCATTCCCAATAGTCTCTAATATCCTGTAAACATTCTTAATACATAAACTACTGAGTTATGATGCTGAAAAATATGCATTTGTTTTCATTTTTTTGCCATCGTTTGGTTAGACTGAAGTAATTTCCCCGTACTGGGAGCATCCCCCAGGCGTACTTACTGGAACAAGTGCATAAACAAATGAGATAAGATCCAACGTTACCGTGGAACAACTCCAGCTTCTGAGCGCACTGACCCTCAGACTTTCCCCTGATGCCTTTGTGCCCCATCTGTCTTCATTAGCCGACTCACAGGGAGGTTGGTCTACATCTTAAATGAAAGTTATTTTCCGTTCTGGTGTGGCCAACATAACATCACCATCTCCACTTACTGTAACTTGTAAGTATTGTAAGTCATACTTGGATCGGCCCATTCAAACCTATGACCCCCTGAGGTTTAATGGGCCCCTCTATGTCAGCTATGTGTGCGCGTGTGTGCGTGTGTGTTGGCAATGTATTCACACACTTATCCACCTACTTCCTGTCTCTGGATTATGATGCCATCAGTGCGAGCCGCTGCTCTATCAGCTGGGATCTACCAGCTACGGATGTTAGCTTTGGGATCTACACACACAGTGGACCCCCTCACCCACACTCACACACACACACACACACACACACACACACACACACACTGGCTATATGTGACAAAAGGAAAAGGCGTAGTCAGTGGTTCTGTTGACCAGATGTGTTGGTTTGTGAATCAGAATGAAAGTTAAACAGTGACTGGGTTCATTACTCAGATATAAAATACGTCTTTATCTCCCTCCTCGTCTGCCAGCAGTTAGTTTCTCCTCATCTTCTCTTCTATCTTCTGTCTAAACTCTGGGTGTGTCCCTCACTGGTACATCTTGTAGTAGGTGGTGAACTGCCCAAAAATAACCACCAATTTGGTGATTTGAAGCTTCAAAGACGTCTAGACAAAAACAAAAAGTTTAAAAGTGGCCTCCGATTGGTTTAAAAGTGGACATTTTCTGGACGTCCAGGACGCAGATAACGGTTGTTTCTCTGGAATTTAAATGATGATATTTCAATGTGAAGCAGATTCTAACTACAGATTTAAATGTAGTGATTTAGATGTTATTGAACAATAGTTGTATTGTAAGGGGAGGGGAAAACAAGTTGTGCTTACAGGGAGGTTTTCTCGTCTGACCCCAGTAAGAAAATCATTCCAGTGTGCTGGAGGTTTAGCTTTCAAAGAAATTCCCAGAATGCAGTGTTAAAGAAGTATTCGGAGACCGTGCTCCATGTAATACTGTTTATTTTATGTGACTTTTTACACTCTAACCAACCTACAGATGAACTAAAACTGAGAACATACTTTAAAATTACGAGACAACCAAAGTAAAGCGTTTCCACCAACATGTATTGGTTGAAAGTTATGGAACAGCCACAACTCAAATTTGAGGAAGATGCATAAAAGCTAGTTTAGAGCAGCAAAAGTGGCTTTTGAACACAATATGTGTATCATTGGAAAATAAATGTCTGCTCTAACACAAAACACCAACACAATATTTGGGATTATGTGCCCGGTGCAAAAAATTATGTTGCAGTTTCTCCCTAAAAGTGCAACATATACCAGATTAGGAGCAGTCTGATTGCCTCTCAAAGGCTCTCAACATGGCGACATCTGAGCAGGTGGCTCATAGCTAACGTTGCTAACAGTACAAATTACAGCAAACAATACAGTGTTTACCTATATAGCCCTTTGTTAGCTCTATAAATATGTTTCTTCTCTGTGCATTCAGCACAGAGGTCTAAGATGTCTTCAGCTTAGCTTAGCACAAAGCAAAGAAATGCTATTCTCGCTCTGTCAAAAGAGCAAGTCTTGTTTACATTTATTCTAAACGTTAGCGAGGGAATCACTAATATATCTCTCTCCATATGACTTCAGTCATAGCAACTAAAACCACAATGATTTCCAATTCTACATGTGTTAATTAACAATAAACAAGACGCATCCATTGAGTTGTTGGAAATGTTTGGGAACCACAAGTTAACATAATTGATCCCAAGATTATTCAGACACTCGTGACCAGCGGTGATCCAGCGGTTCACTTCCTGTACTGATTTCCTCTGCCTACCAGATGCAGACAGTTTTAGAAATGAAGGTACTTCCCTCAGAGAACGGGCGGCTGGGTTTGACTCATTGTGCCGTCTGAACCAAAAAAATAAAAATAATCCACCATCATTTTTTTTGTTGCTTCTGATCCACAGTGACTCACACTGAGGTTGTTGCTTTGTACGCTCATAGAGTCACAGCGGATGATTCAGTAGAAATGTTTCAAACTTAATGGACCATGGTGGTGGTTTGGCAAAGTGTTATAAACATAAATAAGTCCTGAGATTGGTTTCCTTCCAGGCAGTCAAGTATCTTTATAGCAAGTTAATGCAGTTGTGAGCATTTTTTTAGACTTTAACAGAAGAAATGATCTGACTTACCTCCCGCAAATTGAAAATGTGCATTGGTGTGTTACGCTGTTAGCAATAGAGAAGTGCTAATGCTCTTTACACACCAGAAAACTTGATAGATGCTATGATAGCATTAGGCCTCAAGAACAGCTTGGGCTGATAGATTTTGACCTGTTGGTGGCGCTGCCTGAAAAGTCATTGAGTATTTATCCTTTGGGGACCATGAATGTCTGAACTCATCCAAATCCAGTCCAACTACTGTTGAAATATTTCACTCTCAATCGGTGGACCCAAAGACCAGATTGGTTGCCATCTTTAAGTGGAAAATCCCCCACTTTAAATGTAGATGTTATCCGTAATGGCAGTGCCTACATGTACCAGGATGCATTGCACGCAAGCTTCTGAAGCTCGGAGGGTCTACATTGGCCACATCCTCTTGCACGGCTAATGCAGCCACAGCCTCGGCCTCTCTCCGCTGCACATCTTCGGCCGTATACTCTGGCACGAATAAGTACGGCTGAATATTCGGCACAGTCTCAGGGTCGTTTGTGAAACATTCACGAAATCACAAACCATCTGGGTTTTTTTGTGTCGCTTAGGACAACTTATTTTTAAACTAATGTTTGGGTTTAGGCAACAAAACCACAGCAAAACTTTATAACTTGTATTGCTTAAACCTGCCTATACCACCCTAACCCTCTTCCCACGAAAAGGCTGGGAACCTGGCCTTGGTGGGTGCAGCGGCCAACAACATCTGCGAGGGGGAGGGTGAAGGGAGAGGAGACGAGATAACGCGCATATATACTCTGTTTTGTTTTTCATTGGGGTTAGACCTCCGAACCATTCGTGGGGAAAGAGCTCTATCCATTCAGCTGAATTTTGATTGAAGTGTCTGTTCATTAAATATGTTTTTAATACTTTAAGAAGTTCCATCGTGATTATTTCTCACTGGGAGGTCAAAAAGATTTTTTTTCCACCACAAACATCAGTCTCATGGCTGAAAATCCCGTGTTTGTTGGACCAATCCACCCACTAGTAGTGGTCATTGTCATCGTCACAGGGATGTGTTGAATTTATGTAAGAAGGATTCTAATTGTCTTTCCACTAACACTGTTTCTTTCTCTTCGCTTCCCTCTTTCTTTGATTTCTGTGCAGCTGTTTGAGTCAAAGCTGGCTGCTGTGTAGTGTTGTAGTCTGACATCGTGTCACTGTTTATACAGTATTTTTGTTTTATTATAGTACAGACTTCTGCAACACCGTCTTCAGTTGAGTTCAACAATGGTGGAAGCTTTCTCCAGTAGCTGTCCAGGTAATCAGCTGCCTTCTCAGTCATGTGACTTTTTTGTTTACAGTCCCTGGTTTACTTATGAAATACTTCTTTACTGTAAACCGCTGAGTCTGAGCTTCACTTCATAATGTCACCGCGAGCTGATTTATATTTACAGATGAGGAATTGAGAGTCACCCCTGACTCTTGAATTCCTCCGGTTCATTTGTTGTTTTGTTTTTTGGAGGAACTGAAGGCAGCAGACGAGTCAGTGCAGTGAGTCAGCTCCGAGGAGGGAAGTTCAGGCTTTTCCAAAACCAAACAAATCTAAATCATTTCACAAAGTTCTTCATTCAATACCCTTTAAATATAATAAGTGTCTGCCCGGCTGTGGTCAGACTGCTGACAAATGCTTTTTTGTTAAATCTGTGCCCTGTCGCACATCAGGGTGTTTCCTGAAAAGTCTCAAATACAAACCCCGAGTCACTTTTCACCTCTTTCTGAACAAATTAGTCATTCTAGTTAAATTACTTCTGCATTTGAACATCCTTCTGTAAGCTAGTCTGTTGATAATACTAATAATAACTTTATTTATAGCACCTTTAAAAACAGAGTTTACAAAGTGCTTTGACAGACAAAGCAGTAAAAGCAAGACAATAACAACAATAACAGAAAGCTCAGTGAGACGGTCGATACGATAAAAATAAACTAAGAAATAAAATAAATAAATAAAATGATTTAGTAGAATCAGCAAATAAAAATAAAACATGTTGTATAGGCTACAATGCTGAAACCGGGTTAAGGTTACTACTTCACAAACTATGTCCAAACACAACCAACACCCCAAACCCATGGACCACCTGATGCCCTCACTAATGGAATCACTGAAGCTTCATCCACCTTTGACCCGTCTTCTCCAACATGTGTCACTGTGGTGATTACTGGCCCTGTTTCAGTTCAGTCTCCACCATTCAAGGGCAGCGTATCAGCATTGTTGCCGTTGCTGCTGTTTCTGACGCTGTTAGCACCGTTAGCTGTTAGCACCGTTAGCTGCTAGCCGCCTTCTCAGACATCTCCGTGTGCAGACAGGCAATCCCAGCTGTACTACGGTTTGGCCTAGAGCAAAACCATACAAATTTAACACATTTATAACAAGTTACTGTGACATATTTAGCTAGCATTTGACTTTGTATACTTCCTTTATTGAAGCATCTGAGGGAGTCGAGGCAAAGAAAGAGTGTCACAGAGTCATCGTAGACCGAGAGAAAGAAAAGAAGAAGCAGAGACAGATGACGATACAGACGGATTAAATAAGCATTTAACAATAGATGGAAGCTACTAATCTGGAAAGCAGGAAGTTGAAAAAAAATGTCTTCACAACCCACACGGCTGCTGCTGTTCTTCAGTTAAACATTTGTCTCTGGCCACAGGCCTGACTGTCCATCAAAATCAACTGAAATGGTGACAAAGCTGAGACGCTGACATATTGTCCCTCTTTTACTTTACCATCTTGTACCAGCAGATAAGACCTTTTACAGAGTGCCAGTGCTGTACCCATACAGGATGTGCCCACTCTCCTAAACAAGCGCTCCTTGACTCAACAGACGGCGAAAGTAAAACAGTTCATTGTAAAAGAAGCACTCGACGTCTGCGTCATGGTCTCTGCAAACGGCAACAAGACTGGTGTTATAAAAAGGTGAGTAGTTACTACAATACACTACGATTTATTTATGTTATGCTAGGTCGCGTTAGCTCACTGAGCTAGCGGCCAGTCGGCTGGTCTGGTTGTGTAGCAGCAACTTCCTGGTTTAACAAATCGTTTTTATATTTATTTAACTCAATAAAACACAAAACAACAGTTTGAAGAATGTGACTCGAGGGAGGATTTATCTGTTTAAAACAACGAGCATGTTGGTGAGGTTTGTGCAATGGTGAAAAGTAAAAGTGGGAGGCAGACGGACTACGGCCATTTTATTAAGCACGTGGCCGAGCGAGTCCACCATTTTTAAACTATGGTTATTGTGTAAATAAACTGGGTTGCCAGTCAGTACGTTGATTATACCCTTTTTAATAGATAGATTGACCACTTATTAATGCTCAGATGCATTGAGCATTAAACCAGTTATAATTTGTAATGTATAAAATGATTAATTAACAATTGTTCTGTCTGTATATATAACGTTTTAGTTATTGTGTATTTGTTTACTTATTTAAAATTCTTTACAGTTGTATTACTTATTTATAATACTTGTTTTGATCTTGTTTTACTATGTCTCTTGTTTGCACTAGCCACTATGCTGCTGTAATCGTGTAAATGTCCCCGTTGCGGGACTAATAAATGATTATCTTATCTGACTTTGCTTTGTGTGTGATCACAGGACTAACAATGGCTGACAGGAGATTCAGACAGCCTCCTGTATGGGATGCGATAGATCATTCTGTCAGGGCCCTCGACAAGACGGCAGAACTGGAAATAAAATACATCAACTCTTACAAAGGTATGGGGGTGTTTGTATTCATTAGACTCTTACTAGCCAAACCAAACTAAATTGACTTTTTAGAGGTTTTCACCATTTTATTAATGTAGTAATTGATGTGTTATGAAAATAACTGTTCCTACGTGCAGCTTCTAGGGATGTTAAACGTATAAGTGTGTCTATGTGTTTGTGTGTACTAGGTCGAGGTGTGTTTGCCAAGGCTCCTTTCCTAAAAGGAGACTTCGTGGTGGAGTACAGAGGGAGATTGATAAGTTCTGAAGAATCCCAGAGGAGGAGATCGATATATCACAGTAGATGTACGGTCTTCATGTTTGATTTCTACTGCAGAGAGAGAGCATGGTGGTAAGGACATTTACACTTTTACGATTTACATTTGTGATATTAAATCAGTCTGATATAGTAACTATAACCATCAGTAATGTAGCCTGAGTTGCACATGTTAGTCCGGCTATTTATGTTTACAAATCT
Organism: Anarrhichthys ocellatus; assembly: GCF_004355925.1. Classification (NCBI taxonomy): domain Eukaryota; kingdom Metazoa; phylum Chordata; class Actinopteri; order Perciformes; family Anarhichadidae; genus Anarrhichthys; species Anarrhichthys ocellatus. The sequence goes on from NW_022280031.1 coordinate 17,586,795, forward strand.
TGATTTGTTATCATTTTGAAGTGTTGATGCAGCGCAAGAAGATGGCAGTCTTGGGAGACTAGTCAACGATGACCACCACCATCCAAACTGCAAGATAAAGAAGGTCGTAACGGAGGGAACGCCACGCCTCTTTCTCTTTGCTCTGAAGGACATCAGTGCCGGAGAAGAGATCACGTATGACTACAGGGGAACGGACTGTCCCTGGAGGAAAAAGGTTGGTCAGTTTTATAGATGGTACATGTAGTGAACATAGATGTATTACATGTGATAAATCTACTGGTACTGTATGCATGTGTATGTCAGACCAGAAGGGTCTTTAGATAACCACACACATTCATCTTTTTGTCTATTGTATCAGCTCATAGTTATTGTTTATTGCTGACCAGCTTATTAAATATGACGTTGAACTCCTTCTACAGGCTGGACCTCAGACCACCATCCCTGAGAGCTCTAGAACAACAGAGGAGGACCTTCAGAGATCATGCTATCAGATGAAGGTACGCATGTCTGGGTTAGAGTCGTGTGGTCATACGTTAGTTTTGAAGCTTTTCCTGTTTGAATAATTGGTAAGATATTTATATAACTGTTAAGTTAAAACACAATCTCGTTTTGTGATGTCATTTTTTGGAGGTTGTCTTTGTGTGAACCTGATTAATGTACAGTACTCAAAACGTTGAATCCTTCTTTCGTATTGTTAGTATTATTAACCATGAAAGCTATTGATGTGACTCTCTGATCATTTAAACATGACCAGCGTGCAATTACTTTCTCACCAGGACACTGAAGTAAAGGCTGTTTAAATGTTCTGTTATCACACCGATATTATATCTTTAAATGTCTTTAAATTCTTTAGGGCTCAGATGGACCACAACACCTTTTTCCAATGAAAACATAATAGTTAAATATCTTCTTTGAGCTTTGTCTTCTTTTTCCATCTCAACCTGTTTTCGTACTCCGGGCAAATGCAAATTCTCTACATTTCTTTTGGACTCTAGACTCGGACTCTGAGTTCTGACTCTGAGGTTAGCGTCGACGAAGAGGAACACGACTCACTCTCACGGCAGAAGAGGACCAACAACATGCCGGTAAGCAACACTCACCGTGTAGAGAAACATTGATGCATGTGCTTGACATGTTCTGAATTCATAGTCCGCATCGTGTGTGAAGTGTAATTTCATTTACGTTTTCAGAGTCTTCAGTCAGAGATTGATTCTGACTCCGATGAGCTTTTTGAGCCGTACAACAGTGGAGACGATTATAATCGGTATACCAGTGAGGACGATTCTGATGGTACAGACACGAGCGAAGACGAGGAGCCCCTCAGCCTGACGAAGGACACCCTCCAATGCCTGAACAATGGCTCTCTGAAGCAGCTTCCTGACAGCGCTTCTTCCCCACTCGCAGAAGCTGGAGAGGCTGCTGGCTCCCTTTGTACAACCATCATGTACGAGCCATAGCAACATTGTTTGTTCTGTAAGTTAGGAGTTGGAGAAATGGCACGGCATTTGGAGCAGACCCATCACAACGAGCCGGAGGTTGCGCAGGCCTTTTCCTTCCCAAAGGGCTCCAAAGAAAGACGGATGTGTCCGGAGCATTTGATCAGTAGAGGCAACTTTGCGCACATCGTATCAAAAACGCGCGTCCAGGCTGCATCTCCGCCGCCTGAGGTCAAAGGGGAATTTGGAAAGCTGTTCGTGAACACTGTTCAAGATGCAACTTATCATGCACTGCACTCTGACGAATGCATTATGGAGTACGGAGAGGATCTTTACAACCGGCTTAAATTTAAGGACGGCAAAAGGGAATACGTTCGTCACAGAATGAGAGAGCTGGGGCGGCTTCTGATCCGCTTGAGGAAGACCTCCTCCATGAGGACCATCAGAGACCACATCACACCGGCGAATTTCATGCACGTTGTGCGAGCGGTGAAATACCTGGCGGGCTTCGGCAGTGAAACGAATACGTTCAAGAGCCCGAGCATTGCACTCAAAATCGGAAACAGCTTGGTAAATATCGCACGGCTCGTCGAAATCCGTGCAAACGAACAGAACAACCACCGTGCAGCGCAAGACGCTCGCGCCTTCCGCAAAGTGTACGACAACAGATGGCGCGAAGTGGTGTCGGCCGCGTCGCTGAAAGCAATCAGGGAGACCAAGTATACCGCCCCTCTGCTGCTTGCATTCATACAAGATGTCCAGCGTCTCCATTGTTATTTGGACGTGCAGCGGCAGCGCTTTCAGACGGACCTGTGCAGGAGGCCCTTCGCCCGGGCGTGGTCGCGGCTGGCAAATGTCACCTTAACTCAAGTCGCGCTGTTCAACCGACGAAGAACAAGGGAGGTGTCCAGAATGCCCCTCTCTGCATACGTGTCCCCAGAACCTCAGGAAGACGTGGACGCAGCGCTGTCGCACATCGAGAAGAAGCTCTGTCAGAACACCAGGCGAGTAGAGATGAGAGGGAAACGGGGAAGGAAACTCGTCGTGCTTCTGACCCTGGCGATGCAGCAAGCGATGGATCTGCTGGTGAGCAACCGGAAGGTGTGTAAGGTTCCTCTGGGAAACGTGTACTTTTTTGGAGACCGTTTGCTTTGAGCTGCTACCGGGGGTCCGATACCGTTCGAAACTACGCCAGGGACTGCGGTGCAAAAAATCCCATCGGTTTAAGCTGCGCCAAGCTGCGCAGACAGATGGGAACCCTGTCTCTGGTTCTGAACCTCGGCAACGCGGAGCTGGGTCAGTTGGCCGGTTTACTCGGACCCGGCGTGAGAGTGCACCAGCCGTTCTACAGACTTCCTGCTGGAACCCTGCAACTCGCTAAAATCTGCAAAGCCCTCATGGATCTGGACCGGGGCCGCCGCGCAGAATTCAAAGGCAAGAGCCTGGAGGACATCAGCATTGACCCCAATGGTGCGTAGTAACTTAAAGAGTAGCTCATCTAATGTGAACAGTTCTTATATCTCATGTGCTCGTCCTGCTTCATTATTAGCGCATGTTGGAGTCAAATGAATGTTTTACCAACCGTCATTCTCCTCACTTCTAAACTCACAGAGATTGTGCAGATGGACAAAGGCAAGAAGGTTGAGTTCGACTCACAAGGTAAATATATGAATATATGTTATACGAGACTAGATTTGACCTGAGGCATCTCTAGGTTCCTGTGGTGTGATTAATATTAATACTAAATGTTGTTTTCTTCTTCTTATCAGATAGTCTGATCACATCCAGTCAGAGTGAGACCACGTCTGCAATAAAAGGTAAAACTTTAGAGACGTTTTGAAGAAAATATTCCTTATTTGATATCAACTGACAGAAATATTGACTTGTGTTTATTGTTGTGCAGGTCGCCAGACGCGCAGGATACGGTGGCAGAAAGAGGAGGTCCTTGCTGTGGAGACGCACATGATGTCGTTCATCACGTCGGGTCGCATTCCGGGGAAAAGTGACTGTGAGATGTGCCTGAGGCTGGAAACGGAGGTCCTCAGGAACAGAAAATGGTCGGCCCTCAAGTACTACGTCAACAATCGAATCCACTCTCTCAAGAAGAACGCTTCAAAGAGTCTGCAAGGAAACGACATTTAGATACTGTTCAGTGTCTACCTCCTGTCATTTCCTGTCACCTTATCTCCTCTAACCTAACCTTAAATCCTACAAGAAGAATCCAGCTCTCAGGAATGTTTTAAGTTGTCACGGGCCGGTGTGAGGCGTTGAGGGGGATCTGTTAGTAGAAATGGAGATAATATTCATAAGCATTCTTTGGTGTATCATCACATGAAACTAAGAATTGTAGTAGTGAGCTAAGAATGAGCCCTGAAGGCCACCGTAGGTCTCTACTAGTGAGAGAGGGGTGTTCACTCGGGTGTGGTACCTTGTGGCAAACTGCTGCTTTTAATGGCTGATCTCTGACGTGTTGAAATCATATAGAGTTCTCCACGATCAGTTATTAATTTGATTTTGTCAGAATTTTTTATTCCTCTCTTTATATTTGCACGGTACAAAAAAACCTTTTTGTAATTCGTTTATATTGAAATAACTTTCAATAAAAGTTTGAATGTAAAGCAAATTCAACTCTGACTACATCTCTCATTTGGTGCAATTTATGTTGAATTAAATAAAAATGCAACGAGCCTCTGACATTTCAAAATTGTGTGTGTGTGTGTGTGTGTGTGTGTGTGCGGTTGAGAGAGGGAGAGACAGAACTTTAAAGTTGGACCTCCCCTTTAAATCCCTCCAACTGAAGAGCTCTTGAGGTTTTTTTCCCTCTCTTTCCACGCATCAGTCCACGTGCTGTTTGGATGCCACGTCAGCTGTGTCAGCCTGACTGCACGTGTGTGTGTGTGTGTGTGTGTGTGTGTGTGTGTGTGTGTTAAAGAGCTCTGTATAAGGCCGCCTGCAGCAGCAGGGAGCAGTCAGAGTCCATATTTCATCATCAGACTTGGATGCAGATGTGAGTTTAACATTTCTGTAAACTCTTAACAGTCAAAGAGCCTCTTCAGCTCTGCTCTCAGCTTTTCTTATCAGTTTACAGCCTCCGTGGTTTCACGCAGTAAATACCGTGGAATCAAATCCAAACAGTGTTCGGCAACTCGGATGTCGCAGCGGAGAAACAATCCTGTTTTTTATGAGATATAACATGATTCCTTCAGGGAAGAATCAGAGGATCCACACACAGAAAAGTTGAGTTAGTGAGGAAGCTGTTGATGAATCAATCGTCACATTGCGTGTTGGCTTCGCAGTCATTAATCAGAACACATGAGAATGATGGAAAAGTAGAAGCAAACGGCTCGTTCAGTCTCAATCAATGAGAGAACAAGAGTTACATCACGTAACTGCCGTTCTATGAATTTCAGGTATCGACTCTGCTAACCGGATTTCTTTGGGTCAATAAAAGTACTGAAACAGGTGAAGATGAAAGTGAATAAAGATAGAAGACAGGATGTGCAAGTGAAGAGACAGCAGTCACTGCTGGTAATAAATCAATGGAGGCTTCATACTTTTATGTATTTTAATATATTTTACTTCATTTTCTTTTTTATACTGTAGATTTCTATCGATTTCTACCATTACTTTTGAAAGCAAACAATCTATATTATAATAATATAGATAAATAAAATGAAAATCACCATCTACACTAAAGAACTTTGCATAGTTCATGACTGTCACCTCACCTTTTGTTTGTCAAATCCCAAATAATTCATTTTTTATTGTTTTATCTTGTTAAATTGTTCTTATACGCCTCTTTTCAACTTTGCTAGATGAAGATTACTTTTATCTACAGTTTATTTGTGGCTATTTAAGATTTGTGGTGCTTCTCTGCGTATGTAAAACAATAGTTCTATTCACAAAATCCAGATATCCAGATCGATTTGATGAGAAGTTGAGATCAAAAGTAGTCGGGATTCATTGCGTCACGATTACAGATGGCCTAATTAGTCTTTTTGAATATGTAAGTAGGTAACTGGAACTGAAGTTATGAGTAGTTGAAAGTAAAGCTGAGACGTCCTACTTGTAAGCTACCAGTGAAGCTCTCTTATGCAGAAAGGTGAAGGGGGTTATGTGGACGGGTATCTAGACCGCAGGCTCAGGTGTTAAACCTGTGATGAACCCTGACCAATATTGTTCTGGGTGTCGAGCTGCAGCCAACGAGGCATTGCTGCCTGAAATAGAGCGAGTGTAGGATTTCAGCGGCCTGACCCGCTCAGCTGCATTACACAGATCGAGTCCCCGCGGTGATGACCTAGTAACACATTTATTCTCGGAGCAGGCCGAGGAGCGCTTTCGAGCGAGAATATGCGCGTGGGAGGCGGGGGGGCGGAGCCGGCTCCTGCTGCCAACCGGCGGCGTTGGCGCCATCTCTGCTGAAGCACATGGTCAGGAGTGAACCCCGGAGCACTGGGACTTTAAGCTCTTTTACATTGATGTTAAATATAGAATCCTAAACATTTAAATGCACTGCATGCTTTTTGGCTCCTCCAGAATTCATAAAAGTCATATTTAAAGATGTTTGGTCTTGTTTTTTTTTTTTAAGTAGATACAACGTAGTTGAAATCCATCCTGACAGATATGGAGTGACTCAGTGACACCTCGCGAACACTGCCTCACGTTGCCCGAAGTGAAAAAAAACTCCCGCCAACCAGCTGTCCAGAAGAAGTGTTGCTGCTTTTGATTCCCAGAAGATCACCCAGTGAACCTGACAGAGGAGGAGGAGGAGGAGGAGGAGGAGGTTCATCAGGTTCTTGGGTTCAGTCACGATCATAGAGAGAGGGAACGGCAGGGGAGTGTGTGTGTGTGTGTGTGTGTGTGTGTGTGGCAGCAACAGGTTGCCAAATATGGCGAAAGGAGACGAGCATCCAAACGACTACAGAGTGTACCCTTCATACTACGGGCGGTGAGAGTGTGTGTGAGTGTGTGTGTGCATGTGTGCCCGTGCCCTGGTGTTCTTGTTCTTTATTAGCATCAGCTGATGTTGGACATATTATCAAGAGACAAAAACTAAGAGAAGCGGACTCGCTGAAGGTTTCCTCTGATGTGAAGTCAAGGCAGCGATCAAACGTCTGATTTATACTTTGTGGACGACTAAAAGGCAGTAATTCAGGATATTGTGAGCGTGAAAACTCTTGATGTAATCATTCCTCCTGTTCATACTGGTCAGAAAAATAACCTTTTACTGAAGTGCTTCTATTGTAAGTGATGGAGGACAAAATCCACAGTGTCTATTCTTACTAAACTCAAGTTAATACACAATGAGTGGGTTTCCATCCAACTGTAGGGCAAATGTCAATCGAATTTCAACAATATCTGCAACATAAAATTGCGAATGAATGCTTGTTTCCATTTACTACGGCTATGCGAGGAGTTGGTTCATCGAGATAAGCAGCAGGCGGCGCCAATTCTCCAGACGGCAAACCGTTATACCGCTGCAGAAGAAGAGGGCGTAAAAAGATGAGTTAATTAGAATCACACTAATCGGGCCCCTCCGGTTCTGGTGAAGCCGATGAGGAAGTGTCTTCAACTTGCATTCTCTCTAGTGTCCACCAGGGGGCGACTCCTCTGGTTGTATAGAAGTGTATGAGAAAATGACTCTACTTCTCTCTTGATTTATTACCTCAGTAAACATTGTAAACATGAGTTTATGGTCTCAATCTCTAGTTTCAAGTCTTCTTCAATACAGCATGATGTTCATTTAGTCAATTATGGTCCATTTAGAGTCAAACAGACCATAAAGCAGGGGATGCTTTAGGGCGGGGCTACGCTGTGATTGACAGGCTGGTATACAGCGTCTCTACGTCACTTCTCCGCATTGTAAATATGGTAACTTTCGTTCATCGGTTGCAAAAAAGCCAAGATGGTGACGACAAATTCACCGAACTCGAGGTTTCATAATGGCTAAGTTGTCTCCTGTGAAGTTTATTTTGAAAAGACCGTAGTTATGTAACGAGCGGATATTGATATATGTGTTGCTGGACTTTCGTAGGAAGACCCACGAAAAATGAGGAGTAACTTTTTGTGAAATATACGAATCTTTGTGTGAGTGTACGTTGATACAAATGAGGATCAGATCTGTATGAAACGATGAGGAAACTGTTTTGTCTCTTCATCGGAGCACAAGCTTCATGTTGAAGTCACGTCATTTCATTTTCTTAATTTGCTTCCATTGCACTTTGCATTCCCTGTCTGTCTCTCTCACTATAAGATAAAGCAGAAAGACCAAAAAATAATCTTTAAAGGTAAAAACTTTTTCCACTAATTTTCGGCTTTTGAAAATGTATTTTTTTTTTGTGCAAACTGAAAATGTGCATCAAAACTGGCAGATTGAAACAGACCTAGTGATGCGTGAAGCTGCAGCGGAGCATCAGCGGGACATTCTCTAACAGAGCAGGCTGCTAAAATGATCAGATGTATAAATATTTAGAAACGATGATGATAAATGAATTTATTTCTGCCTTGTGCTCTCTCTCTCTCTCTCTCTCTCTCTCTCTCTCTCTCTCTCTCTCTCTCTCTCTCTGTCTGTTTCTTCTTGTAGTCCTAAAAATAAAGTCCTCTGGTTGCACCACTCCACCACGCTAACCCTGATCTCCCGCCCTGTTTCCACCTCCTCCTCCTCCTCCTGGTTCGTTCCTAAAGTTCTTAGAACAGTTCAAGTTTCAGGGAACGTCGGGAATGTCGACGAGCTGCCAACTCCAAAAACTGTGGTTGGCCTCAGACATCTTGTTCTTTATGTCTCTCCACATGTGAGACTCTCTGCTGCTGAGCATTTTATCTGTACGTCCATTTGCATTTCTGATTGGTTCACTGAACGCATGTCCAGTTGCCTGGTTAGCTGATAATAGACCTGTCTGTTTCCACAGTATGTGCACTCAACAGCATCAAGGTTTATATCCAATTATGTGGTGTCTTTCGTATCATTCACAACAGATCAAATGACTGTTTCAATAGCGAAAAGGTTGACAGGAAGTGACGAACTCTCAGAGAATTTTCTCCCAAATCTGCACCTTTTCTCAGCAATTCAGAGCGTTTTTTGTGTCTTTCAGCTCTTTTTGGTTCCACAGCACAAGCCCCACACAGCAGACAAACACGGTTAGTGAGTTAGCTGGTGATGAAAGTGGAAAATGTAGCAGCTAAAGAGAAAGATATTTCCCTCAGGAGGTGGAGGAGACCAAACCAGAGCTAAAAGGAGCTAAAAGGAGAGTCAACATTGGACTTAGATCTGATGGACGGCCATAAACATGCCTCCAAATGAATGATAATGTTGCTCTGTGTCTGTTGGATGTGTAAATAAGCAGCTGTTTGCTAACAAGTTGGCTATGGACTACAAAAGGGGGATGCTATGTCAATGTTGTATTTACAGCTTGTTGATCTGCCCACAAGTGGCCAATTATTAATTCTATAAATAATCCTCAACTCCTCAACTTGACGAGCAAATCCTGACTCCAACTGTTATGTTTTAGTTTATTGTAACATCAATTTTCAATATGGGAGCAGAACACGAACAGCATGTACAGAATATGTATTTTATGTCTATTAAGTCTTTGTTCTTGTATGTTTTTGCCAAACATCTACAGTATTTTGTTGCATTTTGTATATATGTGTCTGTATGTGTGTGTGTGTGTGTGTGTGTGTGTGTAAGTAAATTAAAGTGTAATAAATCACATCCGAATACAACAGAATTGAAATGATGAGTGTTATTGTCAACATAACTGTTAGTTTACATGGAAACTCAGCAGTGTCCCTGTAAGAAAAGTGCTATATAAATATTAAATATTCTCATTATTTATTCTATAAATCAGAATCAGCTTTATTGGTCATGTACGCATGCAAGGAATTTGACTTTGGTTTTTCCGTTGCTCTCAATGTACAAACACAGAAATAGACACATATACAAAAAGCAAGGACGACAAAGTAGAACAGAGGTAAACATTTAACTATGTACAAATATGAACATACAGTATATACAAAAGTATATATTTGAACATAAAAAACAACATCGATGTCAATGAAATGGAGGTAATAGTGTATTATGATGGCCAGCGGAAAGAAGCTGTTCCTGTGTCTGGTGGTTTTGGCGTACAGTGCTCTGTAGCGCCTACCAGAGGGGAGGAGTTGGAACAGGTTGTGTCCAGGGTGTGAAGGGTCTGCAGTGATGTTTCCTGCCCATGTTGACTGCATCATCCACCGACCTGTAGGCAAACTGCTGGTTGTACAGGATCCTGTCCCCACTTCTGTAGGCCTCCTCCTTAGCCTGACGAAGCTGCCTGTGTTTTTCAGTAAACCAGAGTTTATTGCTGTTGTATGTGCAGAAGGTTTTATTCGGCACACACAAAAACTGATCTACGACGTCACAGTGTCAGTGAGCTCATCCGGGTCTGTGGCAATCAGTGGCCTGTAACTCCAGCTTTGCCTCGTGGGTCCATCTCCTCACAGTCTTGACCACGGGGCTTTGCAGATTTTAGTTTTTTTGCATGTAGGTCAGGAGAAGATGAACCAGACAATGATCAGAGAGTCCCAACGCTGCACGTGGGACTGAGCGGTAAGTATCCTTTATGACAGTGTGGCAGTGGTCCAGTGTGTTTTTGGGGCTATACATAATATGTTGTCTGTATTTTGGCATTTCTTTGCTGAGGTTAAAGTCCCCAAGAACAATTAGCAGGGAGTCTGGGTGTTTGTGCAGCATGTTGGTGTCGTAGTTCCTCGCTAACACAGGTCTGAGGTTGGATGTAAACACCGACCAGAATGAATGAGTAACAACTCCTGCGGTGAATAAAGTGGTTTACAGTCTATGAAGAGGGTTCTAAGTGAGGGCGGCATGATTTATTCAACACTGTGACATCTGAACACCAACCTTCATTAATGTAGAAGTAGATTCCACCTCCCCTCGTTTTTTTCCCAGTACCGAGGCTGCCATCCGCAGCGCCATCTTGACAGTCTAAAAGTCTTTCCAAACCAGATGATTTGCTTTTCACAGCTCCAGTAATATTTTAACCAAAAACACCACATTAAATGGATCCTGAGACAAAATGTTCCCTCACTGAATCGTGACATCAAAACGTCCTCGAGCTTCTTCCCTAAATAACATGATAACCAACCGGAGAAACAGGCATGTGATGAGACACAGAACAAAAAATGTCTCCACGGGGTTTGGATCGCACAAAGGAGCGTCTGTGTTCAGAGGCCTGTAGGGGATTAACTTTGGCTCAATTCGACAGTGTGTTTTGTTTAAGTCTGTGTAGAATATTGGTTGAGTGACAATAAGAGCAGTGTAACTGTATGACTGTACCATGAGTGGGGACGACCAGCTGCTCGGCAGGAAGGGACGACGCTCTCTAAGGTGGCGGCGTTTCGAGGTTCACTGATGGCCTCTGTCTTTCTCAAGGCCTTCACGCACGACGACAAATAAACAACACAAATATGAAAGATACTCGCCTGTGAATATTTTGCATCAAAACTATTCGCATGCAGCGATGCCAATTTTGTTCGACATTTGCAAAAGTTATTCAATGAAAGGTTAGATTTGTGCAGGCAGAGGACCAACCAGGTGGCAACCCCTGGTTCTGCCGAGTGAAGCCGATGCGGAAGTCTCGCATTCTCTCTACTGACCAGATTTATTACCTCGGTAAACATTGTAAACATGAGGTTATGGTCTCAATCTCTAGTTTCAAGTCTTCTTCAATACAGCATGATGTTCATTTAGTAAACTATGGTCGATTTAGAGTCAAGCAGGGTATGCTTTAGGGCGGGGCTACCATATAAAAGACAGGTCGCTACCTCGGTGTCCGTGTTTTTCGCCTTACAACTTTAACCCTTTCACTGTGTTTTCAGTTCATTAAAGAAAACATCTTATTGAGCGTTCGGTTGTATGTAGATCGAACCTTTTGTGTCACTTCTGGTTCCAAAAACCAAGATGGCGACGGCCAAAATACAGAGCCTGAGGCTTCAAAACTGCAGTTCACAAGCAAAGGGGTGACGTCACAGTGACTACTTCCACTTCCTATATGTCATCAATGGTAAAGGTTTTCTCAAACTAACAAAACTGTGCAGCATGAGGCACAAAGAAAATGTATTTTTGCCCAAAGTATGTTTTTGTGTAGCGATCACAGACAAGTGAAGGATTTACAAGAGCGACATCACAGTTTGAATGAGGAAGAAACGTTTGCTTAAAGGACAAACACAGCTGATTGCTCCTGTAAACTGTTCTTCACACTTCTCTTGAAAGCAGAATGTTCTCAAATGACAAGCGGTCTGCATGCAACAAGGTCTATAAACACTTGCAACACTCAGCGTCCAGAACGTCCTATACTTTCTATTATTAAGGCAGAAAGAGGAAGAGAGGAAGAGAGAGCAGGGCGGTAGTAGGGGTGATGGAGGCCTCTTCCTCTTCCTCTCTTTCCTGTTGCATGAATGAGCAGGTTTCTGGCCGACTGAATGGAGAAGTGGCCTATGTCTATCTGAGTCCGCAGATCGCTTGTCATTCATGCGTTTTATTCATTCATTAAATGAATGTCGAAGCCAACGGACTTTGGTCATCCCTCGTCTTTGCAACCAGTCAGTCAGACCAAGAGGAAGACATTTTTTGTTTTTATTCCGTAAAAATATGCTTAGAAGTGTTAGATGTATTGGCATGAACTTTGGTACACACATTCATGGTGCCCAGAGGATGAATCCTAATGACTTTGATGATCTCTTTGAATTTAATTGGGGCTCAGAGGTAGAGCGGGTCGTCTTCCTAACAGAAGATCGACGGTGTGATCCCCGGCTTCTCCGGTCTTTGTCAAAGTCTAAGTGTCCTTTGGCAAGACAGGTAAGTTGCACCCGAGCTGCTCCTGATGTGCAGGCGGCCTTGCATGGTAGCCTCTCCCATCAGTGTTTGAATGGGTGAATGAATGATAACATGTGGTGTGAAGCGCTTTGAGTGGTCGGAGAGACTAGAACGGTGCCATTTACCATCCAAGTCCATTTAATTCTAGTTTAATTATAATCTGTTCAAAACTTAAATTGACCAAATATCTGAAAAAGCTAAGGACATGCCCATCATCATTTATTGCTAATTAGCAACATGGCTCAATGGTAATTATGAGCATGTTAGCTTATTGACGTTAGCATTCAGCACAGGGCCACTAGCATGGCTGTAGACACTTAGGGCCCTTTCACACCCGCCTCGTTTGGTCTGGACTCTTGGACTTTTCAGTTTGATAAACTACAGGTGTGAAACCTCATCCAGACCGTGGTCCGGACCAGACAGACGAACCTTGGTTCGATAACAGAGGCGGTCTCGGTCCTGATCAAACTGAAACCTTTCTAGTGTTACTAGTTTTTCTGGATGGTTCGGACTTTTGGATCAATTACAGAAAAGTTCTGGACGGCTATCGTCAAGCTTTGTATGTGCTCGGCGTGCGAGCTGTGAGCATGCACGATACGTTGCATTATTCTCTGAAACGACAAAGAGCGTACGAATGAAATGAACTGTGAAGTTACAAGAAGACAACGAGGGAAATCAGTAAAACACCATAAACCAAGCTCCTCAACACCGAGGAGGAACTGTAATCAACTGTAAACTCATATCTCATCTTCATAGACTACTTTATTGCCTTTATACAAGCCCTGTAAAGAAAGAAGTAAGGAATTATAACGTAATATATATATATATATATATATATATATTAGCAGCAGCCTCTTATATTATATATATAATATAATCTCTGAACCAGCTAAAACCTCTTGTTTAAAGCTAACTGGCCATTAACTGGTACATTCAATCTTCCACTGCTATTCACTTTGACATCAAAGTGATCTACCTTTGTGATCTACCTTTCTTTTTTGCAACAGTAGTATTTATAGATTCATTTTCACACATTATGACACATCAACATCCACTAACTCCTCAAAAAACACCAAAACACAGACTCAACTCCAGCACTTATATTTACAAAAAAATTATGTGCAATTATGAAAAACAGTTCAATCCTTGTGTCATTGCTTTCTACGATTGGCAATGAGAGAGAGAGGAATGGGGATAACACGCAAAAACTGATATTCAAGCCAATTTTCAACGTAAAAACGTCAAATATCCTTTTTTTTGTGTCTCACAGATCGAGGTGAGTGTCAGTGGTCTGAAGACTTCCTCTTGTTGCTCAAATGTGAATTAGTTCCTTCCTGTCAAACTGTATGTGTGAACGTATCTGTGTGTGTGTGTGTGTGTTAACAAATCTACAAGTCATTACCTTACTCACTTCAAGACGGTTTGTTCTTCTCTTTTAGCCGTCGAGGTTTATTGCAGTTTTTTTTTTGTCGTTGCTAACAAGCATCGGTCGCCACTGAAGACACTTCATACAGTCTGCATTACCAACATGCATCTCGGCCAGGCAGTTAATCTCACCTCCAAAACTCAAACACTTCATACATCTCTCAAAATAAACTTGTACGACCAAAACACTGGCAACAATTCACACTCAGTAAGGAAACATTGCCCCTCATAGAGTTTAAAAAAACACTAACCACAGTGCGCAAACATAGACTGTGTATAAGAAGTGGGCGAAGTCATCGTGACGTCACTCATTGGTTTGTGGACTGATGTTTTGAAGCCTCGAGGTTACCATATTTAGAATGAGGAGGAGTGACGTAGAGTAATATACGTCTCTGGTAGCGTCAGCCACCTGTCAATCACAGTAGCCCCGCCCTAAAGCATCCCCTGCTTTATGGTCTGTTTGACTCTAAATGGACCATAATGTACTAAATGAACATCATGCTGTATTGAAGAAGACTTGAAACTAGAGATTGAGACCATAAACTCATGTTTACAATGTTTACTGAGGTAATAAATCAAGAGAGAAGTAGAGTCATTTTCTCATAGACTTCTATACAACCAGAGGAGTCGCCCCCTGGTGGACAGTAGAGCGAATGCAGGTTTTAAGACACTTCCTCATCGGCTTCACTCGGCAGAACCTAAAAATCCTGAACTTTTATCTTTGAAGTTTTAAATGACTTTTCACTTTATTGACTGTACTAAGGTATATATAACAAGAATGAATCAGAAATGGAGCAATTTGCAACAATATCCTTCATTTATTTTCTTGCATTTAGTATTTTATTGTGGTCCTCCTCTCCTCAGAGACCACCACTCTTGGTCCTCCTCTCCTTTGTCCTCCACACATTCTCCGTCTCCGCTCTTCTGTCCTCACCAATCTGTCTCCTTGATCCATGTTTTCAAACTAAATCAATTCAAAGTTTGGTCCACGTAGACTTCTGTTTCACTGACAGTGTGCACAGTTTTGACGATGTGACTTCAGTTTTGACTAAGATAGAAAAGTCCGTCAGTAGGATTGCTCCGCTGGAAGCCGTGGATATCTCCACCAAATTTAATTCCAGTTGTTGAGATGTTTCCCTCCGGACCGGATCGAGCTGCAGCCTCTTGCTGATTGTTATCGATTACACTTCGATTACACGTCGATTACACGTCGCCTAGCAACAGCAAGGCTCCCAAAAAATGCGTCAGTGTGATGAGAATCCGAGCGGCGTGAAGGCTTTGATGTTTGTGGCTTGAATTATTCAATTTTTTCTTCTTCTTTTCTTTGAGACGTCCAGACTGATCGTCCCATGAGGCCGATGCCACAGCGGCCATCTTGGTTACTATGGTTACAGGTGAAGCTGAGACGGCAGACGGTGTTTACCTGCTAACACACACACACACACACACACACACACACACACACACACACACACA
>NW_022280031.1:17602014-17618298 GCF_004355925.1 Anarrhichthys ocellatus
ACACACACACACACACACACACACACACACACACACACACACACACAACAGGTCATATAAGGTTCATTTATGTGCTTTGCTGTTACTGTGTGTGTGTGTGTGTGTGTGTGTGTGTGTGTGTGTGTGTCTGTGTGTGTGTGTGTGTATGTGTGTGTGTTCACGTTGAGGGTGTGTTTCTGACGTTTCTCTACTTAAACAGAAGTCAAGAGTCTCAGTAACTCTGATACCAGGCGAGTTTGTGTGCGTGTGTCTGTGTGTGGTTGTGTGTGTGTGTGTGTGTGTGTGTGTGTGTGTCTGTGTGTGTGTGTGTGTGTGTGTGTGTGTGTGTGAGGAGGAGGAAGTGAGATGTGTGTGGAGTCAAGTGATACTGTATGTTTGTGTGTGATCAGATACTCATATGTTGCATTATACGGCTTTCTTATCAATGAGCTAGTGTATGTTGTGTGTGTGTGTGTGTGTGTGTGTGTGTGTGTGTGTGTGTGTGTGTATCAGGACAGCAGCATGTTGTTTCTGATAGCACTCTGGGGATGAACAGTGCTTCTGTTTTCCATTGATTGTCAGTCAGGATTCACTTATCTGTCCTGACACAGCAGGCAACTGATTACACACAACCACACACACACAAGCAACTGATTTCCCTTCTGTTAAAACACAACGGTAGCTCACAGACACATGAAACTCTCCAAAAGCATGAGGTTAAAAATCTACCAGCTAGTCTGATAATATCATTGTTACAGTAAGACTTTGACAAAACTACAACAACTGTTTAAAACAAACGGATGTACATTTCCTCCTTAATGAGTTTCAAGCTGCTGTGACATCAATTACATCTTCTATAACCCATAAAGGAACAGTGTGTCCTAGAAGGAAGGAAGTGTCTTGTAGTCGTGACTTGTAGGTTACAGAAAATGTAGTCGGCTTAAATAACTTCCTGGTATTAATCATTCTATACATTTAGAGTTACCATGAATAGAATAATAAATAATATAATACAGTTATTGTAATATGATAAGAGTCACTTCTAACTCTGTGCTCAAGTTACATTTTCTTCAACCCTTCACTTAAAAACCTTAAAACACACGCTTTTAATCAACTAAAAGGCTGTACTCTTTGTTTGAAACACACACACAATATATTTGTATACATATGTGTGTAAATGTGTGTATAAATATACATCTTACAGACGATTTCTGTTTTCATGTCAGCAGATGGAGCTTAACTCTAAAAAATTATATATATTTACAAATAAAGTAGAATGATACTGACTGCATTCTTCTTAGTTAATTCATACTACATATACTATATATTTTTTATATTTTATAAATATATTTTTAGTGTATATATATATTTTTATATATTTTATATTTCATATATCTTGTTTGTAAAATTGTATTTTTTTACATTTTGTAATTTCTTTATTTTTTAAATACATTTTAATTACTCTCAAAATTCCCCCCCCGTACCAGTTCTGTATCAGAACTGGAGAGTATTTCTTCATTGAAAGAAGACGGTTAGCTAACTTACTTCTCCCGACTCGCATGAAGAGTTTGATTGACAGATGGTTCATCCAGTCACCTGCCACGTTGTTGTTTTTTGCCCGCCCTTTTTAAGCAGTTTACGACGACATCTCCTCAGATGGTTCTGTGTCACAAATCTCTCCAGATCAAAATGTTGCCTTGAAAGAGAGATAGACCATTCGGTGCTTGACAGTGTGCCGACCTCCTCTGTGCCTCAGAATATAAGAGGAAACACCACAACAATGTTCTACATATTTGTAAAATAACTGTTTTCCAACTTGAATATTTTAAGTGACAAATATTTTTGTTGAGGCTTTTCACTGACAAGTTTCATGTGTGTCAGAACTGAAGAGTTATTTTTTAACACTTTCTGTTTTTTGTTTTGTGACTTTAGAGGCATTTGGTCCTTATAAGGACATAAGTACAGGAACACACACACACACACACACACACACTCACACACACACAAAGCCCTGGAGAAAGTGCAACAGGATGCACTTTTACATGTTCCTGGCAAAGCTGTGGTTTCTCCCTTTGATGACTACCACCAAGCATGCCGAACCACACAGACACACACACACACACACACACACACACACACACACACACACACACACGCCACATGAAGGCTGTTCCCAGAATGCCCCACGGCGACTCTTCCTCCTTTTTTTCTTTCCAGCAGTTTAGTGAGTTCTGACGGACGCTCGCTTCCATGAAAATCCTTAAAGGAAAGAACTCCACCCGAAACCACTGAAGCCCTTTAAAGCCCAGCTGCTGGTGGTCTGCCCCCGATTTATGGCTCCTTTTTTGTTGTTTTTGCTGTATTGTCCAGTTATTTACGGGCTGTAGTGTGAAGTCTAGTTATTTCCAGTATATCGGCAGAAAATGTCTCGTCTGAAAAAAGAGTAACTGACGGGCTTTGGTGTCAAGTTTCAACATTCACAAATTGTGATGAAAGCTGTTTATTTAATCACTGTGGAATTTATCTGTTTTATTTCGTGTCCCTCATCACGGCGCTGAGATGAAAAACACATTCATGAATGTATTTATGAATAAAGAACAAAGAGTCAAAATCAACACAAGGAACAAATTTGGTACAATTTATTCGTCTTCTCCCGTCATTGGAACATTTCCAGAAAACCCGAGAAGTAATATTTCCACCAACGACTGCTTCACTGTAATTACTGTGCATATGAAAACAAAGAACTTTAACTTTTAGGGAATTACCTTTCCCGGCAATTTTTTTCCTTTTTTCTGCATTCTCCTACAAACGCAGAAAAAAGTAAAATATTGTAGTTTAGGTTAAAATAAGTTGATGTACTTTTGTTGGCCTTAGTTAAAGCTACTACAAGGAACTTTCATTTTGTGTTGATTCTGGCGGCCCCTGTGGACTAAAGTGGTAGTGTTTCTCAGCATCAGAGTTCCTTTTGAAAATCTTTCTGCAGCAGGGTCTGACAGTCTGCCCCTCTCAGTCCTGGTTCTGGTTCTCCCGTGCCTCCCTTCCCTCCAGCGGGTCTAGCAATACGTCCTGGGTCTCCAGCAGCGTGGTGTCAGTGTTGGCTCCCAGAGAGGAGAAGCTCTGATCCTGGAGGAGGAAGAGGAGGAGACGCTGCTGCTGCCGGGAGCTGAGCTCTCCTCCTCCCTCCGAGCTCCGACTGCAGGTCCAAGGCTGCAGTGAAGCTGGATCTGGGTCTGTCCAAAGGTGGACCGGTCTCTGCTGGAGGATCTGGGTCTGTCCAAGGTGGACCGGTCTCTGCTGGAGGATCTGGGTCTGTCCACGGTGGAACGGTATCTGCTGGAGGATCTGGGTCTGTCCACGGTGGACCTGTCTCTGCTGGAGTCTGAGCTGAAGGAGTTTCTGGTGAACCTGCATGATTTCATCTGGTTTCACCAGAATCCGACCCGGTGGCACCGATGACGAGCATCAAGAATAACTCTATAGAAATAGACCATCTTCTCTATGAGGGTCTCGTTTACTGATGGAGGTCTTATAGAGGATCAGGACTAAACTGGGACTGGTTCAGGACCAGATAGAAGTTCCTCACAGTACGTTACGTAACAAAAGTGAGGTAAAATAAGTCAAGATTGAGAACAACCTGATTCTGTACACACATCTATTGCATTCATTGATATTCATGTTATCTTGTGAATTCTATTTCATATTTTCAAGTGTGTTTTCATTTAATTTTCCATGTTTTTATGTGTAAAGCTTTAGGCTGCATTTCTTGGATGAAAAGTTCTGAATAAATAAAGTTTATTCTTGTTGTCTTCACCTCCAGACTGAGGAAAACTAAATGTACCTGTTTTTCTGTCTCGCTCGTTGTCTCTATGACGACAGGCCGAGGAGGTCATCAGGGAGAACTTCTGCGCCACCTGTTCTAGACGTGACGTTGTGTAAGCTCGTGCATGTTTCTCTCCTGGCTTTTGTTTGGTTGCATCCTGCTTGTTTTCTGCAGAAGACCAACGTCCCTGCAGCACATTTTCTTCTCCTTCATGCTTCACAAACACAAGGAAAGTTCTCATAGAACAAGTTTGGTTCGTGGTGTCCGTTTTCTACAGGTCAACACATATTTTAAGGCACAGCTCCTGTGTGTGTGTGTGTGTGTGTGTGTGTGGTCTTCCCTCTCTCCTCTCTGGGGCTGGTTGTGACGGTTCAGCTCAGTTCTTACAGTCAACATCGTGACAGGCGGCTCTCTTTTCTTTCCATGATGGTTAAGGAAACATAAAACGCATCACTGCCTGTGCGCGCATGGATGATTTTTCTCTGTACAAATTTATATACAGTTCTATAACACAACAGCACTGACATTTAGAGGGTTTTTGTTGTTGGTCTGTGTGTGTGTGTGTGTGTGTGTGTGTGTGTGTGTGCAGGTCTGTCATTACTCAGTTTGGTGGGATCATGTGGTGATGCTGTGAGAGCTGTAATTTCAGAGGAATGGAGGGAAGAGGAGGATGAGTATCTCTTTCTCTCTGTGACCTTAATGACCGGCAATAATAACAGAAAACTTCCCTCACTTTCTAATTTCACTCTATTTACTCTCCCTGGCTGCTGGTTAAAGAGGGTGTGAACGTTGTCCTTTGGAAGTAAGATAATATTTTATATACTGTATAGTTTATGAGTTTATTTGACAGGGAGGTATAATAAACCTAAACTTCAGTCCTTGCAATTCGATGCATTGTACGCTGATAAAGCTAAAAGCTAATTGGTTACCTGGCAGCTGAACTATGATATTTCATGATATTCAGTGACCGACATGTCAAACAAATATCTGATATCAAATGTCAAAATATCTTCAGGTCATGTGATTGTCGTTGAAATAAGTGAAGCAATAAAATAAGCAATTTAAAGTGATATCATTTCAACGTATCCGCATACAACGGTTCGTCTGACATATCTTATGAAAAGTGACATTTTTCGTGCGTTTTCCTACAAAAGTCCAGCAACATGAGTCAATTTCCGTTCGTTACACGCAAATAAACTTCCATCTTCACAGGAAAGTACTCAGTTATGTTTGGCGGAAAAAACTACTTAGGTTTAGGAAAAGATTGTCATTTGGGTTAAAATAACTCTGTAAGTGCTGTGAGAGAGCAGCGCAGAGTCAACAAAGCCCAGAGAAGCTCCGATAACAACACACGGAGGAGGTGACTTCATCCTCTGCTCGGGCAGACGTTACTCCAATACATCTTTACACATACAGTAGAGGTTTCATTCTGTATTAAAGCTCTGAATATTGAATTCAGCAACTTTAATTCAAACTGCAAAAAATAAATTCTGCTCACTTTTTTGTCTCTGGAAATATATCCACCATAGCTGGCGGTGAGCTCAGTTTATAATCGCCGTAGGGGAGCCGGCTCGAGGCAAATGGTTCACTGATAAAAGCTCTATTTACATGTCTGAGGATTACACACAGAAGGCCAATCATCCTTTCAATGCTTCGGAAACAGAAGGTCACAAAATCTACATTTGAGTAAATATTTTGCAGCCAAATCAAATTATTTACGGGATGTTCAACCTTTGTTTCTTTATAATGCTTTTAATGCTTGACTTCTTTCTTTACACGGTTTGTACAAAGGCAATAAAATAGTCCATGAATATGGGATATGAGTTTACAGAGAATTACAATTACAGATAATTACAGTTGGTTGATGGCTTTTTGCCAGTCTATGGGCATATCTATGAGTTACACTCGCTGTGTTTTTGGTTCTTCCCGCTTCCTTTAGTTTGTTTGTCCTCTGGCGTTTCCGGAGAATAATGTTCGGCTCATGTTCGGAGCTCACGTGCCGTCTGCAGAGGCTCGCGCTACGGTCCCAAGCGCGACTACAAACAAAGCTTTACTCATTTGGACCTCTAATGTAACCTTTAACAAGATGGCTTTAACCCCCCCCCACTGCCCAGAGCCCAACAAATAACACTGTGGACGTACTATTCACCACGGCCCCCAGGGGCCACTAAACCAGTAAATCACAAGTTACTGTTATCAGGTGACAACTTCTAAAATGTCAACATTTTTAGGAACTGCGAAAACATCTTGGATTTAATTAGGTGAATAAAGCTTTACGAGTCTAAAGGGGGTTTATATTATATTTGTATAAATGCAAAATGTTCAAAGCATGAAAATGCCCCAAAATTAGAGCGATGAGGGGAGAAATTCTGCCCAAGGCCCCAAAAATGCAGATCTTACAACAACAGCTTTTCAGCCCAAAGTCTCTTTAGAAAGGACACGAGTGTGAGACTTGTAAAACTCCTCTAATGTTCTCGTCAGCTCCCTGCTGGGCATGCACGACACGAGTGTTTACATTTGAAACAAATGGAAATGACGAGTTGATTGTCCTGCTGTGATCCACTCCGACATTCATATTGAGTGATGGAATGTGATGCAAATGAGTTCAGATCCTCGGCCACACGAGTCCATGTGATTAAAGGAACTGAAGGGATTTTTTTTATGGTATGTTTGAATGAAATAAAACATTTTGAACCTGTCGTTTCAATTGGAAAACTTTATTGAAACTGATAATGTTTCTTACTGAAGTTCTCTTTCTTTCCTTTAACTCCTGTACGAACAAATCACTGATGGATCTGTAAATGAACACCATCTGACTTCTTCCTTGTTTTGAAAATGCGGACAAAAGAGCGATCGGGTAGGATGTAAGAGACAAGATATATGAGGCCTGTCTTGTCAGACATAAAGTTATTTCTCTCACTTTTCATTTGTCCATTTAAACTGAGACCTTACAAATAAAAGCTTATGCAGAAGTCAAATCAAAGCTTTTTTAATTTGACTTAAAATTAAGACTGATTTTGATTTGTTTTTCAAGAATTGTGAAGCTTTATAAGAGTTCATATGATATTTTACAAAAAGTTACTCCTCATTTTTCATGCGTTTTCCTACGAAAGCCAACAACACGTGTCTATTTCCGCTTATTACATGCATACGGTATTTTCAAAATAAACTTCCGCCCTCACAGGAAACAACTCAGTTAGGTTTAAGGAACAAAACTACGTAATTAGGTTTGGTAAAAGATTGTGAAATACTTAGTTAAGTTTAGTCTTAGAAACTACTAAGTAGGTTTGAAAAAAGATTGTCTTGGCTTAAAATAACCAATAATGGAAGTACCGGAACTAAACCAAGTTACGTAACAAATAGATCAACATTGACTTCTCGTTTCACACGGGAACCAGCAGCGGTTTGTTGGGTGAAAGATCGCTGTGTGTTGGGTTGGTACAGATGACCGCCCATCCAGAGATGTGAGGCTTGTCTTGTCAGACATTAAGTTATTTCCCCTCCTGTTCATTTGAACTGAGACCGTACAAATGAAAGCTGTTTTAATTTGACTTTAAATACCAAAAGAAGACTTTGATTTCTTTTTCAAGAATTGTGAAGATTTAAATCACAAATGTCCCTCCATCAGCACCCAGTGGACCAGAACCAGCCCTCCGACCAGAGTTTGAGAACCACTCGCTCCAGTGATGTGTGTGTGTGTGTGTGTCTGTGTGAGCTCATTCAGTAGCTGCTGTCTAATAAAAGCGGGCAGGCAGACAGGCTGCTGCTGCCTGTCTGCCTACACAGAGACACACTGCAGGATGAGGTGTCCTAATAAGGCGGAGGAGACCACAGCGGTGGCACACACTCACACACACACACACACACACACTGCGGTAATCCCATTCCCAGGCTGTCTCTCACCCCCGGGGCTCCGGCTGTGTGTGTGTGTCCGATTAGCTTTCCTATTAGCATCTAGTTCACTGGGCCGGTCAACCAGTCAGTCGGTCAGTCAGTCAGCAGATTGACCTTTAACCCCGACAGTCAGCAATTTTACCATTTAAACAGAAACTAGACGACAGTGAGCACCACTGGGATGTGCGATCACACATTAAACGACCCACTTTTGCACATGACAGTAGCCTTTGTTCAGATTTGAGTAGTTTATAAGCTCCACCTACATGACGGCATCTTTCAGATTGCTCTTTCTACGATCTGTCTTTAGGCCGCAGCGCAGAGACTGAATACTTCACCAAGACTCTGTTTTACATTCACAACATTCATGCAGAGGAATTTACAGCATTCATGAGAACAGACGAAAGATACGCAGACATTTAGCAGCAATCACACCGTGCCAGAGTTTATTTGGATGTTAGCGCAAGAGGAGCGTTTTACAACACAATCAAACAACATATCATCACACAACTGTTCGTATGATATCCTACCAAAAGTTACTCTTCATTTTTAATGTGTTTTCCTACGAAAGTCCAGCAACACGTGTCAATTTCTGCTTGTTACATGAAAACAGTCTTTTTAAAATAAGCTTCAGTCTTCACAGGAAACTACTTAGTTAGCTTTAGGCAACAAAACTACTTAAATAGGGATAAGAAAAGATCATTAAATACTTAGTTTACACCAAAAATACTTAGTTAGGTTTAAGAAAAGATTGTTAAATACGTGAAATGATTTTGTGGGATACCAACGAATTACAGCTCATTGTTTTTCACAGGTACAGAATGCTGGATGAGAACGGCTTACATGAAACAGGGATTTAGTCTGTCAGCTACCAGTGAAGAAGTTAAGAGTAACTTTAAACTCACTGCAGTAGAAACCATTCGAACAAGTTCAGTGAGTCTGCAGTTTCACCATTATTCAACAGACTCTGAGTCAGTGTAGATGTTGATCTTTTCACTCAAATAGCGAGAGTTCATTGGACATTTAAACCAAATCAGCCAGTCGGGAGTTCAGAGGTCATTTACTGGAGAAGTGGAGTTTAGTGTTCTCACACGGATTTCACACCAGAAGGGCAACATTGTGCGGATCAAGGCCGTTACTTCCGATGCAGAGATCGGCTGGCTTCTCTCAGGCAGCTTTGGGAACCGGCGTGCTGTGCACTGATCTGATTTTCCGCCGTGTTGTGCAGAAAAAGTTCAACTAAACTCAAACTTTGGCCTCAAATGCGTTGATGTGCACAGCATCAACGTCTAGTGACATTCTGGCTTTGATGAGAGGAGGAAGTGTCGCCGCTCTTCATGTTCCTCTATTTTGTGTCTCCTTGTCTCCTCCGTCCTCCTGCCTGTGACTTAGAAATTGATCTCAGAGCGCCATCTTAAACGACGTCTCAATTCCTAAAACTTCATCTCGAGGAGCGGGAGCAAGAGGAGGCTCGCTGGAGCGGCTGTGAGCAAGGATGCACCGGTGTATCGGCACCAGTGACGTGTTTTTGCACATTATGCCATGTTGTGAATTGAATTAAATGTAAATATATACGTTGTCTTGAACACTGTTATGCTCACCTGAGATCTTAAAATCTAGCAGTGGGCGATGATGAAACAATGGACAGAGGATGCAGCTGTGCCACACGTCGCTTTAAAATGACGGCTCCAAAGGAAGGATATCTCATGAAGCCTAGACTCCTCTGTCTTTTTTTTTGTTGAAAACTTCATATAATTTATATCAGATCTACAGTTCCACGAATACATACATGATTCACAAGTATACAGACATAAAAACACAAAGACAGATACAAGAAAAGTGCTGTGTGCTTGGGTCAAAAGTTCAACAGATGCCACGGGAGGGACTAGTTTCACCACCATGTTGCCGTCCATTACAGTCTGTTTTATTACCATTATACATCTGGTTTTCCATATTTAGAAACATGTGATGCTTCCTCGCTCCAATCTCAGGTGGGAGGGACTAAGACGTGAGGAGAGGAGGCGAGGAAAGGAATCGAGGACGTACAAACTGAGAAATAAGAACAGCCACATGTAGTTTTCACTGCAGGAAAGAATGGAGGAAAAATGTTTTTATTGCATCACTTATGTCCCTCCGAGCCGACCAGGATTTGTGTAAAAATACTACCAGACAGAGATTACTGTTGAGATTATTGACATCATACTGTTGAAACCGACATTAAGAGAATTTTGTCATCAAAGCAACGAGCAGATTCATTTTTATTGTTTACTTCTATAAGTCCTTTTATGCAGATTTTTCAGCTGCCTTTATTTATTTATTTTAAACAATAACCTTTGTCTGTCACGACACATCTCACAGCAAAACAAACAACACTCAGATGAGGTTTTATATATGAAATGAGTCTATTGTATAATAACCACATAATCCAGGGTGTGAAGATGAAGATGGATGCTTATCATCATCATTACGGTAAACCTTTATTTTTAAGCAGGAACAACAGCAATCTGATGCAGCACAAGATAGAGAGGCGTTTCTGTTTAATAACCAAACACATCACATAACGGAGAGTTTGGTAAAGAACTGAAGAATATCCTCATAAAATGCTCAACTTGTGGGAACTTCATGTACCTCATAATGAAGGTGGTGATGAGCAACTTTTAACTTCATTGAAATCAGCTGCTCTCACGATGAACTGCACTGAACGGAAGTTAAAATCATGAAATGGAATGTAATGCAGATGTGTTTTTGGGTGGGATCTGTGTGAAACCGTTTTTTTGAAATCCCAGAATTGATCATCGTTAGTCATGAAGATAAACCAGTGAGTCACTCGGCCAGACAAGAGCTTTATTAGCCTGCAGAGCAGAAACCAGGCCAGTCAGTCAGTCTGCCAGTAGGTGGCACATTAACCCAGTTATTCACGTCCAGGTCCTCTCTTTGTGTGCAAAATGTTCTATTGTGCTGCTGTGATCCGCCCTACATCAGCTGCCACAGACAGGAAAAAAAAACACACACCCTCCAAATGTGGAGCAGCAGACTTTAAGAAAGAAAAGAAAAAGAAGTGCAGTTTAGTTTTTTTAATTATAATTATTTCTGTGTTGGATTACGGAGCCCCAGCCCCCCACCTCTGTTTGTAGAAATGTGGAGAGCATTTATACTCTCAGGAGAAATAGTTTCCATGTGAGAGACTCCCAACAAGGCTGTGATGCTGGAATAACAGTAAACATGCAGGAGCTGTTTATTTACATGGTGACACACAGAGGTGCAATTTGAGCTTTCTTTACTCGCCTATTTGTCATGCCTGGACCAGACTCCATGCATTCTATTTGACCATTTTTACCATAAATTAACAGTGATAGTTATTATGAGAATATATATCAAAAATAATGAATTGTCATGTATAGTATGTCGTATTTTATATATAAATATGTGTTCATTATCGGATGACGACCAACCGGACCGCCTCATGTGAAGATATACAATATTAAATATGCGCGTGCGTTTATTTAAAGAGCTGGGTATAAATGAATGCATTTGGTCGGCATGAAGACTGCGAAGCTCCGATTACAAGATTCTCACGTAAACCGACGCTGGCTCGCGCACTGATTGGCCGACCCGTCTGCACGTGTACCGGCGAATCCATGTCCGTTATGTAACGTGCAGCGACCGGAGAGGAGCTATACGGGGCGGGGAAAAGGGAGGGCTGCGGTATCCGAGAGGGGGAGTTCATTCATCCCAATGCACGGTCCTTTTAAATTAACAACTTACTAGAACGTTTGTATTTATTTATTTTTTGCATTGTATCTGTTTTATTTTTTCATGGTTTTAATTTTTTTTTGTGCAAGAATTCAAAAAACTAAATGCACACAATATAAAACATTATAAAACTGTATTTTAGCTGTTCACAACATAAATGAACAGCCTATGCACGTGCAGCCTATAGAAGCTTTTATACCAGTTAGTGAATTTAAATGTCCGAGAGCTTCATTGTGCGTAAAATGAAACCGTTCTGCTTCAAAACGACGTGGATGACAGTTTGAGATAGTTTGTCGTTGTAGTAGTAGTAACGGGCTATAGTGGGAGGAGGAGCCGGTGAGGGACGGATGGTGAAACACCCCTGCAAGAGTTGGAATTGGAGTAAAACGTGGCTTTAAAAGCATGCAGCCTGGCTGCCTGCCTGTCTCTCTCTCACCTACAGCCAGTAAGGACGTAGAGGGGAGAAAACAGGATTGTAAATCGTGTGCCTCTAACATGCCTGGAAATACCAAACCGGCTGACCCACCACATTCCACACTAACGACTGTTAAAGTTATTTTTTTAAATATAAATATATATATATATACATATATATGTGCGTTTAATCATACATTCATCAAACACATTTCTTTTTTTTCTGAACGCATTTAATAAATAACAACTTTTTTGCAATTGTCTGCGTAGCTCTGATGCGAGACAGACAGGCAGTAAGACACCCGGCACCTCCTCTCGATCCACGTGTGTTTCTGTCGTAACTCTTTTACCCGCCATCATTTTCCTGGAATCCCATCCTTGCAACGGGAGGTATCCCTCCGCGGTGCAACGTAATACATAGTCCCCCGACTTCGACGCGAAAATAACCGGACTCGCCGTCGCCCCCGGTTTTTCCGCCACGACTCAATCGAAACGGCAACCGACGAAGGGTTAACGGGCGGCAGGTTTGATTGTCGTTAGCGACTTTTTACCGGTTTTCGCGTTTTGGCGCGACTTTGGCCCGCAGCGGAAGGACACCGATTGGTAAGCGAGGATATAAACGGAGCGATCCCGACGGCCACACCTACTCTGTCTGCGCTCAGCGGAGGGAAGAATAAATCTGACAGGATATAAACACCATGCTGCCCGGATCCAACTTTAATTTCACACGCAGAAAATCTCTCACGAGCCGGTAACTCCACGCTGGTTTCCCTGCACACCTCCCTCTCTCGCTGTGGACTTTATTCGGATATTTCGGACGTTTTACGACATTTTCTTCTCATCTGCGTGTGTCTCCAAGAAGACCATTGAAGGTAAGGCAGCTGCGTCGTGGAGTTAAATTTACGCATGTGGCGTTTTAAAAAGTCACCTCATGGCTGCGTGTTAAATTCTGCGTGGTGTGTATTGCTGGTTGTAATTTGGCGTTGCATTCCATAAATGCATTGCTGGGTTCACGTGGAGACCTGGTGGAGCTGAAGCTAAGTCTGGTTTAAATGACCCGTACTGCGTATGAGTTGGATCTGCACCCTTTTGGGATTTTTGTAGTCTTGCAGCTTGTTTTTGTGCATTGGCTCGCATCTCTCACACGGAAACACTAAACTAGTGTAGACACATGGGTTTATGCATATTGACGTTTTTAGTAAATGTGTCGAAAGCTGTTCAATATAAATGCGTGTTCAGTTCTACCGAGTCCGGTGCAAAGACATGCAGCCAACGCGACCCGACGGACAGTATCCCGCTGAAGTGAATCTGCATTCAGAACCTCGTTGTGAAATGTGTAGTTTTTTATCAGCCTGGGTTTGTCTGCTCTTTACGCACGGTCTGTACTTTACGCTGGTAGGTCCTGTGAATGCCATGCATTCGTATGCGATTAACAGTCATTTAGTGTTGCGTTAAGTGTGGGGTGTGTCGGGGGAGGGGGGCGGATGTCATCATAAATACCATTAATTACAGTTTTTGGCGCAGACTGGTCTGTATTTGAGTTGTGGCTCCGGTTTCCCAGGCTGTGGTGGTAAAAGGCAGCTTTTAAAGAACTCTGAGCCCGTCTGCAGCACGCACACTGCCGCTTTGTTCTCCCACACAGGCTGCTATACATGCACATACCAGAAGTCTCCATAGGAGGAGCACAGGAATCCCCCTCTGTTGGTAGGACTGCTTCTCAGGTCGGGTCGGTTTTAGGGAATTCATTTAGAATCAGAGGACTGTTGTTGGTTGTTCTTTAATCAGGATTTATTTTTTAAGTTTATTTCACAGCATGATGCATTCAGGGTTTATTGTAGGCAGAATAAACGCAGCAAGTTCGGCCTAGTTGGTGTTATCACAAACGACCTGTGGGGCTTTTTTCAATGGTAACTCTGGCTTTGTGCTTTTAGTATTTAAAACAAGTTGTGAGAGAGTCTCTGGATGCCCTGCAGGGGGCTGTGTCATGTATGTGAAATGGTAGCAGAGAGTTTTAACTGTTGAGCAACTCCTAAAAAAACGGGGGGAGGGGAAACAAAAGCCACCCATCCTTTATCTTTACGGGTTTTTGTTTTCCATGTCGGCAGCAGCCGGGCTCCATCTTACAGGTGTTGAGGAGGAAAAAATGTAAATTGTGGAGAAACTGTAGAGTTTCTGCCCCCGTCTCTCCCAGCTGTTCCTATGATGTCATGGTTGGGGGGAGGGTGTTTAAAAAAAAAAAAAGTTTTTGGGGTGATTTACGGTCTCCCCAGGGGCGCAGTGGGGGCGGGGCTACAGTGATGTAAACACATAAAAAAGTGCCCCACTGCCGGTGAGTCAGTCTGGAGAAACTGGTTTGGACTTTCACTACATCAGGTGCTGCTGGGGTTTGCTGCCTACTACTGACACGGAGCTGCTTTTAACACACTACCGGCTCAGCTGCTCTGGATTTAAAACTCACTCCATCTCTGATTTTTAGTTTATTTTGTTTTCTTCTCCAGATTCTGCAAGCAAACATGTTGCAAAGCTACTCCCAGTCGCAGGACTGGCTTTACACGGAGCCGCTGCTATTTGACGACGAGTTCTGCCAGAGTTTGATGAAGGACCTCCATTCGCTGCCGACGCCCCCCCAGTCCCCGCCAATGAAGACCGGGCTGGGCGGCTGCAGCAAGCCCCTGTCCAAGGAGGACCAGCTGAGCTACGTCTCCGACATCCTGCTGGAGGACCACGACATGATGCAGCTCAACTGGAACTGCGACTTCTTCCACTACGGCGGTGCCGCCGAGAAGGACGGCGAGCCCAGCCTGCCCTGCTCCCCGCTGGAGGAGAGCGGCGAGGACTGCCTGTGGCAGTGCCTGGCGAGCGACAAGAGCCTGGAGGAGAAGCTGGTCTCCACCATGCTGGGCTCCAGCCCGCTGCTGTCCGACATCAACACCAGCATCTTCGAGGAGATCGCCGGCTCCACGCTCGACTGCCAGAACCTGATGGAAACCCAGGAGCCCAGCGAGGTCACGTCGGACTACGGGTCCACCGGTGGCGAGCTGTC
Organism: Anarrhichthys ocellatus; assembly: GCF_004355925.1. NCBI lineage: Eukaryota > Metazoa > Chordata > Actinopteri > Perciformes > Anarhichadidae > Anarrhichthys > Anarrhichthys ocellatus. The sequence continues at coordinate 17,616,918 of NW_022280031.1, forward strand.
CACCTACTCATCCAGCGACTCTGGTGAGTTCACGCCTCCTTTAATATCCATTTCTGAGAGTTGAGCCAGAATGTTTGGACTTCTTATGAGTCTTCAATCAGGGGTTCCTTTAGGATCTTATTTCAAACAAAATGCAAATTATTTTTTGTATTTTATTTATGCTTTTAGGTCTGACACGCCCACCTTGTCAATGTGCAGCTTATCCGTATAAACACTCCTCGCCCCACAAAAGCCTCACTGGCAGTTCATTGATAATTCAGTTAGTTTTAGTGGCACCGTGCCCAAATTGTTCTTTGCACTCAGCCTTATCTGGGCACCGGCCGCCCACCTTTTTTAATCTGCAGAAGCCTTTTTTTTTTTTTTTTTTTTTTTTTAAGGACTTGAGGATGTTGTTTCAGCAGCGTGGGCGGGGCTTCAGCCCTCCGCTGAGTAGATGAGAGGTTTTAGGAGAGATAGTCGACCGAGGAGGGATGGATGGATGGAGGGAGTTGGGGAGGGTGGGTGAGTCATGTTCGGCGGTAACTGTTGCGGCTCCATCCATTAACTCCTAATGAGTCATTTTACCGACTCGAGCCCTCTGGCATCCTCTGGCTGTAGACCAGAGAGGAAGAGGGCAGACTTGCGTTTACTGAAATGTTCTTTTTAGGATCGCTCATTCTGAAAATAGTTTAAAAATTTGACTTTTTTGTATTTTTAGCTTTTCAAAATTAAACTATTTTTAACATTAAATACCTTTTTAATGTGCGAATTTGACTGAAAATACTTAATTTCATATTTTAAAGCATTAAAACTGTAACTACTGTTTATACATTTAGCTGTTGCTGTAATTCTGCTCGTCTGTTTACAACAGACGTGTGTGTGTGTGTGTGTGTGTGTGTGTGAGAGAGAGAGAGAGAGAGAGAGTGTGAGCCAAGTCCACGGTGGTGTGTTGTTTCCAGTGTCGACACTCTTGTTTGTGGTGTCTCTGAAATGTTGAAGGTCAGAAAACAAATTAGTTGGACTAGTCTCACCCATCTCTCGTTTCTTCTTCCCTTACAGAGGAGGAGATTGATGTGGTCACTGTGGTGCGCTGTTCATCCAGCGCCTCCCCTCGGCCCTCATTGGCTGACCTGTCTGTCCATCACCAGAAGCAGGAAGAGGAGAAGCGAGCTCTCCAACGCCACCATTTTGAGATCCACCTGCAACACAACTACGCGGCACCATGTCCCGCATCGCCGCCGCCGCCGCCTTCGTCCTCGTCCAGCAAGCGCTCGCGAGGGGGCGACAGCTCGTCGCGCTTTCACCGCTCCTCTCGTAGCTCGTCTTCGTCGTCGCGGTACCACCACCACAACCATCAACACAACTCGACGGAGACGGAGGACGAGGAGGAGCGGCGGCGGAC
>NW_022280031.1:17618698-17642530 GCF_004355925.1 Anarrhichthys ocellatus
CACTACATATTAGTGAAAGACAATATATTTTGTTACTTTTTGGGATGCCAAATAACTTGAAGCCACATCAGCTCAGTAGTTCAATGAAACTTGAATATTGTGTTTTCAGGATGTCTCTATAGCCATACTAACCAGTGATCCCTCCGCTCTGACAAGGTGTCTGGTGGTGGCTTCAAAGTTATTTTATTTTTTCAAATCCGATGCTCTTTGAATGTTTTTGATCAGAATTATAAACACGGTTCTTCAGTGTGCTTTCAGCCCTACTTGGCCTCAGGCGGACCCCCTCGGGCCCGACACCACTCTGTTATCAGGTTAATGTGTGTCAGTGACAGTACTGTACAGACCAGGTTTAAAACTGAATACGCAACATAATGCTGGGCCTCGGCTCAGTCCACCTCCACTTCAGGTGTGCGAGTGTGAGAGAAATTACTTCATGTAATGTAAGAATTGTCTGAAACTGTTCAAACTAGCCATATTAAGCAGATTTCAGGTTTTGAGTAGACTTGAGCTGGAAAGTGGACTGAACTGAGCCGTCGTAGCAAATCAGCCAAAGTCGGGACGGGAGAACTTCTGCGTAACGTTTAGATTCTGGCCAGAACAAGGAGGGCCACACGGTTGGTGTCCTGATGTTTTATTGGTTGTCACAACGGTTGTCGTTGGAGGAGGCCGACACTGTGACGTTGAGTCCCTTTTGCTAAAACCATTTAATGCAAATTAAGTAAAACGGTCAGCAAATTTTTATTATTAGACGACCTTTTAATGTTGTGATTCATTTGTCAGTGACCGTCTTTGGTCAAAGATTGTTTGTGAAATTGTCCCTCGGCATCAAACATTTCAGCCGTTGAGCGTCGTCACATTGACGTGAACATTTTGTAATTCAATTAAAGATTGATTTTGCTTTCTAAGCAGATGTCTCGCATGATTTTAAAAGTCTATAAAGTATTGTCCGTTTCAGAACAGGATTTGAGCCATGTATGTGTCGCATGAACGAGGGCCGCTGACTAACATTCCCCCGTGTTTGTTTTTAAAGATGGACGACTTTCACTGGCACCATTTTGTGCTCATCAAACTGTAATTATTTTTGCTTTACATGGACACAAAGTAGCCGCTGAAGTGACCAGTGACACCGACTGATATATTAAACGATGTAAGTTAATGCTGTTCGTGTTCACCAGCACGTGTTTAGTCAAACTTTGGGCTGGATTTAGAATTTTAAAAATCGATAATGGGGTTGAAAAGTTTAACTGAAAGCCATTTTACTCTAAATATCAATTATTGCAGATGTTCTCCATTCATGTGCTGTTTGTCATGGAATTTGCAAATGACAAAGCATTTGCTTATTGGTGTCAAATGTCTTAAAAAGGATCCTGTTTTTTTTTTTTTTTTTTTTGTTTGTTTTTTATTGATTGAGTTCTTCTTGGTTCTGATGGTGTACTTGAACAGACCCTGGTTGGTAGGAATAATGAGTAGAGGCGTTTTAACGGTAAAAACCTGTTCTGCCTTGAAATGCATTTTGTTCAGGACTTCATGTTTCCTGTTAGTGTCGCTGTCTTGTTGAAACCTAATCCGTTTTGTTTTTTAAAGAAGCTTTAGCTCCTGTTGGTTTTTCTTCCAAACATCTCCCAATGTGTGTTTTTGTGGAGCGCCTTCAGTCGTAAAGAGTCCGAGGTTTTAACAAGACAGCAGGGGTGATTTTTGTTCTTCACATGGAAAAACCTACCTCCACCTGGCTGCAGTCTGGCCTTTTTTTTTTTTTTTTTTTTTTTTTTTTATTTTTTTTATAAAAAATTTTTTTTTTTTTTTTTTTTTTTTTTTTTTAAAGAAAATTTTTTTTTTTTTTTTTTTTTAAAAAATTTTTTTTCTTTCTTTTTTTTTTTTTTTTTTTTGAATTTGAGGATTGTAAAGAAATGTTATTCTTTACCAAGCAGCACTTTTTTAAATATTGATGTAATTAAAGAATGAATGAGAGCTGGAAGTCTGTGGTTTAATTGTGCGTGCACATGCACACACCCCCCCCATTGAATGTACAGAGTGACATAAAGAAAAGGAAGTTGTTTTATATATTTTAATGTAATTATACACTTACTAAAACTCGTACTGTTAAGTGAGACATAAATGTAAAGATTGTAATACATCACTTTCAAATCTCTAGAAAACATCAATTAAATCAGAACAATGAATAAGGATTTAAGTGTTTATATACGTGTGTATATATATTACATATTTTACAAAAAAAATATTCCCATACAACTAAACTGCACCCAAAAGTGTCGGAACTATATATAGAAACATAACTAAAGAATGCAACAAAAGCACTTCATTGAGTTCAGTCAACAAAGCTACTTTAAGTTTACTGAAACACTTCATAGTTTGCTCTGAAATGAACACGAGATTGAAACAAAGGCAATGAAACTACGTATTTAGGTTTGGCTTAAAATTACCACGAAATTGAAATAAATAAAAACAGAAGTACTTTATTCTTGGTGGAGAAGCAGGTGGGCCAGGAAATAAAATTGGTCGATTTGTAAGCATAACCTGTCGGAGCTAGTGGGCTAACGATAGCATTCTACAATTTGTAAATTATACAGCAGAACCCCTCCTTTATATATATACAGTATATGTATATGTTGCCATGAAGGTTATGAAACATCAACACATCGTGATATTCTGAACGAGAGGTCAATCCCGTCTTCTCAGCTGGCCAGACTTCAACACATTTCAGTCCAGACCACATTATGAGAAATCCACAGTCCTCGTTTTGTGTAACAAAAACAAACAAACCTTTACGCACCTGTCAGCCTCCGCCGCCCCTCCCAGGTGTACTGATATGTGAATGTTTTCTCAGGGCAAAGTGTGAGGCCGCAGCGGGCAGGTGAGTTGTGCAACCTGAACTCAGTCCATGTGTCCCGGTATGCATGTGAACATGTGCCAGTTATGTAGTGCTTGTGTGTGTTATAACTATGTTATCTCATTCTTGTGCGGCGTAGGCGTTTCTCTTAAACTCACTTCCGGAAAGACGTTCAGTTTAACGACCAGAACTTCAGTGTTCAAATATCTTCTGATAAAACAAGACAGAGTTGCCAGATCAGATTGTCTGTTTCACAACTCAAAAACAATTCAATAAACATTACAAAAATTACAACCTTGCAAAAAAAGGTGCTGCTTTCATCAACTTATCCAAGGTGCTTGGCAGAGGTTGCGGCAAGCACCAAAACCTGCGCGCTGCCTACATTGCCAATGAAAATTCATGTCAATCTAATATTTTCTCTAATTAAATGAGTCAACAATAAAAAGTTTACTGAATTATTTTTCTGGGTTTTTAACCATGAAATAACAGCATGTTTGGTCACACAATGTTTTCAATACTATGTTGACAAAAAAATCCCAAATTTCATCTACCAGCTAAATTTTATCAGAAGTTGCCCAATTGGACTGAAACCAGCCCAATCTGGCAACACAAGCAAGATAAAAGATGGGAAAAAGCATGTGGTAACAGTTCTTTAAGTCTCACCGTGTGTGTTTTTAATGATTAGTAATTTGTTTTGGTACAAAGGAAGGTGTGTCTGTGTTTTCTGATATGTAGGTCAAGGCGACTGAGTGGATGTGACTGTCAGGTGTTTCCGATAGCATCTAACGAATTGCTTCATATACCATAAGGCCGTTTCATCAGCGAGCGACAGATTAGGTTTGTTGTTTTATGAAAGAGTGCAGGGAGAGGCCTGATAGTGACTGTGCTGAATACACACAAACACACACTTATCTCAGTATGTTACAACATGAAGTTAGTTTTGTAAAAAGTTTGGCATTAGTTATAGGCGTTCATCTGTGTTTACACTTCTAATTTACAGGCTATAGAGAGGCAAAGCCCCGCCCCTTCTGTTTGACCATATGTCTGAAAAAATATGAACGGAAGTCAATGGCAAGAGACAAAAAATGTGTAGTTTTAATTGTGTCATGAATAACACATGTGATGTTTGTCAATGTAAAAAATTATTTTTATTGTGAAGAAAGTCGCATTCTGTTGTAAAACTGTTGTGAATATGTAATTAGTAAGACGACACACCCTAAAGTCGAGTTAAGTGTGCTTGGTGTGCTTCGTACCAGAATGTACTCAAACATACGAGTTTTGCTCTTTCTTTCGCTTCCCGGCAGATAAAAAGAGTCCCTGGATAAAACACATCGGGTGAGATAACGTTGCTCTTGTGTGTAGATATAGCCAAGTTAGCTAGCGAGCTAGCCAGCCAAGGTAACGCCTGTGGTTGGAGTTGGTGACGTATATTGTGCGAGACGAGAGACGTAGTTCCAAACTAAATGGTAACACGATACATTTATGACAAACTGCGATTTTTTTGACATGCAAACATTTTTTTTTAAATTGACAAACATTATGTGTTTGTAATTAATGGCACAATTCAAATGGGATCAAAAGAATATTTGTCTCTCGCCGTTGACTACCATACATTTTTTTCTCCGAAATAAGGTCCCATGGGGGACATCGGAAGGGGCGGGACTTTTCACCACTGTAAGTGTCTTGATCTTTTATCACCTTATTGCTTCTTCCCATGTTGTTTTGATAACTGAATCATACAGGTTTTTATTACAGTCAGAGGTCATAAATGTTTAAGAGACTTAACCCATTGACAGCATTGTTATCACCCCACATCAACAGGAGTATTATTGAGTTTATTGAGTTATTAATTTTGACTCAGTCCCACTTTACAACATCCTGCTGTCACAAATACTCACTAGAGCGCCAAACGTGGATTAATCCGCCGCAGAAAATAGTCCCCAACAAATATGTTTGTCCTTGCTAGAAAGAACAATGCCCAGCTGTTTTAGGGGGGGAAAGAATAGAATAACTATATATTTCTGAGACATTTATTTTTAAAAGATGCAAGCAATGGGCTAGAGCTATATATGGCTTCACTTTCTTTTTGTGTCGGGAATTTTTTCTACCATAAAAACTTTATTGGCACTTATTATTAGGGACATAAATTGAGCTGCTGCTCTCTCTGAAGGAGGAAACTACAAATAAAAGCCACGGCCCCAAGGCAGAGTATTTGATTTAGTTAGATTTTGGGTGGAGTGTCACTATACAGTCAAACTCTAACAGACCAAGACCAGTGTGTGTGTGTGTGTGTGTGTGTGTGTGTGTGTGTGTGTGTGTGGGCGTTTTACAGTAGCTTGACTGTGTTTGCTTCTCATGTGGTTCAGTGAACCCAAATATTCTGACTCATTCATTCTGACCGCCACATCATGACAGAGAGAGAGGGAGAGAGATGGAATGGAGAAATGGAAAAAGAATACAAGAGAGAGGGGAGACAAATGAGAAAGAGAGGAGAGGAAAGATGGAGACAAAAAGCAAGGAGCAGAGGACACGAAGAGACAGAGAGAGAAAGAGGAGCCATGAGGCCAAAGTTCGTCCCCCGTTTTTTATTTTCCTACAGTGCAGGAAATAATGACAGAGCCCAGGGAGAAGGTTCTAACACAACTCGGTCCAAACCACACTCTGAATACAGACGCTGAGCCACAACACAACGCACACACGAGTCATAAAAGGAAAGATGGCTCAGAAACAGTTGTTCCTTCACGCAGGAATGCAGCTGTAGTGAGCTACAAATGGTTTCCAGTAAGTCGTGACACAAAAACGGTGTCAAAAATTGTCCAAATGTCCAAAGAAACCACTCTAACCACTGCACTGGGCAATTTAAAATATCCACCGTCCATCAGCACTCTCTGTTTGTTCCAGGACATCAGATTTTGGAGAGAATATGACAAAATATGGCTAAATATAGAGCTTACAATTGCCACGAGCTCCGTTAGCATTCAGCTCCAACTAGCTACGTAAATGCAGATGTGTAACAGAAGTGCTTCAAAAAGTGCCACAATATGGCTAAATACACTTTTGTCATGGCTTGTGGGCATGCAGACTAGTCTGCCTCGTTGTGTTTATGCTCGCGCTCATGCGACCGCGGTGAAGTATCGTTTATTAACATTAGCTTAACATCTCTGCCGCTTCAAAAATCATAAAAGTTGTATTCATTGGTGAAGATTATCTCGCTGAACAAAACTTTTAAGTGTCATGAACGTTATTTTGGAGAGTTTATCTTCTGCAAATATCCAAGAATCCCCTTTTTTTGACGAGGGAACCGGTTGATTTACAGAGATACTTTAATCCCTGCAGCAGTCTCGACTTCTGGACTCGGTGTGAAAATGTCTTGTGTGATAAAAGCGCGCCAATTTTTCTTTCAGACAGCCAGTGTGTGGCAGCTGTTCTCAGTCATCGTCCTCGTCATCATGTGTTCACGCTGAGACGTTAAATCCACATTTAGCCGGGACGTGACTCAGTAGCCGGTAACTCCACCAGTCCTTCTAGCTTTTTCCAAGGCTGACGCAGCTGTCCTACATTCCCCTCATCTGTAACCCATTACCCAGAACCCTTTGCTCTAGTGCCTGGCCAGGAGCTCCCCCGAGGGCCGACAGCCAGCTCTGACGATCCGCTTCCCGTCTGCACGTCACCTGCTATGAGAGTCACGTTAAAATAATGAGGCCATTATATCAGCGCTGCGTCACGAGCACGAGATCCTGATCCGGGCTGGCTGGCACTGTGTGTGTGCGCGTGTGTGTGTGTGTGCGTAGCCTGCAGCGATGCCAAGAAAGTTTAAATGTGTGTCTGTTTGCTGTGTGTGTGCTTTTCTTTGTGTCTCTGTGTGCAGTCATCCTTGTTAAACTAGTTCCCAGAGAAAATGTATGTAATTTGCTGCTAGCTTGTTCTGAGGTAAAAAAAAAAAGGTTTCACATTCAAACAGAGCCAAATGTATAAATACTGTGCACTTATTACACTTGTTTGGCACTTTTCTACAGAAGTTGATGTGCGTAAGAACGTTTTTGCCGTAGGTGCCAAAAATGAAGAGAAAATATTAATTTGTGCAGATTGAACACCGGATCACCAGCGGCGTCAGTGTTGGACCCTCTAATGGCCATCAGGGGGCGACTCCTCTGATTGTATAGAAGTCTATGAAAAATTACTAATTTAGTAAATTATGGTCCATTTAGAGTCAAATAGACCATAAAGCAGAGTATGCTTTAGGGCGGGACTACCTTTGATTGACAGGTTGCTACCACGGCGTTGTCTGCTCCGGAAGTTCTACGTGTTTTTATATCTTACAGCTTTAACCCTTTAACAGTTTATTTTTAGTTCATGAAAGTTAAATGTAACATTTTGGACTGCCTAAAGCATTCAGTTGTTTGATGTGCCCTCTCCAGTCACTTCTGGTTCCAAAAAACGACCAAAAACCAACATGGCAGCGGCCAAAATGCCGAACTCAAGGCTTCAGAACTGTCCACAAACCAACGGGTGACGTCACGGTGACTACGTCCACTTCTTGCATACAGTCTGTGGTTGGACCTCACTTAAGCTTTGTTTATACTCTGGTTGTGGCACCGTTTTCGTGAGCCCATATCTCATATTCATGCACTACTTTATCGCCTTTGTACGAGCCCTGTGAAGAAGGAAGTCAAGTATTAAATGCATGATGAAGACACAAAGGTTGAATGTCCTGTAAACAATTTGACTTGGCCGCAAAATATTTACTCAAATGTCGAGTTTTACAAACTCCTGTTTCTAAACAAATTTACCTTCTTCTTAAAATCTTCAGGCATATTAATAGTGCTTTTATTAGTGAACTTTTTGCAACAATACGCGTGCATAGTCGCCCCTGAACTCGTTACGGCTTCACTATGGCGAGTATAAACTAAGTTTAAGTCTTTTGTGGCTGAAAGGGAACAAATCTCTGAAGCCAGGTTCCAAAACCTGGTGAAAAAAAATGAAACCAGAAGAGTGGTGGCAGTTAATAACAGCAGATTTACGCTCACGTAGTTTTGGCCCTGTCGTGTACTTTCAGCGCCCAGTTACATACTAGTTCAAAGCTGGTTTGAGACTAAATGTGTTTGACTTTTTATCTGCTGCTTTTCTACATCAGGAAGTATCCATTGAACTAAGGACCCTGCTCCTTTAGTGTCCTCACTGATCTGATGTCAAGGTTTAAATGACGTAACAGCGGGAGGGGGTGAGCCCTCAGCTCTGGTGTACTGTTATTAATGTCAGTAGTTTGTGTTCGTGAACCGGTTTCATGTGACAGTGTCACCCTGAGTTCGTGAACCGGTTTCATGTGACAGTGTCACCCTGAGTTCATGTGTAAATGCGATCCCAGACGAGGCGGCTACAGGTTTTCACCCGATAGTTTAGGAGACTGGCTGAGTCACACCTTCAGCTTCACTGACCCCCTCCCTCCCCTTCGTCCTACTGACGTGTGAAAGTGGTCTCGGTCAAACCATCGACGCCCCATTAGCATGCTAAAGGAAGCGGCTAACTGTCTCTCTCACACATTTGCATTCTCTCTGCTCTGGATCGTTGGATCGTTGCTGTGAGGTGCAGGAGACTCCGTAGAGTCTGCTTCCTAAAACTCTGACGTGACTGGTGTCATGTGAACAGCTTTGAAGATGAAATCAGAGTGAGCGTAACTACATTCACACTGCTGCTTATAATTAAAACTGGAAAGGATTATTTTGAATCTTGAATCATAGAGAAGTTTTCAAACCCCAGGCCTCAACTGTAGACGGTGTGATCTAATAAACACCTGCAGACAGGTATAATAAGATCATGCAGCAGAGCCAGAGGCCTAGTCCACACAAGCACGGTTTTTAAAAAAACACAGATGTTGCGTTGGATGAGTAGCCTCTGTTCCTGACTATGGTGGAAGAGTAACTGTGTATTTATGTATAAACATGAAGAAAGTTATGCAGGGTATTTGGCCACATCAGCTGTTCATGGACGTATTCACGCTGCCGTTGCACAACATGACCGACGCCTCACAAAGGAGATAACGGCGCCCACTCGGACGTTGCAAGCCAAAAACTCAACACGGAAAATTAAGTTGGTGCGGTTTGGGTGTGCCCGAAAGGTCAAAGTGCATTGAAATAGCTACAAAAACACACGCGTGAACCATAGACTGTATAAGAAGTGGGCATAGTCATCGTGACGTCACCCGTTGGTTTGTGGACGGCCATTTTGAAGCCTCGAGTTCGGTAATTTCACCGTCGCCACTTTGAATTATGGTCGATGCCATGTTGTTTTTGCAGCCAATGAACTGAAGTTACCATATTTGGAATGAGGAGGAGTGACGTAGAGACGCCGTATATGTCTCTGGTAGCAACCTGTCAATCACAGTGAGCCCCGCCCTAAAGCATACCCTGCTTTATGGTCTATTTGACTCAAAATTTACCATAATTTACTAAATGAACATCATGCTGTATTGAAGAAGACTTGCAACTAGAGATTGAGACCATAAACTCATGAAATTAAAATATTAATTTGACAAAATATATATTTTCATATATATAGACTGTAATATTGACACTATAAAATAAATGTATATGTAAATTGTGATGTAGAAGTGGTATACATTGAAAGGGTACCAGTGAGGTGGGAGTAAAGGGGAAAACACATAGACTGTATATAAGAAGTGGACCATGACGTCACCTATTGGTTTGTGGACTACAGTTTTGAAGTCTGGACTTTTTGTCCTTCGCCATCTTGTTTTTTTGCACCCAAAAGTGACTCGAGAGGTCGGAGCTCTCAGAACAACTGAGCGCTGAATAAAGACATTTTTAGGTGACCAAAAGGTTGTGATTAACTTCCATGAACTGAAAACACACTGTGTAAGAATTAAACTTCTAAGACACAAACACAGACAACGACGTGGTAGAGACCTGCCAATCACTGTAAGCCCCGCCCTAAAGCATCTCCTGCTTTATGGTCTGTGTGACTCTAAATGGACCATCATTTACTAAATGAACATCATGCTGTATTGAAGAAGACTTGAAACTAGAGATTGAGACCATAAACTCATGTTTACAATGTTTACTGAGGTAATAAATCAAGAGAGAAGTAGAGTCATTTTCTCATAGACTTCTATACAATCGGACTTCTTTTTACAGCTCCCTCTACATCAACAAAAGGCTTTGTACAACTTTTCTTTCTGATAATATCACTCTTCTTTTTGAAGCATACTTTGAGTTTTAAAATAATGTACCTATTTATACTTTACCACAAGCCCCGGGCCACGCCGTTTGAATGGGACATTATGTTCTTTGTGATAAATCGCTGCACTTTCATGTCCCTGCAAGGTGATTTTCATAGCGTACTGAAAAGAAAGGAGACCGATGGAGAAGATTGTGAAACCGCCTTTATGACTCTAAAACCCCGTGATCTTTTATGATGCCTTCAGTGGATTGTTTAGTCTCACTTAAAGGGAACACTGTGCTCCTCATCCCCATGTGTTGGCAACATGGACACTTGGTAGAGGAGAGTTGAGGGGTTCTGACGATAAATATGACAAAAACTAAAAAACATACAGACTCAGGTGTTTGAGGTCAGGGTGCTGCTGACCGTGCACTTTGATCAGGCTGATTACCTTTATCTGCTTCTTCGCAGAATTGTGGGTTACTGAGTGCATGCAAATGAGAGAGTTCGAGGGGAGGTCCCACTCCGTCGCTATGAGTGGAAAAACAAATGCAGAGTCTTGAAAATTCCCCCATGACATCTGACTTGTTTCCTCTGTGATTTAAATACAGAACGTGTGAGAGAGAGAAAGACAAGAGAAAGGCTTTGTTTTAAGATTCAGGTTTGTGGAAGATTTGGTGGAAGGTTCAGTCATGTGGTGGACTTTTTCAACATCGTCATAGGGAAGGTTGCTTTCATACCTGTATACCTTTATTTGTCCACAGAGGCTTATTCAAAATGAATGAAAGCTGCTTGTCGTATTGACTCATGGTGATGTCATCCTGTAGCATTGGTGCTATTGTCCCACAAAAAACACGTTTACATCCAAAGCGACAAAGTCCTTTAGCACCCGTAGTATTTTATGACGAGAGTAAAGCAGGAAGTCAGGTGACGTTATTATAGAGCGACAAAGTCTGTGTAGGGAGTTTATGTTATGTTCTCGTCAAAGCCACAAGACTCCATTGACAAAAACAGTAATTTTGTCTCACAGAACATGGGAGTTGCTGTTCTGCCGCTGCCTCGATCGGTTGGTTTCTTTGTGTTATTGTTTGACCAACCAAATTTGCTAAATAACACAAAACAAACAACCCATTCGTGGCGTTTTGCCTGAGCCATCCAGACGAGTTTACAAGCTTTAGATATTAGATTATAACTTGTTACCAGCATCAAAATGTCTGGTTGTTGCATGTTCGGTTGTCAGAATCAATATTCCAACAGTGGACTCAGGTTCTACTGAGTTCTGACAGGATCTCAAACGCTTCAGAGCAACAGGTGTTTCAGTTTAACGAGCGACCGTGTTAACAGCTGACTTTCAGCCGAAAAGCGCCCGCGGTTGGAGTGACTTGCGTTAACGGTCGGCGTGGATCGTACACACGGATGAGTACCTATTTAAAATTGATTAAAGGCTTTTACAAAGGTCACCTACATGTTCTGTCCGTGTTGTCAACAGCTGCAATCAGAAACACCAGTTAACTCATCATTTGTTAAACTGAGAAACAGGCAGCATCTTTGGCTGCGAACTATAAAACACGTTGACTATCACTGAATGCTGTGTGTACTCATCATGTCTCGCTGGTGTAACATTGTACTTTAGGTTCCTCTTCCAAAAACGTGAATATACCTGAATAATACCACACAGATCTGGAAAGTCAATTTGTTTGAGTAGCATCGGTGATCTCTGCTGATTTTATTTATTTTATTCTTTATATTTTTTACATTTTTAACACAATAGAACAGTCCCTGACATATGGCCTCAAAAAGAAAATTGCAAAAGAAATGAATAAAGGTGCATGATGAAAATAATGACAGTACTAATAGTTTGGCTGTTAGTGAGTACCTGTCTAATCATTATGTACCTTTACATGCACATATACACAGATATACATACATATATACATCTATCTTTGCATAACCACCTACATACACATACATACTCGCACATCATGCCAATACATATATATTCATACATGTATACATTTTACACATGTACTCAAAAAAGGAATATTAATAGAAATAAAGAAGTAAATGATAAAAAAGTCCTTTAAGAGCTTGACAAGCTATTGAACTCCTCCGTACTTCTGTTGCCACACTGTGTGTGCACACTTTTTATAATTGTTCACAAACTTTAAAACATGAGTTATAAACTTGTGATGTTTCAGAAATGCTTGTTCACATGTTTAGTATTTCTGCACAGTAAAGTCCTGACCTGCCTGACCCTTGAAGGAGTGCGCTTCCCCTTTAAAAGGTCTTTGGGGTCATTTTAACATCTGTAATGTTCGTCAGTTCTAAAGAAGGAAACATTTACTAGTTTCTCTACTTCATTAGCATTTTTTAATTATTGTTTTCATGCCTCTTCAGAGGGTACATTTGATTAATATCTTTTGTCAAGATGCATTTTTACCACCAATTGGCTCCAAATGAAGGGAGATTGATGCCACCTGGGTTAAAGTGGCACTAATTCCAAAGATCCTCCCTGATTGGCCACAGACAGCAGGTGACCGGGTAGAAAAGGTCACGGACGACAGCGAACTGGTTGGTCTGTGCTTTTAGGAAAATGGAGGATTGGCAGTGTTTTGGTTACCTTCAAGTTTTCCTGATTAATTGATTCCAGAGGATCCTAAATAATAAACCTAAATCCCAAACATGCCGTGTTGGTATGTTATACTAATAAATGTCGCACAATGAAATTAAAGCAAAGAAGGAGAATGAAACCCAGATATCAGGGGTTAAAGATGTATGTAACACCTGAGAGGACAAACAAGAGAAAGAGAGAGATCAGTGTTTTCTTGGGGGGGAATTCCTGCAGTTCATGAATAAACATCTGACTCACTGACATGAATCATCACCACACAGCTCAGGACAGAAGAAAGTAAAGAGGAGACGATGTCAGGTGACTGTGTGTTGGAACAGTTCAACACTTGGATGAATGCATGAAACCCTTCGGGTTGAATCATCACTTCAAAGACACAATAAATAACAAAAGTGGGCGGGAAGATCCAGGGAGAGAGCTTTCGGATTACATTGCATTACAGCTCACGGTGCGGTCAAATTAGAGGTAATTAATCCGCTGCTGGAAATAGTCCCAAACAAAAGGCACTATTTCCTCCTGTTCGAGTCACATTTTTGCTAAAAGCTACAACTCCCATTGGCCAGTTGTATATGCACTTAGTTTCAGACAAGTCGTGGCCTTAGACTGGTCTTCCATTGTCGGGTTAAACTGGTCTCATTTAGCCTTCCTCTTGCATAAACCTCATGACTTAATTTAAGTTTGGAAAGTTACCCACCTCTCCCCCTGGCTAAGCTTGAGGTGAGAGCTTTGTTGAATCTGTTCAGATAAAGAAGTTCATATAGCTTAACTATTTAAATGATTTATCCATTACTTTGAGCTAACCTCTAGCTAACTAGGTCAACTATTTATCCTTTACTTTGAGCTAATTATTTGTTTATCCTAGCCTATATATCTGTGTGTCTTCAATAGCAATCAATGGGCATGAGCCTGAGAGCTACAGTCAGAGTAGAGAAGTCAGAAAGTATTGAGCGATGGACTACCACATGTGTTCTCCATTTGGTTTTGAGCTGTGTTTATCTGCACACAGACGGCCTCGATGTCTAACACTTAGTGCGCTTCAGGAAGCGGAAAACTGGGAAAACATGCCAGCAAAATTGTTTCTGCAACAAGAGATACTGGAGTCAGAAAAAACAGGAAGGTATAGCGTTCCTTTGGCAGCTATAGCTCCTCTCCGAACACATCTGATTAGCACTAGCAGCTAATGGCCCCTTAACACCAACAATAGCTCTGCAGCACAAACCCCAAGGCTCTTCATTCATCTCAATGGGAGCGCTGTATTAGTGCCACGGGGGTTCTTCCAGGGAGATCCAGAAAAGCAAAGGCAGAGGGGAAAAATGATTGAGGGTAGTAAAGCGCTGCTAAGTGGGATTAGCTGCTGGTTTGGGAAGTATTTTTCCTCACTGTAAACTCCTCTTTAGAGACGTCATCACCGTTTCTCCACACAGAAACACATTAAAGATACTACAGTCATAGTTTTGTAGTATCTTAAGAGCTGATTTGGAACCAGCATGATGATTCATCATATGCTAAACATGCCAATAATATATTACACAATACTGAAAAACGTACCAATTTGTTAGTACGCTTGAGTGCACAGTGTGTCCGTTTAGCCTCCTCTGCATAATGAATGGTGGCCCACTGCATTTAAATTGTTCACCTTTGGACGTAATGTGGACCTTCAAGTTGTGATTTATATATGTTAACAACTAAAATGTACAAAAGTTGCCATTAAAATACGATAACTCTGTAGGTTTTGTAAGATGATTTGGGTTTTCGGTGCCGGGGGAGGGGGAGGGGGTGTCCCCCCCTGGTATCACATCCTCTATCTCCACCCTGAAGCAACAACCACTCAACTGTAGACCTTTTGTTTTAACTTGACTCAAAACCCCCGAACGTTACAGGCTATCAGTCACACCCGAGGGGACGAGAGCAGCCACATCACCGCTTCAGTAAAACAATCCAATGTGACTAGGGGTGAAATGCATCAAATTGTTTCTGTAATTAGAGGCTCCTTTAACTGATTGTCCTGAATCTGACAGTTTCTCAGCTTTCAATAGCTTCTGTTCTGTTCTAAGTGGTCGTCCTCAACATGCTGCACAGACAGTTTGCACAATGACTGATACAATGCATATATACAGCTTTTTTATTGTTTAAATCTCATTCATATTTTCAATCTTATCTTTAGTTTGTGTGAACAGCCAACAATGTTGCCCATATCCCTTACTGCAACATTAACTTACTGAAAAAAATCACTTTCACATGAAAGGTGCTAGAAGAAAACATTAATTAATTAAATCATTGAGGTTGATCTTTCTTATTGATCTGTCTTACATAAGCAACATTTCCTTATACAACTGTTCGTTTCATATCTTACAAAAAGCTAATTGTTTTGTGCGTTTTCCTAAAAAAATCCAGCAACACGTGTCAATTTCCGCTCGCTCGTTAAACGCATAAAAAATAAACTTCCATCTTCAGGGGAAACAACTTCGTTAGGTTTAGGCAACAAAACTACTCGATTAGGTTTCGGAAAAGATTGTAGTTTGGGTTAAAATGACCACGGAAGAGCTGATACTTAAGTGACAAATAAATCAGCGTTGACTTCTTGTTTCTCAGAGAAAAAGAACAGCGGTCTCCTGCCTTGAAGATCAGTGTTTGTTGGACCCATCCACCTCCCTGTGTGGGTTTTTGCGGTATTTTTACTTCCTCGTTAATGATTACGTGGATTAGATACAAAATGATTTCGTAGGATATCTATGATTAACAGCGCATTGTTTTTTGTACGTATAGCTACAAATGCTGAATGAGACCAGCTTAACATAAGTAACAGATAAACAGACCTATAAGACATGTAAATAAAGTGAAGTTTGTGCAGTGAAAGTGCTCTCAGCCTTTAGTCCAAAAACAGTATTTAAACGTTTCAAACGAATCTTGCTGACTTGCCGACTCCTTGTGAAATGTTACGATTCATTTTTAAAGCATCTTTATGATCACTCTCTGCCGACACTGAGTCAAGCAGAGAAGACTTTGTTCATAAACCACTTTCCATCTGGTGCAATCATCAGGTCAAAATTCCAATACTTTGATTTATGATTAAATACCTGCAAAACTTATGACACCCCATCAGCGTCACTTGTACTTTGTGTTTAGCATAAATTACAAAGCGTTAGCATGCTAATACCAGGCGGCAAAAAGTGTCTGAAAGCTAGCAGAGGCGACATTTAGTAAATGATGGTCCATTTAGAGTCAAACAGACCATAAAGCAGGGTATGCTTTAGGGCGGGGCTTACTGTGATTGACAGGTCGCTTACCAGAGACGTAAACAGCGTCTCTGAGTCACTCCTCCACATTCCAAATATGGTAACTTCTGTTCATCTCTTGCAAAAGAAACAATATGGCGACGGCAAAATCGCCGGACTGGAGGCTTCAAAACGGCCGAGCACAAATCAACGGGTGACGTCACGATGACTACGTCCACTTCTTATAAACTAAGATGTAAACGTTACACCTGCTGACAATTCGCATATCGACATTGTCATTAGTTGTGTTTCCATTTAATTGTCATGCGAATTTTAAGTAAACTTTTGCAGTGTTGCAAAAAAAGAAATAGAAATTGGGCTCAATTCCATCAACTGGTTAGAAGTGAACGGACCACCTTCTCAAATAAATGAGGCAAGTTTTGTCATGTGATTTAAATGTTCACGACTTTAGAAGGTGAAGAAAGGCATTTCCGTATCTCAATTAGCACCTCAACTCTTTCTAAACAAAGACAAAAACTACTTCAAGTGATCGTAAAAACTTTTTTAGGACGTTTTTGCTGTTTCCATTCAGCCTTTCTAATGCGATACGCATACATTTACGTTCATGGAAACAGCTTATGTGTGCATGCACATGCATCTTAGTGAAGACTCTTTGACTTGTTAATAGTTTGCTTGTTTTTTTTGGGGTATTTATTTTCTGTCTCTCTGCGTTTGCTTCTGCAGGGTTGTTAAATGTGTGAAACACTTTTTGATTCCGCCTCCGGTCCTTTGTAGTGAAATGACAGTTGTCTTCTTTTAGACTAAGAAGAAATCGCAAGAGTCTTTCGTGAAAACAGGAAGACCCCGACAGAGACCCCACACCACATCACACCTACACGCACACACTCTCTTGTATTGTGACAAGTGATGTGCTGATGGGAACTCAAATGCAGAAGTGAGAGTGGGCTTCCAGTGTGAGGAAGTCGACAGTGGGCTGGGTGAGTGCACACTAACGGATGGGCAGGTCGTGGGTAGTGTGAGTATTAACGGCCCTCCCCCACAGAGTATGCCCAAAACTGCTGTTGCTTTTTCACAGTGAACCAAAAAAAAAAGCACGTAAAAGCATTATGCAGTGTGATTTCAATGTGTGATTTCAGATTTCAGATAAGACGCTGGCATTGCTGAATCAAAAATGGCGCCGACGTCTAGTATGACGAATAACGCATGTTTGTGTGTGAGTGTTGTCTCCCCAATTCGCTGCCCTTCTCAGTTGCTGCATGTTAGCTGCTAACTGCCGATGCATTTTTTAGATCTCCCGACTCCTCTGGTTGCAAAAAGAAGTCCGATTGTATAGAAGTCTATGAGAAAATGACTCTACTTCTCTCTTGATTTATTACCTCAGTAAACATTGTGAACATGAGGTTATGGTCTCTATCTCTAGTTTCAAGTCTTCTTCAACACAGCATGATGTCCATTTAGTAAAAAACTCTGGAGTCTAACCAGACCACAACCCTCTAAATATTGAATACATAATATGTCTACATGTTGTTGTTTACTTTTGGTCTGGGTGCTTCCCTGTTTCAACATGACGGTGCTCCCGCGCTCAAAGAATGGTCCATTTAGAGATGTTTTACTCAGTTGGGTGTTGAAGAGTCCTGACCTCAACCCCGTCCAACCAAGCCTCCTGGAAGAGCGTTCAGAGGGCTTCATGTAGATGCAGTCTGGGAGCTGAACCGTATCGCCCAACATCAGGTCGGACGTCGCTAACGCTCGTGTGGCCAAACGGTTAGCGAATCCCTGCAGCCTGAAGAGGCTGTTACAGCAGCAGATTAATGCCCATGATTTTAATATCACATGCTCTGCTATCACTGTCATCTTTGTTTAGCTATATGTTCATATTTGATTCTTCACATTTTCCTCACAAGTTCCCCCACAAGTTTTCAAATCTAATCTCAAATTTAAGACAATTTACTAATTCAAAATTGATTTCTTAGTTAAATAACCGTATTTTGCAGCTGATGGGTGATACCGGAAATAAGAAAGATGACTAAAGTTATTAATTTTAGTGTACGAGCTACTAACTTTTAATGTGAAATAAAATATAATAAAATGTACTCCGGATACTTTCTCTGTTCTCACTTAATGATTTTAGAGACGCAAGCAGAAAACCTAATTCCTATCCAGCACTTATTCCGACAACACATTTACACACACACACACACACACACACAAGAAACCAGGTTTCACAGGTAATCAAACAGCTGGTTTCTGTCAGTCGCATTCCTCCCCTACAGTCGACCTTATCTGAAAGGAATGTCTGAGAACTCTTCATCACACATGAATTAATCAGCATATCTGTGCAACTTGATTGTCATTGTGATGACGTTACCGCATGCAGCTCACAGTACAGTAATTCTACTGTTGGTATAGATCAAATTAAATACTGATTGCGCTCTTATCGTCGATGTCTGCGTCTTGAACGATCGTTCACCAACAAAGACCATTGTGTCGTTTGTCTGAAGGGCTTTTTTTTAAAACATCGGCCCTTAAACCTCAATAAATTCCTCCAATTATTTGCTCCCTCCCATCTTTAAAGTGAGTGTGTGTGTGTGTGTGTGTGTGTGTGTGTGTGTGTGTGTGTGTGTGTGTGTGTGTGTGCGTGTGTGTGTGTGTGTATTCAACACGCCTCCCAATCAGCCAGTTTATCTTCTCTTGTCTCCACTCGAAGATGAAAGGTGCATGTTGAATGTCAAACGACACTCGACCACACTGACCCTTCCTCCTCCTCTTCCTCTTCCTCTTCCTCTTCCTCTTCCTCACTGCATTCCAGCAGAAATGTGTTACCGGTCAGCTGGAGTGACTCTGCAGAATGAGGTTTTACACGTCGGCAACAACACACAACAATGTCCTTATTATTGAAAAACAATTATTACTTTACTATTAATGTTATTTTATATGTCAGAACAGCTCAGACTGTATTACGGATCTTTTACTAAGACTTTGTTAACATTTGTTACACTTTAAACTGGAATCCTTTTTGAACATCACTGAAAATCACTGTTAAAAAAAGCCTGAAAAAATGAATCTTTCTTTTTATCTTCTAATCTCGCCTCTGAAGTTTTTAGAGGTTCTCAATTGTTTGTAACTAAAGGTTCACTTCTGATTGTTTAAAAAAATCTGAGACTCCCCCGTTCACCCCCCCCCCCAAAAAAAAGTAGGAAAAACCACAACATGACATAAAAATAAGAACTGAGTTGTATTTATTCGTGTTATGCTGCTGGCAGCTGTAATGACCACAATACATATTCTGCTGACCCTCACCATCACTGCCATTTTGAATCCAGTTTGTATAATCTCCTGTGTGTGTGTGTACTTCTAACCCACACTCCTTTAGTGTGGCATCCCCTTTCACACACACACACACACACGTATGGTATGTAGATATCTCTGACAGCAAGAATGGCGGACAGATGGACACGCAGAGACAGAGAACTTTTACTTTAACAGCAGTCCTGTTCTGTGTGCGTCTTTCTTTACTGAACTTGCTTTTTTAAACTGTCACTTGTCTTATTTAGGACCATTTGGGAGCTGCAGGACGGAGCGGGACCCGTCATATTCGATTCATATTTCTAAATGCTTATTACATCTTTTAAAATGCAGCTTGTTTACTGTGGACTGCAGCTACTTACAATTGCTCTGATTTTAAGTAAATACTGCACACATTGTGCCTTGAAAGTCACATTTAGTTGTTTGTGGTAGTGTATTTAAAGTTGAATTATCACTAACATTCATGCTAGTATCGTATGTTATGTGATTTAAAGAAACTCTCCTTGTTCACTCATCAGTTCAAATGATTAACAAGTGTGTTAGAAAATATCTGGTTCTTTGATTGAAAAAAGTAACGACAGAATAATGACACACAAAAGACTCACTTACAGTTCATCTGAATATAAGCCATGGGTTCACTTTTGAAACATTAACTTAATAAAAATGATAAAAATCAAGACCAAACTAAGCAGAAAAACAGCTGTTTTCAGTCGGCCTCTTCGCAAAATGTCCATTTGCCGAGGCTGCCGCTAGCCCGCCGCCCTTAGCCCGCCGCCCTTAGCCCGCCGCCGTTAGCCCGCCACCGTTAGCCCGCCACCGTTAGCGCCCTGACATTAGCTTACCTGTGATAGCATCTTGCTGTTAGCATCCTGCTGTTAGCATCCTGCCATATGGCAAACAACAAATGGCTCTTGTTCATCTTCTGAAAGTAAAATCTTCAACGGCCGCTGAAATGAATGATGGCCGCACAGCTGCAACTCTCACTCACACACACACAGACACACACAGACACACAGACACACAAAAACATGCTTTCATGACATTTAGACGGATGGATGGACAGATAAATAGATGGATGGATTGATAGACAGGCAGACAAACAGACAGATATTCAGATGGATAGATATTTAGATAGATATTCAGATGGACAGATCTGTCTGTTTGTCAGGCTGTGATTTGTGCAACACAAACAGAGGACAGAGGAGGTTCAGGTTGAACTGGTGTGTGGGACTGGTGGTGTAGCGACCACTGTCGATCCGTGATCCGTACTGGTCGCCCCTCACGGTTCGGCACGCACGTTTAACGTTAACCATCACAGAGTGAAATAAAGTTTTAATCTCGTAAAATGAAGTGTTGGTGTGAAACTTAAGTAAATCCAGTTGTTTGAAGATGTTTTCACATGAGTATAAATAGACATTAGAGATGTAGATTTGTTTTAATCCACAAAAATACAATCTTATATTTCCTAATCATTTGAATCGTGTATTTTTATGAAGAAAAAAACACTATAAATTACTTTAACAAAGTATAAAGATAACATTTAGAATTGTTTATGGTTTACTGACTTCAGTGAGGTTAAAATGACTTTCTGGAGGGTAGCAAAAAAATATATAGTCTGGATCCTTGTTGACCAACTGCTGTAATCAATCAACAAAGAGATCTGCATCTGCCAATATGGATCATCAATGATCAGAAATCTAGTGTCAGCGGCAAGAAAACGTGATCGGGGATCTCTGAAAGTTACATCTGCTTCCTTTTTCCTTTAGTGCTGATCCGATCTGTGATCCGATCCGTGAGTTTTATGATCCGTTGCACCGACAACAGGTGTGTGTGTGTGTGTGTGTGTGTGTATATCATCACACACATGCACAGTGGGATCCTTCTGTTTGACAGCAAGAGAAATGGAGGCGACAGATGCACACATAACTTTTACTTACAAAAGAGTGAGTGTGGATTCAAGAGAGGTGTGTGTCTGTGCGTCTGTGTGTGTGTGTGTGTGTGTGTGTGTGTGATAGAGGAGGACAGGGTGAGAAAACCATATTTCTTCTTCTGTGTAAATTACTCTTTTCATTCCAAGAGTCTTCCTACCTCTTACCTCTACATAAGGATCCCAGAGGATCAGCATGATAACCACTTCAGATTTAGAGGGCTGTATATAAATTATAAGCCAAGAGGAACCGACGCAGAGTTTATTCACACTTTTCACTGCTTTACAGCCTGATAGTCGGACTGGATGCTATTAGATTGTCACTTCAGTATTTGCGTCTGATATCACAACGCGTTCTCATCCAAACTCCTCACATACTGACGTTAGGTTGCGGAAAACAACACATCATGGTTTGGGTTCAAATCTCTACATTTCTAAAGTTTAAATGTAACTTAAAACACATACAGGAAGCAATCAGCTGTTTGTGAAGTGAGAGTGAAACTTTACGTTGTCACACAAGTGAGCGTAATCATCCTGACGTCATCCATTGGTGTGTGGACTGATGTTATGAAGCCTTGAGTCTGACGTCTTGGATTACGGCCGTCGCCATGTTGTTTTTTTGCAACCGATGAACAGAAGTTACCATACTTAGAATGTGGAGGAGTGATGTAGAGACGCTGTATACGTCTCTGGTAGCTGCAGCAACCTGTCAATCACAGTGTAGCCCCGCCCTAAAGCATACCTATGGTCTGTTTGACTCTAAATGGAGCATCATTTATGAAATGAACATCATGCTGTATTGAAGAAGACTTGAAACTAGAGATTGAGACCATAAACTCATGTTTACAATGTTTACTGAGGTAATAAATCAAGAGAGAAGTAGAGTCATTTTCTCATAGACTTCTATACAACCAGAGGAGTCGCCCCCTGCTGGTCAGTAGAGAGAACGCAGGTTTCAAGACACTTCCGCATCGGCTTCACTCGGCAGAACCGGAGGTTGCCTCCTGGACACAACAAACAACAGAAAGCCAACGAGACACCAACAGAGGTCTCTTACGTTGTTACTTGAAAGCCCAGTGCGTCTCAAACCGACGGTAAAGCTTTGTTTATACTTTTCTCCGCAGATGAAGACATACAGTAGATGCTCGACACGCTGTTTGTTGCATTATTCTCTGAATCGCCAGAAGGTGTACGAACAAAATATACTGTGAAGAAGCAAGATCACGAGTGTAACCGGCAGAACGCCATAAACAAACCACCTCCATGCCGAGGAGGAATTGTAAACTCATATTCATGGACTTATTTACTTTTTACAAGCCCTGTAAAGAAAGAAGTCAAGTATTAATAGCATCATAAAGAAACAACGATTTTGATTTGTCTGGAAATATTTACTCAAATGTAGATTTTCAAGATCTCAGCTTTCTAAAGCATTTAAAAACAAATTGGCCGTTTTTGTAAAATCTTTTTTTGTCTGAAAAAAGTGGAGCCTTCGCACACGAAGCCCAAGTTGTGATTGCGTTATTTTCTGACACGCACATCTCACACTGTGAGTACAAACCAAGCTTCAAGGCTGCCTTGTGCGACGGTATCAGATGCCGTGACAGAGCGTCTCTATTTGATGCCCTGAATGGACACATTTTGCACTGTGTTCCTTACTGTCAAGATGTAACAGTACATAGACTGTTCTGTTTTGTATTGGAGGGTGTTGATTCAACCAGGGAAACATCTGTCAATGAGCACGACACGAGACCAACTTTGAACAAATCAGATGCCGTCCACACGTAGGGACTCAAATAGCTGCTATGGCCAGCCTGGTAAATGCTGTTTTTAGGTGGAAAAGACACTGTTTTAGTCTGGATGCAATAAATCAACATTGCTGCCAATAAACAAGAAATCAATGCTGCAAATCAATATTAAGAAGTGAAGCAATATCATCATTTATTCAAACAAACTGCAGCCGTCTTCTTTGTTGAAAATGGCCACATGTTGGTGAGTCTTTCCTGAATTTCTGGCATCACTATTGTGTTTTTAAGACATTAATTAAAAATACACTAATAATACCCAGCTGATGATGAAGTGATTACCAGTTAATCAAAATCAACCAGTGGATAATCTCCTTCCGCCAACAAAGCTGTGTTGAGGATCTGTATTGTTCCAGGAAAAGCTGGCTGCAGTGTTTTTCATTGTTAATGTTTATATTTTGATAAATGATTATAAGTTACTCATTATAAAATATGACGAAAGCACATGTTCGGTCTTCTTTAACAAGGACTGGCTCTACGATTTTGCGTTTGCATTTTTCCTGCATCACAAAGAACAAGATGACTTTTCCTAGTAGGAAATGAGTCTCATTAGAATCGCATTATTGGATTTGCATGATTAACTCATCTGGTGTGGACACAGTCTCCATCCTGAGCCACTTCTCTGTCGGGACTTAAGCCGGCCTCAGGGTCTCGGGGGGCTGTGATTGGGGAGGAGAGTTGTCAGATTTGGGGGTGAAAGGGTGAGTTAGGTGTTGAGGGGATGGGAGGAGGGTCACCAGCTAATGATCTTAAGTCCTTGACAGGTCAAAGGTCTTCTGAGGATCCACTTCCAGGACACAATAGAGTCCTGTTCTTCATTTGAGCTGGAACAGTCTATTCAGCTGCAGATCACCGACCTTCGACACCCCCCCCCCCCCCCCCCCCCCCCCCCCCCCCCCCCCCCCACC
>NW_022280031.1:17642630-17656562 GCF_004355925.1 Anarrhichthys ocellatus
CCCCCCAAAATACAATCCTCCTAATACGTAATGGAGGACAGGCGTCTTCCACGTTGGTGTCATGTGGAAAATGCAATTTGCAACAGCGTGAAATCTTCGATGAGCGTGCGATTCAGAAGAGACGTGTTCACGGCATTTTCAAACAAATTTCACCGTTTTGGGAGGACTAATCTGATTATAAAAGTGTTTCCTCCCACCATCTCGTAGACATTTAAGAGCATCTTAAGAGGCTCTGAACATGCAGAGTTTCACTTATTTTATTGGTTTTGTTCATTTTTAAGTCCATAGTTTCATCATCCTCCTCTCCTTCTTCCCCTCCAATGTTTTCTCTCTTGCCTGAAACGACACTTTCCCAGTTTTCATATTTTGACTTTCCTTTCTATTGTAGGAGCTATTTATTTGATGTTATTATTTTGTTATTTAATTATTCTAGATGTTTGCTTATTTAGGTTAGATTGATTGTTTGATATATTATGATTGTTTTTTCTCTTTAATGGTCATTTGTTTAGTTATATTATTTTTGTTGTTTAAGAATACTTAGTTTTGGGTTTTGTTTGGTTTACTTAAATAAATAAGAAAAATCGGAATCCTGTATGGACAATCTACTCTTTTCTGCCTGCATAAAATACCAACCACGGTGCACCAGTGGCCTCTGATTATTGTTTGATTTATTAGACAAATGGCCACTACACTATTTATGGTTCTAATACAGAAAACGATGACAGTCAAATCAACAATTCGTAGCTTTTGCTTTCTATATTAAAATGCACTTGCCACTTTTATATTATACTTGTTTTAACGTACTGTTAATGTGTTTGTTTATGTTATTGGAAAGTTCAATATTTCTCTACTTTAAAATGATGTCCCGATTAATGCACTGTTTATTGTTTATTGTTATGCACCATTCACCAAGTCATATTCCTTGTATGTGTAACGTACTTGGCAATAAACGGTTGTGATTCTGACTTTCTTCAAAGCTTAGCACACAGACTTCGTGACATTAGGCGGGAGATTCACCACCTTTTATCTGGAAGTCTCTTTTCTCTGGTTTACGGTAAATGAAGTCCATAGAATCGATGATATCCGTCAGCGCTCCTCTTAACGGCTCATGTGTGCACTTTCTCTTCAGTGTTGCTTTGGTAAAATGATTTAAGAACCTTTTATTGAATTCTGCACAAATAATTTCCTTAATGAGCTTCTTCAGGACAGTTCACAGAATTGTTCCCTCAACAGTGTTGAAAGCATTTCCTTCATCATGAATATAGTAAACTGTTTCAACATATTATTATAGATCAGCATATAATGACACATTTTTAACATTAATAACCAAACAAGTGTTTTTTATTTTATTTTCTTTAATTTCTGAAAAAGCTTTTTAGGGGATTTTTCACACTATCAGTCACACTATCAGTCACACTTTTTATTGTGAGAATTCATATTCACATGAGGAAGGTGTATCCCCCCCAACATTTACATGTATTCCACATGTTTGACACAGAGTTAGTTCTATATCTTAATTTCACACTCGGGGGGGCTCACAAGGTTCACAGAGGAAATGGGAAACTGACATTCATATGAAAACCAACAGATGTTCATAAGACACATGACTGAGAATTCAGAACTGAGTTCTGACACCTGATTGTTTCTGCATTCATATTTTTTAGAGAATAGAAAAGACAAAAGAGATTTGCAGACTTCTCCCCACAGATGACTTATCTGTGATTTTGATTGATGACTTTTATGAGGTAGTTTGTTTCATATCCTCTTCACACCACGTTGCAATTTATTGTTATTCTAATCATTATCTGCGGCAGGACATCATGAGACCTGATGAGCGTGCGTGCATCTTTGTGTCCGTCTACGTTTACTGCTGCAGCAACATGCATAATATTTTGAGTGCTGATTTATGACTTCATGCTCATGCTGTGACTCACACAGTCAGACAGCAGTGGTTGTTGCAGACACACCTGATGGAGATCTGCACCTTTCTAGTTGTTCATTTATTTGGTGTTTGAGTTGGAGGCGTGTCGTATCAACACTGCTGCAAATTAAGAAGAAGAAAAAGCTGCAAATAAATGTTAAGAAGTGAAGCAATATCATTATACTTACAAGCATTATACATTAATTAAAAACATACTAATAATACCCAGCTGATGATGAAGTGATTACCAGTTTATCAAAACACATCAGTTGATAATCTGCTTCCATCAATGAGTGTCTGTCTGATAAATCATTATATGTTACTGAATATAAAATATGATAAAAACACATTTTTTGCTGCTTCTTGCACTAAGGATGGAGGAAATTGAAAAAAAGAAAGTGTGTACACACACACACTATAGTATCTGATTCACAGACACTCCTTATGTCCCACATGTTTTGATGGAGAGCCTTCTGACCTTTTGTCACTGAGGTCTACATTGTGTGCGTGTGTGTGCGTGTGTGTGTGTGAGAATTCAACATCACATTACTGAATTACAGGGATAGTTTGAGGACTGAGGGGGATCATGTTTGAGTGTGTCCTTCTTTTTGCCAACTGCCTATAAAATTATAGAGGCTGCCTGAGGGTTTGAAAGAAATGTACTGTGTGTGTGTGTGTGTGTGTGTGTCTGTCTGTGAGCCTGTAAAGTTAGAGGGTTTCTGTGGGCACACACACATACCATTTGTGTGTGTGTTTACGGGAAATGAACAGAAGGCTATTTCATTATACTAAAATCTATAAATAGGGAATGATGGGATGCTAATGTTAGCATATTAACACATACAGTTATCATGCACAACAATTTCTCGCTCAAATGCATTAAGCATCAAACTACGGCGCTCTAGGTTCCCCTCTCGCGTGAGTTTTGGACGTGTCCGGGACTTCAGTTTCCACTCGTTTCGTGCATTGTGTCTTTTCTAAATATACTTAAAGGAATGTGTAGTTTTTTGGTTTACTTGGTCAGTTGTAGGCAACAAAAGTACTTGGTTAGGTTTAGGAAAAGATCGTGGTTTGGGTTTTTAAAAAAGCACATTTGTTACGTAACGTTACGTGGTGTCAGTCAAATACGTAAGTTACGTAACATAAATAAGCTAAAATAAATGGCTTGGTTTCACACGGGACATGAACACTGGTCTCCTGGGTGATAGTCTTTGTTTGACCCAATCATCGTGGATTGTCTAAAATAGTTTTGACTTTCTCCTTTTTTCACATAAAAGCCACATTTTACACTGAGCTGACAAATCAGTAGTAGAATAAGCAGCTCTTTGCAAACACTCAGAGATCATCGTTACAATGCTGTAAATAGGAGTTAGAAACTCTCCTGATGCCTGATTGGTGAGCAGGTGGTTGAGATTAGTGAGAAGCCGACGTACTAGTCTCTATCGTTGAGGAAACACTGGAGGAGGATTTTTCTCTTCAACATTCCCTCTGAGAACAACAACAAAAAAATGTATTTTCAGTAGCCCACAGTAGTCTGTAATTTGTAATTTAGTTTAAATCACACCACAGTTGTCGGGGGCATTCCTGTGGAGAGTTTCCGACAGTGTTTTTGTGACCTCTGGTTCCTGAGCGGGGACGTTTCCTGTGCTGATTTAAATGGCGTCCAACAGTATTCTTTAAAGTTTTCATGGTGGGACAAATCAGTGTGGCGACTCGGAGGATGAAAGAGGCCCAACTATTCCGAATGGGGCCCGGAGAGGAGAGCAGCATGGGATCCTGGGAGGGATGGGGGAGGGGCAGGGCGGGCACACAGCAATGAACCACATTCACCTGAGTTGAACCAAGAAATCAGTTAAAAGGGTCAGTATGCTTCAAATGAGCTGCTGTTTCTAAAGCAACACTTTAAAAAGGCAAAAGTGTATTTGTCTTTCTGCCGTGAGAGAGACATAGAAAATTGGGGAAACATTTGGTAGACTATATAAAAAATAGAAACTATTTAATCACAGTTACTTTTTTAATCTCGTGACGGTCGAGACAAAGGATCCTGATGTAGAGTATTTTAAATCCCTTTGCAGTGTTCTGATGCCTGATTCAAACTCATAGATCTGTTCCTCAAACTAATTTCTTCTTGCTCAATTTGACGGGTTTCACTAACTAAAACAAACCAATACAAGACGTCCCAAGCATGAGCATGAGCATGTGCAACTCCCACAGAATGACCACAGAATCACCTTCCCATACAATAGTATTTTCTTCCGTATGATTGTCACAGTTTTAACGTTGGAAATTGAAACACAAAAACAAACAAAAATACTTCGGGAGGTTCAGGCAGCAAAACTACTTGGTTTGTTTTAGTATGAAACATTATGCTTTGGCTTAAAATTAAGAAGAAATTGAAACGAAACAAAAATGCAGAAAACTACTTGGTTCACACAACACCGTCTCGTGGCAGTTTGAGAAATAGTCACAAAATGTTATGTATGGGTTATCAGTCGCTTGGCACGACTTTTTAAATCTGCTACTCCGGACGACATTAAGTAACAAAACCACTTAGTTATTTAAACCCTAACCATGTTTTTCCGAAACCTAACTAAGTACAGTTGGGCTGAGGCAACAAAACCCTCTAGTTACGAACGCGTCACTTCACAACAGCACTTTGGGATACGCAGTCTCTAAACACTGGTCTCGTGGTTGAAAGTCCTGTTTGTTTGACCCACCTGCTCATCAGAAGTGGTCTTTAACATTGTTTGAGCTCTGACTGTTGCATAGTTGCGTGGATGTGATCCATTTATGTGTCCTCCGCGAAAACCGATTCTAATTGACTTTCCATTGGCATTATTTTTGTGCTGAGCGACGCGTAAAAAAGAATTGTGTCCATCTAAACAAAACCGATAGATTTGTAATTTGTGTCGCAAACGGTTCTGTTGATGTGGGACACGATCAGCAGTCTCTTGGATCAAAGCGCCACGTTTGCTACAAAAATGGTACGATTTTGAAACAAAACAACTTGGCAAGGTTTCATAAAAACACATCATGGTTTGCCGACGGTAAAATGACACCGAAATTGAAACAAAACTAAAATGCAACAAAAGTACCTGGTTCATACAGAAAACAAACAGCTGTGTTTATTGACTTCTAGCATTACAACGTCCTCACTAAATGTGCTGTAGTGGACTGTTTGAAACTTATCTGTGATACATCAAAATGAAACGTGATCCACGACTAAACATACCTCTTTCACAGTGCAGTTTTCTTGTTTGGGAACGTAATTTTTGAGGAGACAGTGCCGGCATTTTAGAAACTTTAGGATTTGAATCAGTCCATAAACAGATTCGGAGGTTTTGACACCAAACTTGAACGTTCAAAAGATAATCACAACTTGTGATGTGTGAAAGAAAAAGATGCCAACACAAACATAATTTGGTTTTCATAAAACTTCTATTTGTATTAATACAGCGGCAGCTTGTGGGCCACACACACACACCATGCTGCCCACTCTTTAGAGAAGACAAGCTGGCATGTTTTTGTAAATTCCAACATGTGTGCTACTGCTTTTTCCAAGAAGCAGCCATATTTTCCTGGTACATGTCCCACTCCTCGACCCCCCCCCCCCCACACACACACACTCAGGATCACAATTGGCTGCTGAACGGCGACTCCAGTGTTTTTTGGGGGAAGGTACAGAGAGAGAAAGAGGGTGGACCTTAAATCCATGGCCTCTGAAACAGTTTGGGCCCCCGCAGATTATAGAGCAACTCCCTCTCTTGTTCTGTATTGTTGACCGCGTTTTGAGGTAGGACCTTGAAAGCGCCCTGACTAGTAATCAGCAGTTTTTAAGTTGATCAAACGGCCTCCATTATGATGGAGGACAATAGGGCTGACAGGAGAGGTGGGGGGGGGGGGGGGTGACAATAGATTTCCTCTTTCTTTCCCTCTGCGCGTGTTCTTTTCCTTTTTTTCCCTCTTTCACTATTCACGCTTCACCTCTCCAGAAAGTGTTTTGACAGATTTTGAAGATATGGAATAATAATCATGTTTACAGAAGCTGTAGTAACCTGCTTACCGTACAACCTGCATCAGAGTTCTCCAAAACTTATATTGCAACCATGACTGCAACTGTATTACACCCTTTCCTTCCAAAATACAGTTTGTAAAGGTGGAAAAACCCGATAAAAATAGTTACTCTGTAAAGTTACTCGGCTAGTAAACTGTGAAAATGTTACTGTGGTAACTTCTTTATTTATATATGTTACTGATATAATCTCTCTTTAAAACTCTCAAACTAGAGTTGCTGATTGTTGGAACAATGGAAAGACTAACCAAGGCGGTTTTGACCGGTAGTTTTTTGTTTCTGTCGAGAGTGAATGAAGTGTGTTTTACAATAATCAGCGAGGTAAAATGACTTGTTTCTGTCAATGGAGTCCGGTAGCTTTGAGGAGAGAATACAGCAGCTGTTTCTTTTCACATCTGACTTTGTGAATTACGGGTTTATTTTGACCAAACCAGAGTTGGTGATTGTTGAAACAGACTCTTCACTTCACTTCGTTTCCGTCGAGTTTTGATGATCGGTGAGGTAGAGTGACTGTTGTCTGGTGGCATTGAAGATAGCATCTTAATTGTATGTTTTGTACATTAGTAAACCATAATAATTGTCCACATCCCCTGTTGATTTAAATATTGCACTTAAACACACATCACGTACCATCGTGATCGACGTGTCCATCAGGGTGTCATATTTCCATCACTGCCGATAAATACCTGCTCATTACCGTTCAAACTGAAGACAACGGCCAGCTGTTAGTGGGTGTTAATTGGTTTTTTTGACCAGTAGGAAAATTGTCTTAACTAACATTTTTTTAGCAGTGAAGTTTATCCATATTTATATTTCTAGAGGCTACAATCTGTAAATGTTGGTTTGAGTCCGATGACATTATTCTAAAATATCAGAATGCAAAACAACAAACTTGGCCCAACTTTCGCTGCAGCGCAACAGCGTCCAATCAAATACATGCAGGAGCACATTCCTGACATGAACGCTGTATTTCTACTGTCCATCTTAACTGTAAACGTTGTGCAGTGTGTTGGAGTCTGATGCGCATTCAGCTGTTAATCCAACCGGACTTCCTTGTTCGTATTACCTTATCTCACCGGTATCTTAACCAACAACCGCCCCCCTCCCCCGACTTGTTTAAACGCAGGGCTGTTTTCAGTCGGAGACACGCTGCCCTCCTTCCATCCTGGCACCCTGTTACTTTCCCCCGTTTGAAGTGTTTGTCTTGCACTCGCTTGTAAAAAGCCAATTAAAAAAAACCTGTTTACCTGCATCAAGGCTAACAAATCCACATTCTCAAGAACGAATCCAGCTGGTTTCCACCCAGGGTTCTCATTTGCATGACCTTTAGGGCACAAACTGTAACTGAGACAGGGCCAGTTGTAACCTTGTTACTCACACACTTAACTGCACAGAAGGCTGCTCAATTTTCTCTTTCACAAGGGCTGCAAGTCGCCATCGTAAAGCGCAAGTGTTGCTGTTGTCATCCACTTGCATCCTCATTCTTCTCGTCTGTACAGTCAGGATGGTGCTAAAGCTAGCAGACAGTTAGCTTAGCTTAAATTAAAGAAACAGCGGTAATTTGTTGCTAATCAACACATTGTATCTTGTTTGTTTAATTTGTACACAAACAAATATAAAGTGTAGGTTGTCGTTGGCCCCAAAAATAGTTCACTTATACTTTTATTTTTCAAATATAGTTGTGAGCGACTAAAACATTAAAAACTCAAGCAAAGAAAACAGATGGTGTGTTAAGCTTCCCAGCTGCAGCCAGCTTACAAAATAGAATAAACACTGAATGCAGCGTGCAATCACTCCCATGTTGTTGCTTCAGCAACAAACCAAACCCCACACGAGTACTGAGTTTGAGCTCGGACGCTTTCTGCAGGAAAGCTGCTGCACCTTTGGAGGGAAGCTCTGTAGAACCAGGAAAATGTTGCAGCTGGAGGAGAAGACACCGAGATGTTTGAAGCATCAATGCTCACAATGTGGCTGAAATCTGATTCTTAGAGCGGAGGCAAACTGTGACGGAAGAAGCCGGCCAGTGGGACCACCTGTTGAACTTGGAGTAGGGAAACTCTTCCAAGAAACACTGTGCAGAGTGTTTGTGCCTGCATCTCAAGTGTGTGGCAGCGTGTGAGGACAGAGCAGTGAGGGGGGGGCTCTCTCTCTCTCTCTCTCTTTCTCTCAGCCATCGACCAATGAGGTGCTTAGGAGGGAGATCTGGTCCACCTGGAATCGAACAGATCCCAAAACAGCTGAAGAGCTGAAGAGAGGGAGGAAACAAATACAATTCATACTGTGCAGGAAGTCCTTTCGGGCCACAACACCATTAAAGCTTGTTTGTTTGTTTGTTTTGTGTGTTTGTCAGATTTTCCTTCATCTCACAGCTGCACGAGTGACAAACGCTCCGACAGCAAACTGTGAATTGGTTCAGCGGACTTTTACGTCGCCTTTAATCTGGCCGGCCAGGTCAGACGAAGCTACGCTCACAAGAGGGGAAGCTAATTTATTTATTTCCAGGGGACTAAAGTCAAGAGAGACCCTGGACTCTTCCTCTCCGGGCTGCCCTCCCCGACCATCACGTCATCGCCTGCTTTACACAATTAGATCAAACATGCCCCGCACAGTACATCCCGCGTTTACGGAGCCCCTCGGGGTGGAAGACCCCTCTCATGAAGCTGACAAATGGCTCTAAATAATTCAGGATGTTTCCATCTGTCTGGCTGCTGATGACTGATGAGTCTGAACAGTCATAAATAAGCCAAGGGCTTATTTATGACTGTTCAGATTTAATTTCCTCAAGAGTAAGAATTCAATTTCGTTATGATTTTGCTCATTTCATCGGGAGAGATCCACGTGTTTCATGGTATGAAAAGAAAATCACACTCATGTTTTCGACTTTTTAGAAATGTCAGAGAAAGAAATCCTTTGTGAGAAAATACATCAGACTGAAGGCCTTAAACACAGAGGGCGAGTTGTATTGTCTTTAATACTTTCACACACAATATTACGTGGGGAAAACGCAGCACACGTTTTTTTTTTCAGTATATAGTCAGGTCCTTTTTTAGCTTTCACATCGCATTAACAATCACGTTGTGCGGAACAGGTTGCGGAACTATATTTATATTTCTGTCAACTCATTGGCTCCGTAGTCTGAACTAAGACGGCAAACTTTATTAGTCCTTTTAATCTTGACAAAGACAGCGGAGACCAGATTCCACTCCTTCCATTCTTACCTTTCACAATAAAAGCCTTTAAGGCCTTTACACAGCAAGGGCATGACGAATAATTGCCACAAAAAAAATGCTAAATACTCGCCATACTAATGTTGAAATGTGAATAAAAAGCCAACGTTATGCACTCATTTTAATATTTATACGTCTGTGATTTAAAAGAACCTTCCAGTTGATCTGCTGTTCAGTCAGTCGTGCAAATTTCCAGTGTTTTCATGCACTGCCGTCTCCAGTCTTCCATACATTTGCTACATCGCCTACCACGTTCAGGAGAATTTCCCATCAAGCACTGGGCTCCCAGTCTATCACAGGACTAATACAAACCCATTCACACCTACCGGCTGTTTGCTATTAAGAACTTCTTTAGTAAACGTCATATAGCAACCACACACACACACACACACACACACGTCCACTCATACAGAAACTATGTAAACCGTTTATTTTTCTTCTCACATTCAGAAACCTCAAACTTCCAAACTGTCCTGCAGCGGTTTCTCAAAATAAGGCTCTGGGCTCAAACTGGGTCACAGGTCTGTTACTGGAAGGTCTGAACACACTCAGAGCAAGAAACATCTCTAAAAACACATGTGACAGCAGCTCCACCCAAGGAAAGCTTATGTTTCTATGCACTGCTGACGACCAGAGGATCTATCCTCTACCCGTTATATACTCGTTATATAAGTTTGAACTAAATAATTAATAATTAAAATGTATGTAGCGAGAGCTGGTTTTTTTCTCTCAGTGTGCGTCTGAATTTTCCAATCAATCGACGCTTTTTTTACATTTCAGTTACACTTTAGATGTAATAATTTAGAATACGCCTAATGTTTCCGTTCATCCCTTAACGCACAAGTCTGCCTCTTTGTTATGTAGGCTGATGAAGGAAGGTGTTATCATGTTGCATTATGGGAAGTAGGTATGGCTGTGTATGACACATACTAGACTTTAAGTCTTTTTTGTGCTTCGATTTTCATTTTTTAAATCGGTTTCTTGAAGCCCCCCAACTTCTTTGGAAGTACAATACTAAATCGCTAACTCTTTGATTTGTTTTCTTAATCCCTGGATTTAGTGTCCGGCACTTCACGTCTGTTGCATGTTACACTTGAACACATCTTACAGCTGACACACATATAATGTACTACGCAATACACATCATTTGGGTTTACATCACTGGAAAGACAAAGGCGACGCTGCAATTCGTTGGCGAAATCACTGATTGGCTGGTTAAGCAGCCAATCAGAGTTCAGCTCTGTGTCTCTGACTCAACAGCTGACAATAACCAGAGCCAGCGGTGACGGGCAAACCACAAATACTACAGACGATGGTCGTTCTTGAAGAAAAGCTTTTGAAGTTGACTCCAAAAATGTGTTTTTTCCTCCATTTGACCCTCACAGTGCAGAGTGATGTTCGTGCAGAGTTTGACACGAGAACGTTGCTTTCTCATTCATCTGCTGCAGGGGGAAAGTTTCTCTGCTCTCCTTAAATCTCAGTCTAAGACGTGTTTGTACGAGCAGGAATTACTGCCTTTAGTTTTGGATCAGTTACACAAGTGTGATGTGGAAACTTGAAGCCTCCAGTGCAGAAACTCTGCAGTCATTTTAGGAATTTGAAAGGATTTAACTTATCAAGGTTCATTTATTAGTCATTTATCACGGTTGCACAATGAAACGTAGGTTTTACTATCTACGTCGTAACAAACATTGAAATTAGCATATATTAAATACATACAAATACACACATTCACACAAATCCTTTTATAAACCACAGACACTCAATGGATGTCGGGTTGACTGTTGGATTTCCCCTAAAACTATATATATTTTCTTTTTATCAATGTTTTCTCCGCCATTTTCCAAATTAACTTTAACATTTAACATTAACTTTTTTGCTCATGCTGGACAATTTAGTGGTTCAGCATCTTGTTTAAGGACCCGTGAAATGTTTATAGAAGTCAAATGTTTGTTTCCTTTTGATTCAGCTTCGTTGTTCCTGCTTTTAGCCGTATGTATTTATGTGTATGTGCATTGAGAGCTACACCGAAACAATTACCGTAGTCAGATTCCTTACATGTCAGCCCTGTGTTACAAAACTACATTCACATGCATCTCACCTGCACCATCAATTACGTTTCGAGAGAAATGTATTTTCTCCCGGTTTGAGGTTGCACCTTTAAACTATTTTGAAACAGATTGCAGATTGAAACACAACAAAACAATGCTCCAAAACTACTAAAAATACATCATAGTTTGTATTAAAATCATTATGAGATTGAACCAAAACTAAACAACAAAAGTACTTTGTCATGTTTAGGCAACTAAAGTGTTTATTTACTCATGAGCTCCCTCGACCTCCCCTACACAAGGACTTCCACGACTCATTTGAAACTTATTTGTGAGACATCAAAAGCAAACCTGATCCAAGACAAAATGTTTACCTCGAAACGTATTTCACAAGGCTTTGTTGTATGGGAACATCAGTTTTTTACGATACACACTTACTTGGCCATTAAAGCTGATTCCGATTCTTCAACAACGAACCACCAACCCTAAAATTAACGTCCAGCTCAACCGAGCTGCAGCCTTTAATCTCATTTTTGTTTTATTTCCATTCTGAGCAGAAAACATTGCTTCAGATTGGTTATTTGGTTTCTTTACATGTTCCCGTTTATTTCCAGCGAAGCTCTCATCGTGCTCGATTTGCTGTAGATACAGTTTACAGAAAGCGGCCTTCGGGGTTTAAGCGTCACCTTCTGAAAATATACAAACTGAAAGATCATTTCAATGGAGCGGAACACCTACAGCAGCCCACTTCAGAAGCAGCTCGACCTTTGCTGTGGGCCGATCGACCAGTCTGCTGGTGGCAAAAGTGGCAAAACACCGAGGGGTTTTGTCACTTCGCTCGGTGGTCCCTCTGCACGCGTTGAGATTATTCATTCTCTCCGTCTTTCGTCTGCAAGGCTGAAAAGGTCCCGAACTGACGGTGTGTGGTTTCCTGCACTCGATCTGTGAGTCACTGAATGAGGCTTGAAAACACAGCAGGGGAACTTTCTCTGCCTCCGTGCTCTCGCATTGTTCACGGACACTCGAGGTGGGTGTGTGTGTGTGTGTGTGATGAAGCAGAAACAGATGAGGTGTGTGTGTGTGTGTGTGTGTGTGTTTTCAGGTCCACTGGGTTTCAGCCCACTTTGTTCTTTGCAGCCCCTCAAACGTCAGACCTGTGAAGTTTCCCTCAAAACAAACACAAAAACCGAAAAACACACACAAGTTCGATCAATGAATCAGCTTCACATTAATATCAGTTTTAGTCTTGGAAACGATTATCTGAGCTACTGCTGCTCTGGGGGCAGAAATACTGCAATCTCCTTGGTCCAGGTTAATCGCAAGTGGGCGGAGCCAAAGTGTTAGAGACTGATCAATCACGCAGGAACCGCTCGTTTGATTCCTGGCACCAACGGTCACGGGTTTTCTAATTGCGAGCACTAAAGAACAAGACAAAATAAAATATATCATTCAGTGTTCCTGCAACTAAAACAACAAAAAAGCAGCTTGAATGTATCACAAATCCAGTCCTAGACCAAGTCCACAGCAACTCCAGTCCTTTAATAGGCAATAGTGTCTTCAATGCTAGTAAGGTGATTTAAGCTTGTACCCGCTCGTAGCTCGAGCCACCGGATGGCGCTTAAACTGCGAGAACACACAAAGGCGTTCATGCTCAACGCTCTGTTCGTTGGATTAGTCCCCGAAACGCCAGAGTTGCGCAAATAAAACGACCGTAAAGAATCAAAGAGACAAACCGGAGTGAAACCGGCAAAACGCCATCAACCAACCTTTATAAGAACAAACGGGCGGCTTTTGATGGGAACTCAGAGGTGCAGGGGGCAAAAAATCCCAAAAAAACACACAATGCAGAGCAGAGGGTGAGTAGATGGAAAGGTCAATAACGACCCGACAGCAATTCTTCTTTCCCTGCGAAAAAGTTACTCCGATGATGAGACGGGAGTCATAACCCTGACGAGTCTATCAACAGTTTAAAAGTACAGATTTAATGAAGAAACAGCTCTTCACGCGCTTCATTAACAAACTTCAGTGAACATAACTATTTGGTCTTTGGAGAGATTTGAAAAAGAAATTTACAAAGTAGCATTAACAGTCTGTTAAAGTGCTTAACAAAGTGTAACAAAGCTGATTAACAACGTGTGGGTAATAAGGCGATAGATGCCTTCCATCTTTATCCTTTATTTCCCTTTTCCTGCTGAACGTTCGGCCGTGTTTTAAGCCGAACAGATGCACGATGACAACAGTTGCCGGTACGGAAACGCACTCCCATTGTCGTCGAATTGGCTTTTTAAGCAGCATTTAGGCAGATTATCTTGTTTTCCTCTTTTTGTAA
The DNA here is from genome assembly GCF_004355925.1 of Anarrhichthys ocellatus. Taxonomy (NCBI): domain Eukaryota; kingdom Metazoa; phylum Chordata; class Actinopteri; order Perciformes; family Anarhichadidae; genus Anarrhichthys; species Anarrhichthys ocellatus. The sequence continues at coordinate 17,656,231 of NW_022280031.1, forward strand.
AGTGAATCTTTCACTTTCTGCTGCATACAAACAGATGGACAACAACAGAAACAGCTGGTGGTTTGAATAAAGTTTCGATGATTTTATCTCACAAAACAACCCAGATTAACTCCCTTAAATCCATTTAAAATAAATCCTTCCTGTTTTTCTTTGTTTTTTCCTGGATGTGGTTTTGTCTCCGAAATTCTTTTGTTGTTCTTTGTTTTAATACAGTTTATTGACAGATGGTTCAGTTGCAGCAATGTAGCAATTCAAACCCTGCAACAAACACACACACACTGTTCTGACTCTGCAGGGGGGGGGGGGAATTATTCACCCCCCCCCCCCCCCCC
>NW_022280031.1:17656662-17680342 GCF_004355925.1 Anarrhichthys ocellatus
CCCCCCCCCCCCCCCACACACACACACACACACATTATCTCTGGTGGATGACTCAACACACACTTTCATTTTCTTCTCAAACGCCCCTGTGCTCTGGAAACACCTCTGGCCTCTAGAAACCTCGATAACTGAAGTTATTTTTAAATGTCTGAGTGAAATTGCAGGTGCTTGTACATCAGCAACGCCGTCCTATTTAACCAGAAATGGCCCCCAAAAATCAACATCAACATCCCAGTAATTTAAAGTCTGGAAGGTTCAAAATGTCTATGAAAATGTGTCAATATATATTTCTATGAGTGATTATGTATCCAGCGGCTATGGATGTGCACTGGTTTGTGTGTTTTTTTACTCAAATAACTTTTATTTTGTGTTGATTCCGGCGCCCCCTGTGGACTAAAGTGGTAGTGTCTCTGAGCACCAGAGTCCCTTTAGAAAACCTCTCATTTTACTGCAGCAGGGTCTGACAGTCTGCTCCTCTCAGTCCTGGTTCTGGTTCTCCCATGCCTCCCTTCCCTCCAGTGGGTCTAGCAATATGTCCTGGGTCTCCAGCAGTGTGGTGTCGGTGTTGGCTCCCAGAGAGAGGAGAAGCTCTGCTCCTGGAGGAGGAGGAGTAGGAGACGCTGCTGCCGGGAGCAGAGCTCTCCTCCCTCCGGAGCTCCAACTGCAGGTCCAAGGCTGCAGGTCAAGCCGGATCTGGGTCTGTCCATGGTGGGCCTGTCTCTGCTGGAGGATCTGGGTCTGTCTACAGTCTGAGCTGAAGGAGTTTCTGTTGAACCTCCATGATTAAGCATCAAGAATACATTTATAGAAATAGACGATCTTCTCGCTGATGGTCTCTTTTACTCATGTAGATCATATACTGTAAGTATAAAACTGACACTGTTTAAAGTTCATCACAGTAACTTCAAACAGTTCTCTGATCTCTTGAAAGGGCACTCTATGAATAAAATATATAACTGTGTGACAGAATCTCAAACTTAAACGTTCATTTCTTCTTCTCAAGGTCCTTTTCTGTGAATGGAGCCGCCATCTCGTACTTGGTAAATGTATTTTAAGTCTTGTGTGAATTACTGTTGCTTTGTGTCATCCGGTCTTTATATAACCAGAGTGAGAGCTGTCTCTGCCTGCCACTTATTCTGTTTGTAGTTTTCATGAGCAGAATCCAGAGCTGCGACCAAAAGAGGAAGAGGGTCCAGTGTGCTGACCTCTTTCCAGGTTACATTTGAGGTTCTGTTGGCAGACCGCAACCTAAACCGTAACCAAAGCTTAACCACAGCGGTGTCGCATCTTAAAAAAAAGCTTATGTGTCGTTCTGGAGGATGTGGACAAGCAACATATTTTGTTGTTCAATTTGGAGACTCAGCACCTCGAAGTTGGGTCCAATATGTGTATGCATCCGCTGAACAACATGAACGAATGGGCAGCCATCTTCCAACACGGTATCTGTTTCTCATAATAGATCAATGCAGCAAACACTGCATCCGCTAATAAACGTGGTTCCATTTAAAATGCTCATGTTTGAAGCCGACCTGATGAGAAACCTCAACTAGATCCCCCTCAAGTAAACATCAAAAGTAATGAAATACATCATTATTACCAGTAAACATTTCATACTTTTTATTCTTTTTGTTGGCAAATAGCTTTTAATTCATGTGTGAATTCATGTCAACCCACCAGAAGACTGTAGGACTTAACAACAGACATGAAAAGATGAACTATGAGAACGCAAGTGTTAGCATCGAGCATACCGATCATTTGTGTGTTTATGATACTTTCTTTGGCAAAAACTCCACATATCATCAAATATTTGAAATCTCACACGGCGCTATTTTTAGCAGCATTAGTCTGCTTTTTACTACAAACCTTTCAAAGGTTGCATTTCTTGGCTGCTGATCAGACAGATTGACAGTAAACAATGATCTCAAGGGGTTAGAGGGGAACTTTCATGATGTGACGGCACACGGCCACAACTCTGTTCTGCAAAACACCCACTTCCTCATCTGCATGTTTTTCATGGGTTCAAGTTGGGGATTTCTTTTTTTTTTAGAGCAACATTTTCCCCCTGGAAGGTAACCGAGTGTGTCTGTGGGACTGATTTGCAGTCATGGCAGCTCCAACTTTAGACCTTTCTGAGGTTTCAACTACAGTTCAGTGTTTAAAGTGACCTGAAAAAAACTGAGCAGGAAGTACTTTCTTTTGGTTTTACTGGAATGTTCTTACGAGTCATTACTGAATTACTGATTAATAAGGAGGCTTTTTGAGTGCTCACTGGGTTTGCAGTGGATGCCCATCAGCGGGAAACTTCTCTTAAAGGTGCCCCATTTTAAATTCAGAGCAAACATATGGTTGAGGAATTGCCGTCACACGGCTCTCATGATGGCAACAACTGACCACCAGTTAGCAGCAAACAGTGCTGACGGAGCTAACAATCTTAACCGGAGGATGGGCGCTACACTACATCTTTACATAGACAATAGTTGTTTGCTGCTATATTAATGCTCTAAATATCATATTTGTTTATATATTGTAAAATGTATAAAAAGTATTTTGTATTAAGTCATATTCTCAAAATTATTTAACATAAAATCGACATGTTTCTGAGTCAGAATTGAACTTCTCATCATCACTGCAATTTGTCTGTAATGCAGTAAAATCAACCACAGAGAAGAAAATAAATCCGCCCCATATTTCGAAAGAAAGAAGAGATACTACCGCACTTTTGAAAGTAATTTACATACTAGGGGAGGGGAGGTGAGATAATAAACACAGGAAACCACAAAGAACATACCTGTTGATGAGAAAGAGAGGGTGTTTGGGGACACAAATAGAGAAAAGAGAAGAAGAAAATGCAGATAAATGACATTTCTCCTGTTTTAATTTCTGTTAAATTTAGTTTACACAAAACACTAAATTACTGGAAAAGTACACGGAAATGTAGCACAATGCAGTGAAGTTCTTTCTGTTGTAATGGAATCTTGGTTTGTTGCTTTACGCTATCAATTGTGAACATCGGCTCTGTGGCTTTTTGTTTGCATGTCTTGTTTCTGTTTGTACCACAGTGCTGCATGTTGAGCCACAGGAGCCGATACGATCACTCGTGAGACTGTGCTGTTTGTGTCATGTATAGATCTACGTGCTTCAGATTGACATCTTGATCTTTTCATGGCACGAAACAGGAAGCTGGCACTATTGTTAGCAAACAGGAGCTACATTTGCTGGTGATGGCAGGTGGAAGATATGCTGCATGTGAGTATGTATTTTATGAGACAAAAAGCTTTTTTTAGTGTCATTTGGTTCTTCACTGGTTAAGAAACTGCTTTTTGTCTTGTTAATGGGTAACGGCTACAAATATAAAGTGATTAAGTTGAATACAGGAAGATTTAGTTATAAGAATAAAATAAATAATTAATCTTAGGCTGCAGGTGTTCCCAGTTTAAATCCATTTCTCCCATTCACTTCCACACAAAGACGCTAAGAGATGCTCTGCTTTGCTGTGTCCGTCACACAGAAATAAATATGGAGTGGCGGCAACCTCCGGTTCTGCCGAGTGAAGCCGATGCGGAAGTGTCTTGCATTCTCTCTACTGACCAGCAGGGGGCGACTCCTCTGGTTGCAAAATAAAGTTAGATTGTATTCGTAACATATTCTACGCACCATTTAATGAGGATACGTTGCAAAGTTTACTCATTGACTCGGCTCTCTATGCTCCGGGATGGATATCGTTAGGATTTTATCGATACTACTTATCGGTTCTTTTTAAATTATATTCTGTGAAAAAAGTTTTAAAAAGAATATATCAATATTGCTTTTTTATTCTTGTATGTAAACGAATAGTCTTGAGCAGCGATAAAATAAGTTCCAAAATCTTTAAAATACATTCGCAGCTAAACAATTAGCTCAGTGATGATTCGCTTCATTGATTAGACTATTCTTAGGATCATTGTTATATGATAGTTTTATTGCATTTGTGACAACAAGAGTTCTCAGCTTCTACTGGAGTAAAATGTAGCCACACTTTGGATCTTTGTTGTGCGTTACTCTGACACACACACACCGACAAAACAGATCCAAAGAGACAGAGAGAGGAGGTTTGAGACGAGGAGATTTCACTCCGTAACTTATAAAGTACCGATAGCGGAACCGTTAACCCCAGACCTTATCGATTATACTGATTTGGAACCGGTTCCCGTTTAGAACCGAGTTTCGGGGGGTATGCCTCTCCGTAACGCTGCTACACTGCTGGTTTGGGTTGTTAGTCATCTGCAAAATCTCTCCTCGGCGGGTCCGTGCCTTGTCTTAGGTCTGTCAGTTCACACAGAAGTTAGGCAGCTACAACGGTCACAATGGCAACAGTACACATAAAACTGTGTTTCACTGCATTCGTGTGTGTGTGCTCATGACTTCAGCTTAGCTTTTTATCAGACTCTCTAACAAATATAGGCGGCACATTTCCTGGCGTAGCCTGGTTAAATATTCGGTGACTCATTCCTCTACAACGGAAACACTTTGTCTAACCGACACTGATACCGCTATCTTCACAAGTGTGAGAGCTCAGTCATTCAGAAAGTAAATGTGAAATTCCTGTGACTCAAGGTCATGATTAAAACTGGGACCTGAAAGCCCTCAAAGAGAGAGCATGAAGCTGTCATAGATCCTGGATCTCAGCAAATGCACTTTTAATTATATTCCTAATACTGTACCTCTGCTGTCAAAATATATTTTTTACATTATCTAACACAATAAAGATGGACGTAAACTCTTTCTCTGACCTTTATTTTATACTTCTGCAGACATTTTAGCCACAGCAAATGGGAATTTCCCTGAATTTTCACTCAGGGAATGCAGACAGAACTAAACACATTCCTTCAAAAGCAAACACCAACACGTCACCTTTCTTTGTGTTTGCGTTATTTGAAAAACAATAAAAAAGGAAGGCGGTATTAAATGCAGCCAGGACTTGTGGAAATGTTTTTTTTTACATGATGATCCAATTTTTGTAACTTTGATCTGAAATTCATTCTTGACCCTACAAACAAAAACTTTAGAAACAAACTAATAATCGGTCAAAAAGAAACAAAAACATTGGGCGAAGGTGTATTAAATGACAATGTATGTTTCCATTGGGGAAAATGTGGGACAAACATGGAGTCTGGAATTCGAAGGATTTACTAAAAGTCTACTTTCAAATATAAAATCTATCTTGCACTTACCCTTGTAATGAGACATATTTTTGTGGTCATTTGGCGGCAACAGAAATAACACAACATTGACATCATCCCCTTTAAACTTGACTTGTTCGCAAACAGTTGCTTGCTAAAACATCCAGCTGTTATGTAGCAATATTATTATTAATTTGGAGTTTTGTTTGTGTCCACCTGAGGAACGTAAGTCCAATATGCTCTCACTTTTAGCTCAGTTTTTGGTCCCTACCAACACGTGTGGGGAACAATTTGTATCTTGAGCACCTAAATGCTCCACAATGTTCACCAGCTAGTCTCTAACTGCGTCTGTCTGGTGTTTGTTGCTGAGCAGGTAGTGAACAGAGGGGTTTATAGAGCTGTGGTTGTTGAAAGTAGCTGCTGAAAGGCTGCTTCGACCAAAACGGAACGCGATAAGAGTGAACCAAAACAGTAAAGTTGTTGCCAAACAGCTGAACTATGAAATGAGACTCACTATAAAGCTGCGTAAAGCCAATTAGAGATTAAGATTCATGTGATAATTCTTTATAGGTTCATAATCATCATCACCAGCGACTCCTGGACTCAACAGTCAAACGCATCATTTATTTCCAGAGCAGATGATAAAAGTTCGTAATAACCACTAATAAATAAAATAATTTGTATAAGGGCTAGTAAAAGTGTGACTGTAGGCAAGTAGATGTCTGACCAGTTGCCCAACCGGACAACAACAAAACAACATTTGTAGAACCCTGCTTTCACGTCGTCATCTGATACATTGCTGTAAATTGTACAGTAGCTTTTTTAATGCTTAACAGTGGTTTGAGGAACCTCGACAGGTTTGTCAAGTTGTTGCCTGGGAACATTTTTTTTTTTAAAGCTCTCAGTGAAAAAACCTGCATGATCCCTTATGTGGTTCACTGTAAGCTCATTGACGTCTCGACACGTTCAGCGGATACCAGGGAAGACGCACTAAAATTTGTGATACCAACTATTTGTAATACCAACTCGTCAAGGTTGGTATTCAAATTCCCTGTCACCGCAGGATCAATCTTTGAAGGGGATTTGCATGTGGATGGAATAACGGTGCATGGCGGGTTTTTTCATCTGAGCTATGAGGCAACCGAGACGTGAGAGAACATTCCTGTCAGGGCAAAGCTTATCTGCGGTAACACCTCTCTGCTGACGGTGTTGACAGGAGGCCTCTGTTCACTTAAACCAGTTCACAATCACATCAGGAATCACTGTCATCACTGCTGTTCTGCAAACCTGCTTTAAATGTACGGGAAGGGATGCAGAAACATACCGACAAATCACAAGGAAGACAGGAAGTCATCAGATTGCTGCTTTCTGATCCATATTATTTGACTTTCTTTTACTGAAGAGCAGTTATGTACCTTTGGGTGTGTCCACTTTGTCTCAACCTGTCTCATGTATTTAGTGGTGTCCAACATTTTTCCATCATGATTTTCAAACTCAAACTGAAATAGAGGGCCGAAGAGAAACCGTACATCAATCATGAGTAAGAGAACCGCATTCAAAATTCACATTGACACTTGATGAATCAACCAAAAATGCATTATGTTGTTCATTTGTCCAGACATGGAAACAAACACTTCAAACACATTTATTGTTTTCTAATATCTTTTGTTTCCAGCAGTGTTTAACAAATACCATTTTCGAAACACCCAAAGAGTGTTGTTGCTTTAAATATCATCAGCTGGACAGAAGTTAGAGCTACATTGTTGGAAACATGGCGTTTAAAGAAAGCGTTGGTGGACGAAATAAGTAAATAGACAGCAGTTACATAGTGCTTTTACAGACAATTCACCCACACATACAGCACCATCCCCCATATGGCAACAGAGTGGCCAGAGTAAACTTTTCTGTTTGTGATTGCAGGAAAAGCGCCGGTGTAATTGATTCAATTAAATATGACAGCATTACATTTAGCTGAGCTCCTTCCAGTGTCTTGGTCTCGTGCATGCTGGGAACTGTAAATCCAGGCTTTTATCAAAAGCTGCAAGAACTTTTGTGACATTTTTTGTGTTATTTTTGTGACACATTGCATTAAACTTAAAACATTGCAATCCAGCAACACTTATTTAGGCTGCAATTGTTAAAGTAATTGACAAACTGGTTAAAGCCTTGGGGATGGTTTTGCAATATGTTTCTGATATTTTAGGACATAAATGGGGCCAATTAGGTCAAACATAGCTTGCTAGGGAATTAGTTGAATGTGTTTTTGTATTTTATAGGTAACTTTAGTGCTTTGTGTCTGCAATGTGGCACTGCACATGCCAGCAAACTCCTTAAACCAAATGGTTGTCAGGGACTGGCTGAATTTCTAAGATTGTTATTAAACATGTTCCTGGTTTTCTGTTCTTGTGAAGTATGGTTATTATAGCTTTGGATAAGAGAAGGGACTGAAATGTTCTTTTTCTTTCACCGTTTTCCTTCAGCAGTTAAAATAACAAGAGAAGAATAATCCATCTTCAGTACAGGTCTGGACAGAAATGTTCCACCACCCTGCAATCAGTCCTCTATTTAACGGTTGATTCAGAGTTTAGCTAGGTGTGTTACCTGACGATCCATCACTTGATTTGAATACAGTTTGTTTGTAGAGCTTCATTACCGTCTGAAGGGGTTTTACCCGCCTACATTTAAAAGAAACTCATCCGCAGAGTGTGAGAACAAGGATAACTGCAAATGAAAGAGTCGTTTAAAAGTAATGGTTCAATCTTTGTGAAAAAAGGTGAAAAGGAATAACAGTTTATTATCCTGTGCTGTATTTCTGCACAGGGGTCAATCAAGTTTGATTCTCTCTTTTAACATTTTTAGAAATTCACCATTTACTGTCACTTTTCACTAAAATACAAGAAAAAATATTTTGAGAGGAAAAAAATTATTGGATTTGCCAAAAATCAGCATTGTTTAAATTTAAATAATTGACCAACCAATCAGTCACCAGGCCCACTCCCTGAGAGGAATCTGATTAGGTGACAGATGAAGAGGGACCAACAGGCTGCACATCAGACACCGACAGGACTTTCAGAATAAATGTAACTCAGACAAACGGCGTCGATGATTAAACTCAGTCCTCCGACACGCAGACACTTTGTGACTCGGCCTATCGACTCTCTGCTCATTCTGCGAGACGTAATGACTCAAACACACAAAGACCTTCAGCAGCTGCATTCAGCTTCACAGGAAACTAAAGACAACCACCATTAACCTCTGCTTCCCATTCAGGGGGTTATTTATGGTACACTAAATGAAGAGCAAGTACTTTACATAAAAGACAAGCTTTTTGGTTTTACTGAAAAGAGATCATCAACTTCACTTCAGAATGGTCCAATTGGTTCACAACAATAATATCTACCACCTTGAACACATTATGCACTTATCAAGTAGACTTGTACTAAAATAAGCAACATAATCTGGTGCAGCAATCAATTATATGATGATAATTCTGTATGATGTTTTCTATAAATTATATATTTTTTACTCCCAGCCAACGCTCGACAGCAGCCTTAGTCCCACCCATGGCGCCGATTGGCTAATTTTCATCCCCGTCTGCATGTCGAGTTAGGATGGGTTAAATAAGTAGCTCTATGGATGTGACAATTCTATCAAATGTGTATTTGCTGCTGAAAATAGTCCCCAACAAGCAGAAATGATGCAGCCTCGTTTTTTAGAAATAATGTTTTTAAAGATCATCAGCAGGAAATAATGGGCTTGGGACTGAGAACCAAAGTTGGAAAGTACTAAATGATAGAATAGTCTATTATTGTTTTTTATCTTTCTTGAGATAAGTTGACGACAAGAAAAAAAGATCCTTTCAAGTCAAAATTTGTCCAAAAAAAACCCCAAATAGACATTAAACACCATCTCCTGTAATAAAAAATAATGGTGGAAATAAGAACAACCCCAAATACATTTAAAACTACAGTAACATTTTACTCTATTTCCATACAGTACTGAGGTTGTTGGCAGTATTTTCACATTTCCATCACAATGAACCATCTTTTTTTTATCATCCTATTTTACATTTACCAGCTAATTCTTTCCTGCTGCGTAAAGACTCTTATTTTCTTATTTCTTTGTTTTTAAGTCTGAAAACCTGCTCATTAAACCAGGGGACAAAATCTGTGTTTTTGCTTTTGTAGGATATATTAAAGTTTTTAATTTCCGTGTAGTTTAAACTAATGCAGCATATGTATTTTATTACCTTTATGTATTTTTCTAATTCAATTTGAATTAAAGCTGTGAGCAGCATTGACCGGGCCCTCGCAACTTCACGCACGTCGAGGGTACTAGCAGGACTCTGGCCATGCATTTCTGTGACCATCATACACTGAGTGCACGAGTTAAACGGTATTTCCCGGTACTGGCAGGACTCTGGGTGACGCGGCCATGAATTTCTGTCACCATCACACTCTGCGTGCACGAGTGAGATATTTCCTAGTTAGACCAGCAGCGTAGCAAGATCATGTTGCCAGGTCTTAAGCCTCAAATGTTTTGAGTGTACATCCGATACAATCATAACTGTAAGCCTTTAAAGATCATTAAGAAAATGAATGTGCTTCAGTGTTTGTAACATAACAGACTGTCAGTTTACTGGGATGGGGTTCAACTCCCTGCAGTGTCCTGCTGATTGTATTTGGACTTACATGAAAGTTAACAAAACAGTAGTGTCATTTGCTGTTACTTGAACACTTTAATTTAACACTGTTTTCATTTTAAGTTGTTCTGTAACTTTAGATTGTAGTGTGAAGCATTCATTATAACGTTTAACCTGATTTGTCATGAAGAAGCTCTGGACAGATCATTTATACTAATGCCCACTGACATGGTTTGAAAATCCACTGTTATCTAACTTTTGCTCTCCAAGCATCTTAGTTTGCACATTTAGATCAGAGAAGTCTTTTTCTCTTAGTGTGCCCACAAACCCTTTTAATAAGTTCAGTGTTTGGCCCGCTGTAATTATAGAATCCTGCTTACAGCCATGGTCATCAGTAGGTGGCACTATGACAATGAGTTAATATTGGCATGCAAAAGTCCTAAAGCCATGACAGTCAACAAGCATGTCAAGTTTGGGACAGTTTTGACAAAGTACAGTCGAGTTACAACAGCTTGATGGATGATGGTGAACCATGTAAAATGGCCGTCACACCATATCCACGTCGTTCGATGAAACCTAAAGCTTTTAGTAACTTTTAATTGCTAAGGTCTTTAGATTGTTCTGACCAAATTCTAAGCTGATCGGATTAATTCCCTAGGAGGAGTTCGTAGTACAGCACCTGGAAATGGGAAAAAAACACGAGAAATTCACACAAAATTCAAAATGGCTGACTTCCGGTTGGGTTTAGAGCATGGCCCCAAGAGACTTTTATTTAAGTCCACATGTGATACATGTTCCTACCAAATTTCATACATCTAGGTCAAACATACTGCGAGGGCTGCTTCGTCGAATTTTGTAGGGGGCGCTATTGAGCCGATTTGCCACTCTGAACCAATAAAATCATATTATATAACTACATTTTGGGCTTTAAATGTGTATGCCAAGTTTGCTTATGTTTCGAGCATTTTTAGCCTCTCAAAATGACCTTCGTTGTTAACGGCGAAGACTGCGTCACCATGGCAACGGCGTTGGACGAAACATCAAAAGCTTCATGAACTGGTATTATGAACTTTTTACATTTGTGTGGAAGTAATTTGATGTTGATTTGATTTACCTACTAAGAGAAACAAGCCAAAGTATAAAGCCTTTAACTTCCTGTTACCAGTAGGTGGCGCTATGACTATGATTCAAAATTGGCCTGCAGATATCTTCAGGCCTGGAGTCTAATCAAACATGTGAAATCTGGTAAAGATCTGATGATGTGGAGTTGAGTTACATCAGTTTATTCGTTCATGGCGAAGGATCGAAATTCGCCGAGCCGCCACGTCGCCGCCCTTCAACAACTTCTTACAATCTTCACAATGAAGCATTATCAAGGTCTTAAGGCTGTTCTGACAACATTTTAGAGGGATCTGATTAATCTGTGAGGAGCAGGATGTCAAAGTACACAACTTACAACTTCCGGTTGCCACTAGGTGGCGCTATTACTATGATTCTAAATTATCATATAGATGTGTTCCGGGTCAGGATGTTATGACATATGAGAGATTTGGAGCAGATTAGACAATGTACGGCCGAGTTACAACAACTTCCTGTTTCACGGCGAATGGTGTTTTTTTGATGCCACTTTTTGATCTTTGAGGAACTTTTCACTGCCACGGTCTCAAGAGCATACTGACCGAATCTGAAGTCAATCGGGTCAAATCTCTAGGAGGAGTTCGTTAAAGTACGACGCCTTGAAACGGTCCAAAAACGTCATAAAAGTCAAAATGGCCGACTTCCTGTTTGGTTTAGAGAAAAATTCCAAGAGGATTTTTTGTACGTCCCATCACGATCCACATACCTACCAAATTTCATACAGCTAGGTGAAACCCGGTGTTGGGGCTACAATTTTCGCAAATTCTGGCTTGCGTGCCAAATTTCAGAAGTTTTCCAGTATCCCAAGCACCTCCTTTTTGCGATGAAACACTAAAAATAAGAAGAATAATAATAAACAATCGAAAAACAATAGGTCCTCCGCTCCGACTAGGTCGGTGCTCAGGCCCTAATAAATCTAAAATGTATCTGAAAATTAAGCAGCTACGTAGTAGAGTGAGTCCTCTGACATGTCCGGTAGTTCTACAAAATAAAAGTGCCATTTAATCAAAATAGCTAAAATTACTTTGCTTGAAAAACTTGTTGTTGTCCTGAACAATTGCATGAAAGAATGAAAAGTAACATTTGAAAGAATAGAAGTTAAAGAGACTGTTTCAGTTCATAAGGAAACTTTTCAGGATGCGATCCAGGTGTCAACGCAGGAGGATCTTTGGAAACTTAAAAGATTTGTGTCGAGGTTACGTGAACCTTTAATTTAACACATGGAAGTAGTCGTAGAAACTCTTCATCAGTGTTTTGTTGTTATCCCTCAGGATCTCTCCTCCTGAACCTCTAGTCTTCAGAGTGTGCAGTCTTCTGCTGGGTCCCTGAAGGGAGGCTTAAAGGAATGCAAATATCATTCAAATTTTTCTGTCAAGATGGTGAGATTAGCTACCGTTGAACGCAGGATGATAACAGGCTGTCATTAACCGTGATTATTTAAAACTGGGAGTTCTGAGAAGTGGAAAGAAAAAACATCTGGAGGCTAAAAGGTCACTTAAGTTGACAATGTCACAGTTCGGTCCGTTTTTTTACTTTGATCACTGACGCTTTCAGAAAACACCTTCAGCTCAGCAGCTGAGTTGTGACTGACTGATGTTCACAGTGTTGATCGGAAGGTCTAACTAAAGTGGGTGTGAGGTGACGGAGGTTTAACAGGTAGTTTTTTCCACTTGATGATGCACTCGTAACTCAAACAGAGAGAACACAAACTCATTCACCCTTTTCATTTTTAATATTGAAAGTAACTTTTTAACATATTTCTGTAGTTTTTATCATTAAAGCTGTAAATATTCTTGTTATTTCTCTAACTGGAAACACTGTGATCTGCTTACATAACATGTGTTATGAAACACGTTATGAAAACGCAGAAATCTCTAATTTATTAACATCCCTGAACTATGCTCGTGGTCATAAACCAAAGCATTGAAGAAACTGACCTGCTGGTGGGACATAGAAAAAAGTTAGGGGGGGTGTCAGCAAAGTCAGTAGGATTAACGACCTTAAATGTCTGATGCAACTTTAACGGATTTTCACCCAATATCTGTTGCGATATTTGGGGTCTGGACCAAAAACGTTACCTTCCCTTAAAGCCACTACTGCTGCTACCGTGGACGTGAAACCTGACTCACTGACTTCTACTACCAAATGGTACAAACTGTAAGCGCTGAGCAGTTGTGGCTGCGGTTCAGACAGTTACACAGTGTCCTGACACACAGCCAGGTTGTATATCATCACACACTCCTTCTAAGAATACATACCACACACATGTGCCTGATTTCGGACTACTGAGTACTGACTCCTCTAATAACTTTCCAGGGAAAGTGGTTAAGTGTGTGTGTGTGTGTGTGTGTGCGTGCGTGTGCGTGCATGAGGCCCCTCCCACCCAGGAAGGTCGTCAGCTTGATTAAGTTCACCTGGGTCTTCCAGGCTACAAAAGCTGCCCCTTACGTTAGCTTGGTCTCTCCTTTCCTACAGCTGACATCCAGCCTGCGGCACCTTCAACACCACCAGAACACACATGCAAAAGGCACTACTTTCATTTGAAGACATTGCTGCTCTACACACTACATCCATTTAATTAAACCTTTACATTATGTTTGGTTTTATAAAATGTTTGTTGATTCAGCATCAGTTGGAGCTGAAAACTACAAGTTTGAAAATTAAAATAATGCAGGGATGTGGAGTTAGAAAGACGTCTGTAGCGCAAAACTGATCTCTGCTTGAACTAGCGACTCGATGCTACATTAGCTGCTATTATCACACTGAGACTCTGACCAAACTGCTGCCAGTCAAGTTGCATTTTGGGTAATGGAGGCACCAGGTTTTGACAAAGAAGAAGAGTGTGCAGAATTAAGAAAATACATTAGAAATGCTTATTTACTGTCCATCATCATTCCCACAATGTTATAGTAGCGCCATGCTAAATTGGCGGAGGACTCAACACCTGACACTGAAGCACAAATCCCCCTGAACTGTTCAACAGAGAGTGACCCATCAATACCATCAATACTTCTGTTTTTCACAACCTGCCTGGTAATTCAGGACAATTCAGAACTTCTGTTCATTGGTTGCGAAAAAACAACAAAATGGCGACGGCCGTAATCCAACATGGCGACGGCAAAAGTATCGAACTCGAGGCTTCAAAGCATCAGTCCACAAACCAATGGGTGACGTCACGATGACTACGTCCACTTCTTATATACAGTCTAGGGTTATCATGTTTCAGACTGTTTGAGCTTTTCTTCATGACATTCAGTGACACCTTTGATTCTTAGATGTCCGTGTAAAGACGTTGGGAGATGCTTTAAACTCATTTTCACACATCAGGACATCATTTATTTCCTCTGTGTCAAAAACACTCATCACATGAGCTTTAAGAAAGTCCTGCAGGTTAAACTGGCTGTCCTAAACAATTTTTAGTTCTCTAAATGTCTCATGACCAGCATCATAAAGTACCCCCCCCCCCCCCCCATAATGCAACACTCTTACTGTAATGTAACATAGACGCCAATGCTCGCTCCTTTCAAGTAGAACAATCAAACATAACATCCAGAAAACACGTTGTCTTATTGGACCAATATCATGTTTTCATTCAGCCAGTTTCCACTCCAAACGTCACTCTGGATAACAGCTGAGATTTAATTTGCTGGTTTATTAGAGTTGAAACAATACGTCTACTTCATGTTACTCCCTGGATCATTTTAAAACCAACAGAGAGAGAGAGAGAGAGAGAGAGAGAGAGACAAACGCTTACACAGTAAAACTTGGCATCCGCTGTGGCAACTCCTCACACTTGCGGTTTCTGTTTGAATGGGCTCACAGCCAGAGGACACACACACACACACACACGTGTACTGTACACACGCTGCACTCAGTGAACTGTTGCTCCACAGGCTGCTACTGGAAACGTTTTTTTGAGTTGCGTGTGTCGGTTTAGGAGAACTGCAAGATTCAGTCCCTCGATGACAAAACACTGCCGGTGGTTAGGAGGTGAAAGGTCGGCGGTTGCTGTGACCTCCTCAGAGTGTTTGGCTTGAGGCTCTGATGTACTCCAAAAACCTGCACACACTTATGTTTGTTTCTTTTCCCATAGGTGGAAGCAGAAGCTGTTTGTTCTCTGCCTTCTACTAAACAGTCAACTTTGGTTTCATTTAACCTTGACAACCTTCATGCCCAAAGTGGTCATTGTTGTAACTTTGGGGACAAAGGTCCTCTCACCTTAAAGGGCCAGTGTGCAGGATCTCAGTGTATCATGTAATATTCATAACTGTGTTTCCATTAGTGCGGGCTGGTCTCATCGAGCGTTCATAGCTAGACCTACGAAAAATAGCGCGCCGTGATTCGAAGATATCCCACAAAATAATTTTATATGTTATCCATGCAGGCAGGAAGGAGGAAGTATAAAGACCGGAAAAAGAGGTGGAGGGCTCCGACAAACACCGATCTTTCAGTCAGGAGATCGTGAAAAGAACTTGTTTTCCTGATGTGAAGCAAGAAGTCAACGTTGATTTATTTGTCACGTAAGTTGCGAACTTCAGTATCGGGACTTACGTTGTTATTGTAACCCAAACTGAGTAGTTTTGTTGCCTAAACTTAACTGAGTTGTTTCCTGTGAAGACGGAAGTTTATTTTGAAAAGAACGTATGTATGTAACGAGCAAAAATGTACTTGTGTTGCTAAACTTTCATAGGAAAACGCAAGAAAGATGAGGAGTAACATTTCATGAGATATCATACGAGCCGTTGTATGATGTCGATGAGTGTATACTGAGCTTTAATAGTGAAAGCTTAGAATCAGCTCTTCTACTTAGGCAGCGAGTCCTCTTCTTGGAGTCCTTCATGTTTCTACAGTAGCCCAGAACAGACAAACCAAACACCGGCTCTAGAGATAGCCTTTCAAATAAAAACAGCAGTAAATATCTTTATCGGAAGAAAAATACCAGAGACAACCTGCAATGTTGATACTGACTTCAGAAGCAAAGCTGCGTACGGACGCGTTCAGCGTGACGTCCACTGTGGTCAGAACAGACAAAACAAACAAACCCAAAGTAAAGACGGAGAGATCAGATCCCACTGTTTACCTGAGCAGACCACATGATCCGCTGTGTGTTCCTAGAACAGCTCAGACCAAGTCAACCTTACCTGCAATAACACACACACACACACACACACACACAAGCATCTGTCACAAGAGTTTGAACCTGCGATCTTTCTGTCACAACAGTCACAAGTACGAGCAGCAGCATCACTTGAATTGAGTTTCTTGCTACTTTATACTCTTACTCCACTTTATTTCAATGTTATACTTTTTACTCCACTATGTTCATATATATTCAGTTGCTTTGCAAATTCAGAATAATCATGAAAGAAGTTATGATTTTTATGGATAAAATTAAGACTTTGTGAAATTCACCAGCTACCTATCAATATACGTATAGCCTACGGTACATGAAAACATAAGCCCCACATTTACCAACTGCAACACTAAAGTAAGGTACATTTTAATGCATCTAAAATCATTATCCAACAATAAAACATAATTTATTCTGAAATCTAAAAGGACCTTTCTGCAAAATGAGTACTTCTGCTTAAAGTTACTACGAGGAACTTTCATTTAGTGTTAGTTTTGGCGGTCTCTGTGGACAAAAGTGGTAGTGAGTCCTTTTGCAAAACCACCTTTTTTACTGCAGCAGGGTCTGACAGTCTGACCCCTCTCAGTCCTGGTCCTGGTTCTCCCGTGCCTCCCTTCCCTCCAGCGGGTCCAGCAATATGTCCTGGGTCTCCAGCAGCATGGTGTCAGTGTTGGCTCCCAGAGAGGAGAAGCTCTGCTCCTGGAGGAGGAGGAGGAGGAGGAGGAGGAGGAGGAGACGCTGCTGCTGCCGGGAGCTGAGCTCTCCTCCTCCCTCCGGAACTCCGGATCTGGGTCTGTCCACGGTGGACCGGTCTCTGCTGGAGGATCTGGGTCTGTCCACGGTGGACCGGTCTCTGTTGGAGGATCTGGGTCTGTCCACGGTGGACCTGTCTCTGCTGGAGGATCTGGGTCTGTCCATGGTGGACCGGTCTCTGCTGGAGGATCTGGGTCTGTCCATGGTGGACCGGTTTCTGCTGGAGTCTGAGCTGAAGGAGTTTCTGGTGAACCTGCATGATTTAATCTGGTTTCACCAGAATCCGACCCGGTGGCTCCGATGACGAGCATTAAGAATAACTCTAGAAATAGACCATCTTCTCTCTGATGGTCTCCTTTACTGATGGAGGTCTTATAGAGGATCAGGATTAAACAGAGACTGTTACATTAAAGTACATGTTCATGCTTTTGTGATTTTACTTATGTAAGTACAACTTTGCAGGACTTGTAGTATTTCAACAATGTGGTTTTGCTACTTTTACTTCCGCCATTGTCACTGAGACACACACTCACATATACAAACATTGTCCCTGAGAATACTGAGGGGTTTTAGTGTGATCATCAGTCTGCGTGTGTGTGTGTGTGTGTGTGTGTGTGTGTGTGTGTGTGTGTGTAACCACCCATTTAACAGGCCATTTACACAGAGCGGATGTATTTACATACATGGCCTCTGTAAAACAAACACTCTCTCACACACACACACACACAGCCGTTAGCTTTCTGTGCTAATAGCTAACCGGCCGACGGGGACGATGCGGTGTTGAAATCATTTACATGATAATCATCTCTCCGTTTAGTCTGCTGCGTGATTGTGCTTCACACACATGTTTACACTCTCTCTTGTGGAGTTTCCTTTCTCTTTGACATTCAGTTTGCTTCAGCGTGCCTTTTGGAGAGTTTGCTTCCACGGTTTGAACTTGACCTTTGACCCACTTCAGTGAAAAACTGTGGCTGTTTGAATTGTGGCGTAAACACTTTCATCTGTCCTCATCAGAGAAGCAGCTACATTATTCTTCTTCCGCCCAGTCTTCATTGTTGATGTAGAACGCCTCAATTAACCCAAACTGTGCAGGTCAAAGGTCATCAAACACAGGCCAGTTTTTTTTTAATCATTATTATTATCATTACTATTATGTCTTTGAGTATCTTGTAATGTTTAGTACATTTAATATTTTATGGCAGAGGTGGAGGGAGGCTTCGGCAGACTACGAGAAGTTTAGATAAACAAAAGCAAGACAAGCTAACAGATGCTACAGAGAAGTGGATACAAACTGCAGCCGGTTAGTATTGTGGAAGATTTCGGTCTGAGGAACGTTCTCAAGGTGGGCAGCGAAGGGCTTTGAAAATTAGCGGAAATATTAGTGTGAGACAACATCCGGTTTCTTCAGACGAACATCCGGTTTTCAGAATAAGATGCCAACAAAGTATGAATTATATTCACATTAAGTATAAAACATGCTGCATCTCGTGAGTTAAAGGGAAAATACACCTAAATTGTGCGTAAAGTGTCTTTATTCTTATATTGATGAACAGTAGAGCTGCATTCACATGCTCTGACTGTCATGAAGACAGAAAACAGACATTTAGATGAAACGTGCTGAAACATTTTATTCCTGTTGCACAGCAGTGGAATGTTTCACATAAAGTCAACACACTGAGCACAGATAGTGAAGAGATAGAACTGCTGCTGTGTAAAGGGAATACTGCTGTTAAAAAGAACCTGATTTGTTTAAAGTGTTTACAAACCAAATGTTATTGCCCTTTTGTTCATATAGCAGTACTTTTAAAATAAAAGTGCGCAATACACTACTTTTGAATTCATTACTGAACTTTGCCATGACAATGCGATTAATCGCGATTAAAAATTGTAATCGTTGCCCAGCACTAGTCTTAAGGCCTTTTTTTTATTGCGATTAATTCATGCACCAATATATTTTCTCAATCTCTCAATTTGTTGTTTTTTCGGCAAATAAGGCGATTTCTTTCCAGCTATTGCACCACAAATAAAGGCATCAACCAATCACGTTGTGTGAAACGTGTTGAGTTGATTTTTAAAGGTTATAAAACAACGAGACGGCAAAACGTTATTACTGCTTTCAACCTGCACAGACCTGATCCATAGTATTCACAGGCGAGTATTTAGAAAATGCGTGTATTTGTCACGAACTGTGTAAAGACCTTAAAGGGTTATTTTGGGGTGAACTGATCCTTCAATACATGATGGAAACATGACATATCATTTTGTTTCAAGTTTTATACACTGTGTTTTACATTTGAGGTTCGGCCGGCGCTCTTTAAATTACATCATCGCGTCGTTAACTCTTCTTCTGCAGCGGTTTAATAATTTTTTCGACTGGAGAATTTGGCGCCGCCTATTACATATCTCGATGAACCAACTACAGATCATCACATGATGATTGTAGACGCACACAAGCATTCAATCTCATTTTACCGAGCAGATTTTCTCGAAATTATGTTAAAATGTGTGCCACGTAAATGTGGAAAGGTGGCTATAGTTACAACATACACTGTTTTCCCAGTTTGGTGTGCAAGAACGTGACTGGTCTGCAAAGAGTCCCGACCTCAACCCCCTTCCAACACCTCTGCGATTAACTGGATCACCGACTGTGAGACAGACCTGATCCCCCGTTGGACTTCACTGATGCTCCTATGGCCGAATGGGAACAAACATCTGGTGGGAAACCTGAAACCAGAAGAGTGGAGGCAGTTACAGCAGCAGAGTAAAGCCTGTTGATACGTTCAAACATCACATATGGCCGGAATGTTCGGCCACATGTTGCATCTCTTTCCCGTCTGTTGTTCATATTTCTACTCTCTCTCTCTCTCTCTCTCTCGCTCTCACACACATGATGTGAAACCCCATAGGGATGTACTTAACAAGTAAAAACAGGAAGTTGCTCACATCCCACCGCACATTCCACATCCCACACACACACACACACCCACACCCACACACAACGGAAAGCGCGAGGGAGGGACGGACAGATGAGGGAGAGAGAGAGAAAAAAAAGAAGCACCAAACCACCCGTTTAACGCTCAGCGCTCAGGAATGAATGAAATACCGTTTGTGTCACTCAGCGCTCGCTCCTCATTGGCTGTGAGGAATTCCGTGGGTGGCGGTGGGAACGCTGTGATTGGCTGGAAAGTTGGACGAGGTTCAAGCTGCTGCATAATTTAATGTCAGAGTGACTAATATGATTCTTCCTCTTCTGCCAGTGATGAATAAAATAAATAAGATTTACTTACGGGAAGGCTGGTGAACCGGATCCCCCCCCCCCCCCCCCCCCCCCCCCCATCCCCCGCTCAGTGTTTAGTTTTGTTCATTCATTGGAGGACAGACTGAGTCATCAGATATTGCCAAGATAGATCACATTTTTCTAACAACAATACTAGGAAGGTACAAGGAAGCACATATGGTCAAGTTAATGTCAAACATGGTGACAAAGAGACAAAAATAAAAATATTTTTGTTTTTTGCTCAGTCGGGTTCATGGTTTTCAAAAAAGTGGATGAAGACAGGAATAGTCCTCACTGACTATACTTGTCCTAAAACTGAATGAAAATCATTTGACTGTTTATGTTTTTAACTTGTTTTTAACTTTTTGCTCTGTCATCTGTGTATTTATGTGGTGAAACTTGCGTTCATGGCCAGGACTCCGTAAAGAGATTTAAAAAATCAATGGGATTATCCCGGTTAAATAAAGGTTAAGTAAAAAATAATAATGAATAACTGTCACTTCACATAACATGTGAAATGATTCAAAGCAGGAGAGAAGGGCAAAAATGAGACATATAAAAAAAGGAAACAAGGAAGGAAAGGAGATAACTTGAGAGTAAAGGAGAAAGAGTAGAGACAGAAAAAAATAATATAGAAAAAAATAGAAAAGAAAGTGAGCAAATGGGACAAGAAAGGAAATAAATAAAGAGATGAGACAATAATGGATGAGAGGGAGACATAGGAGGAGGAGGAGAGAACAGGAAGTGGAGGAGAGACGATGAGATTAAAGGACAAAAATAAAGGGGAAGATGTAGGACAAGTAGGCTATGAGAAAATGAGACATGAAGAGAAGATGAACTAGGGAAGGAAAGGAGAAAAGAGAAGGAACATGATAAGTAAAGATTTAGAGAGGATAAAGGAAAAGATCAAGTTAGAGTAAAGGAAGCGTCAGTAAGCATGCAGGGAAGGAAGAAGGGAAAGAAAAGGAAGATACAAACATACAGAATACAGGTTTGGGGTATTTTAACGAGTAAAAGGTGGCTACCTCAATTGCAAGTGTCTTGCATTTAACCTGCATTCTCTCTACTGGCCACCAGGGGGCGACTCCTCTGGTTGTATAGAAGTCTATGAGAAAATGACTCTACTTCTCTCTTGATTTATTACCTCAGTAAACATTGTAAACATGAGTTTATGGTCTCAATCTCTAGTTTCAAGTCTTCAATACAGCATGATGTTCATTTAGTAGATTATGATCCATTTAGAGTCAAACAGACCATAAAGCAGGGGATGCTTTAGGGCGGGGCTTACTGTGATTGGTCTGCGAGTTTGTCTGTGCTTTCGTGTCTAAGACACGGAAGACATGGAAGTTCATTGTAACATTTCGGTCGCCTAAAAATGTCTTCATTCAGCGTTTGGTTGTTCATAGCGCCACCCTCCCGAGTCACTTCTGGTTGCACGGTGACGACGTCTGCTTCTCATATACAGTCTGTGAAAATAACAGAAGTAAAGAATTCAGAGTTGTGACGGTAACTGGGAGGAAGTCAACAGTAAGTACAATTTAACTTCTAACTTAAATCACTTAATGCAAGTTTTTACTGAAGTTTATTTATTGACATTTTGAGTTTTCTCAACTTTGTCTTTGTCACAGTGCTGCAGGACATCACTGCCTTTATTACCATGTTTGAATGTTAAAAACACATTTAAAAAGGTCAACTTTTCACATGTGACATACTGTACTTTGTTTGTTACTGCTGTGTGACGCGTGCAAAGTTATTAGCTGCATCATTAGCGCCGCTCGACCTTCTGACCTCTGTATCAACCCCCAAAACACACACACACACACTCAGCAGGTCGTGACCCCATCTCACCAAAGGTCGCTGAGGGTCATCCAGGAGATAATGTGATTTCAAAACAAAGACATCCAGACATGAAGAGATTAAGGAGAGAATAAAAGAAGAGAGAGACCGAGAGGAAGACAAGAGGAAGTGAAGGAGTGAGAGAAAGAAAAACTAAAAATAATTAATCTTGTCAGTTTAGTAAAATAAACTTTCTTGACTCAGCATAGTTATGTAGGTTTGTCAGCTTTCATGTCAAGTCATTTTAAATTATATTTTTAATTTATACCAACTTGATTTTCATTCATGTAGTTTTTAACCATTATTTTCTGTTGTTGATTAGGTTGTTGTTGTTTATTTGGCATGTTTGCCTTCATTTGACAGGAGACAGTGTAGAAAAAGTTTGGAAATTCACACACAGGGAAGGGTACGAACAGGAAAAAGCCACAGTGAGCTTTTAGATCAAGAGCTGCAGACGACACCTTCAACCCATCATTCAAGAAAACGGCTTCTTTAACCTGTAACGTATCCTCACACAACGTTTCGTATGATGTCTCACGGAAATAGTCACAACTCGCTTTTCTTGCGTATCCTACGAAAGTCCAGCAACACCTTTCAGGTTCCGCTCGTCACATGCATACGGTCTTTTCAAAATAAACTCCCGTCTTCACAGGTTTAGGAAAACGTGACGTTACTGAAGTACAGAGGTTACATGAGAAATATATCAACGTTGATCTCTCATTTTACAAGCGGTACGAACATCTGTCTCCAGGCTGAAAGACACGTTTTCATGTCCAATCCAACCGCCCTGCGAGTGTTTTTGAATTTGTATACTTCCTGATTCAACTTTACGTTGATTACACATGAATTGATTTTGTGGGGAAAAATACAAATTACGTTAAACATTACAGGAACGAACGCTGAGATTTGGGTACACGTCAGACAATCAGTTGTAGGAATAAACAGATAAAGATTAGAGATTGGAGATTAGTGACTGAAGCGTTTTAGGAAATGATTAATTTCAACATCAGGAGGAGAGTTTTTTTTCTCTTGTCAATGTGGAACGGCTAAAAGTCAAGTGATGAATATTGGGACGGGAAGGTTTGATTGTCAGCACTGAATTTAAAAAACAGAAAGACAGACAGAAAAGAAAGGATTAATCTTCAGCAGCAGCAGAGTGTTCCCGGCTTGAATCCAGTACTTCCATTCACTGCCACACAAAGACACCAAGAGACGCTCTGCTTCGCTGCTTGTCTCCTCTAAAGCAGAGACTCTGTGTGTGCTTGTGTGAGCAGATCTTTAACTCTCTGTTGACCTGTGACCTCTTGTGTGTTTGTCTGTAACATGCAGCCCGTGAGCAGACGTCCGCCCGTCCGCCAACATCGCCCCACATATCGGTGTATCAATCGGCACACTCACGGAACATACGGAATTAATAATGTCTTGTTTTTTAAAAAACAACAGAAACAACAAATCAGGACTTTTAAAACACTGGACGCCCTAAAAAACCCTCTACCGGTTTTGTAGCCCCTCCCACTGCTCTCTCTCTACCTCATTCATTATCTCTCTCTTTTTTCTCACACTCATCCATTCATCCTCTCTGTCTCCGTCAGACCAAACACTGGATCAACACGCCGGGGGAAGTCTCATTCATCTGCAGGACGAATGTTTGCACAGCACGCTCTCTCTCTCTCTTTCTCACCGTGGCTTCGATCTCCCTCTCTGTTTTTCTTAGACTGCTGTTTTTTTTGGGGGGGGGGGGGGGG
>NW_022280031.1:17680442-17683515 GCF_004355925.1 Anarrhichthys ocellatus
GCGTTTTAGAATCTCTAAAACGGAGAGAAAGCGCTGCTGGAGTTTTCTTTAGTTTGAAGCTATTATTCAAGTGCTTTGCGACGATTTCCGTGTGCAGCGGCAACCTGATGTCACAGCAAGGCAAATAAATAGCAGGACTTTTCACGACATTTCTGCATGTAATTAGCACGCATTTTTGTCATTTATACGCCACGGGGGTAACGTTGTCAAACAGCTTGGCTAGCTTGGTTAGCTAGCACAAGCCAGCTGGTTAAGCTTGATTTAGCTGAGGCCTCTCTGGTTCCGGTTGAAGCCGGATTTACGTGTAACAAACCATCGTATCCGGTTCATATGATAGCCTACGAAAAGTTACTTGTCATTTTCCTACAAAATCCAGCAACTCGTGTCAATTTCCGCTCGTTACATGCATACAGTCTTTTCAAAATATACTTCCGTCTCCACAGGAAACTCTGTTAGGTTTAGGCACCAAAACTACTAGACAGGTTTGGGGAAAGATCGTCATTTTGGTTAAAATAACCACGGAAGTGTTGTTTATGAAGTACGTAAATTACGAGACAAAAACATCAACTTCTCCGAACGGCGGTCTTCTTGATCAAAGATCGTTGTTTGTTGGAGCCGTCCACCTCCCCTATCGCCTGCCTATCCGTTGTGTGATTTCGCCGTCTTTATTCGTCCTCGTTCAAGATTACATGGATAACATACAACAAAATTTGTGTGATATCTACAAATTACGGCGCATTATTTTTCATATGTATTGCTACTAATGCTGCATGAAACCAGCCAAAACCAACACCCTGCATGTTGACGCACATTCACGTGGAAGCTATGGATCATGACTGGTTAAATTCGGCACATACATTCAAAGTAAAAATACATACAGTAAAAATAAATAATTTTGTCACACTGACTCGCTTGATCAGCATATCCTTGCTTCCGCACGCTGAATCCAGTTTCCTGTGTGTTGCACAGTTTGTGCTCTGTGTGTCACATGATGCGTGTCAACTGAAGTAAAGCTACGTGACATGAGCGGTGTGTGTGTGTGTCGCTCTTCAGTCTCTGTGGTAGATCTGACACCAGTGTAGGAGCTGATTCACTGGGTTTAGGGTCCAACTGGTTAGTGCATCGCTGTATAATTAAAGTGGAGTCATCATTATGTTACCATACAAGTTTTCAGAAACTTTTTTTTCGTGCTTATTTTTTGTGTGAAAATTGTAATATTACATACTTTGGTATTTTTACTGATTTCCTGTTGTTGAGGGAGCAGCACCTTTATATCAAGAACAAACAGATCAAATCAAAACCCACATCCTTTGTTTCTTTCTTTCTTTCTTTCCCACTCTCTGCCCTCCCCTCCTGTTATTTTGACAACTCTTTGAGACGTGGAGACACTCATTTCTCACGCTGTGGATATCAGATTTGAAATATCTTCCCCTCTCCTATATGGGACCCTCTGCTCATTAAATCAAGCCTGTATGAAGGGTGCTGGGGGCCCGTGCTGGGTGTCTGTGTGTGTATGTGTGTGTGTGTGTGGGGGGGAGGTACCAGTGAGCCATTTGCGGGTCCTGACCCCTAATTTCGAGAAACCCCCTGCAGTAATGCAACACCTCTGGGAAAGAGATGAGTTGAGCAGCACTTTGAACGTTGGAGGTCTGCAAATCTGTCAGATGAGTTAAACTGAGATGAAACGGGGCTTTAAAGAGGATGCAAGTTCTTCCTAATGACGTCGCATCATCTGTTTGCTATTGTAAATGTGTAAACAAAGCTTACACTCTGAATGTGCTAATTGTTTTACACTCATAAACAGATTGTGTGATGTGAACAGCTACTAAATGGACTGAAATTATGATTTATTTTTTCAACTGATGTCGTCAAGTTCAAGAATTAACTTTCAATCTTATCTTCTAAGCCAACTTCAATAAGAGGTCCTTAAAGTGCGCCAAAAAAATGTACAATTTCATGACAACTGGGCAAACGAAGATCAAGTGATATGATTGAACAGCTGCTGAATGGACTCTGTGATCAGATTGTTCAGCCGAACACAGTCATGAAGGAACAAACACAAAACACGTTTCCTTGTCCCAAAAAATATTCACAGAGCTGAATTTGAAAAACATTTTGAAGCCTGTTTTCATCTTTTGAATCTCCATGTGTTTTCTTCTTCGTCAAAAACTTGTAAAAACATTGCTCCAAGGTGCTTCAAATTTTGAAAATAAACTCCACAGGGTACCTTTCGAGCTCAGGGGCTCAGACATCACATACATATTTCCTGTGACTAATTAAATAAAGAGGATTGAAAACATTCTTTCTGCAGAAAATAGCTTTTCCTTTCTACTTCTCTATGTGATCTGTTTATATGACGTTTGATTTGCTCTAATTAGATGCACCTGGCACACTGAGGGAGGCATTAGATGAGATGTTTGTGCAAAACCTGTTTCTCTTCTCGCACCACCATATGGCATACAGCAGATGTGAACTCCATGACAGGACATTGTAGAAGACAAGTCCCCCAAGAACTGCCAACAGTTTGATGATCGTTAACCACAAAACATTGTCTCTGTAAAGATAAGTTAAGCACAACAAACTAAATCCTAACCTCCTGGCAGCAGAAGTCCGAGTGTTAAAACTACAGCGTGACTCTAAATCTGAACTGGGGGTAAGTGTGAAAACATTTTTCCATGATATGGGTGAAATGACCCTCAAAGCATTCCTCCGCTGGTGTTATCATCGACCACTGCTGCCTCCAGAGGAGCTTTTTCCAAGAAATTCCCACGGCTTCTTAAAAATGGCTGAATGGAATTCCTCCAGCAGCTTTTCTCCCTCTCCTTTACTCTTGTTCCTCCTTCTTCTGACTGTATAAGAAGACTGTGGAGGCCCCTACTCATTCTCCACGCCTCTCTTTCATCTCCCACTTTCTCTTTCTTACACTTTTTTCTTTGTCCTTTGCTCCCACTTTCTCTCCCCGTCCACAGTTTGTCTTTCCCTCTTTACTCTTCTTTTTCTTTTCTTAGATGATGCAGAAAGAACAGCTCTCTCTCTCTCTCTCTCTCTCTCTCTCTCTCTCTCTCTCTCTCTC
>NW_022280031.1:17683525-17711098 GCF_004355925.1 Anarrhichthys ocellatus
TCTCTCTCTCTCTCTCTCTCTCTCTCTCTCTCTCTCTCTCTCTCTCTATCTCTAAGATTTCAAGGCCTGTTTGTTTCTTGTTGCTTCACTTTGACAGGAAACGGAGCAGCTTCACCTGTTTTTACGGTCTGCGGTTCCACAAACGATCACACACACAGACACACATCAGCTGAGTCTTTCCAGCGTGCTCTGTGATGTTATTTTTTGCATCGCACCGAATACGGCATGGCTGCAGGGAAGTTTCCTGTCAAAGAGTTGATGTAGTACTTCTAGGAAAATAGAAAATCTGTCGCTCTCATCAGAACAAAGAGGCAGCAGGAAATAGGTTTCTGTTCATGCACCAGCTGTCTTTATATGAGTATCAACATGATGTGTTTGCAGGTCTTTTATTTGGTTTATCATTTCTGCACAAGTTTGTTTTTGTCTACAAGTGTTGCTTACAGTTTCCTGCCTCATGCATGCAGAGGAAGTGACACTTCATGAATATGATATATCTCTATTAATTATGTTTTCAAATACTAGAGAGATTTGAAACATTCGTATGACCATGCAGCACTGTTGTTGTTCTCCAAGCTAGAAAATACAGACTAAGAGTCAACAGTCATGCCAGAAGCTCTGTGAGGTTTTTCTTAGTCACAGGTTAGGCAAGCTAAATGCTAACATGCTCACAGTAACAATGTATAATATTTACCATCTCACTGTAGCATGTTTATTTTTGTTTATTCGTGGTGCTGGATGAAAAGTGTAGGTGATCAACACAGTTATTGCATTTCATCCTGATGGGAACGTGAATGTATCAATGACCTGCAAGGAACTTGCCTCGCACGGCAGCCGGGATCAAATATCACATGAAAATCCATCTCGTCAGGCTTCAAGTGAATTAATTAATGTCTGAACCACCATGGCTCCGACCAATCGGCGTCTTGTGAGGAGCTACTGGCGGCTGGCGGCGAGGTTTAGCTGTGAGAGACGACACAGAGACCGTTTGTTAAAAACAATGGCGGCTCCTGAAGAGGTTGGCGTGGAGCAGAGTATTTCGTTATTAACAGAAGAGCAAAGAACGACACTGAAGGCTTTTCTTCGATGGAAAAGATTTTTGCTTTTCTCCTGAGTTTGATTGATCCAAAAAAGTATAAAAGCAAAACAGAGCAAGCAAAATGAGACATAAAACATAGAATAGTGCAGAAATTAAAATATCAATTTTACAGTTTCGTATATAAACTGTAATATTGACAGTATAAAATAACTGTATATGTAAATTGTGATGTAGAAGTGGTATACATGTAAAAGGTACCAGTGAGGTGGGAGTAAAGGGGCAAACATAGACTGTATATAAGAAGTGGACCATGATGTCACCCATTGGTTTGTGTGACTACAGTTTTTAAGTCTGGAATTTTTGTCATTTTTGTCCTCCGCCATCTTGTTTTTTTTGCACCCAGTAGTGACTCAAGAGGGCGGAGCTCTCAGAACAACTGAGCGCTGAATAAAGACATTTTTAGGTGACCAAAAGGTTGCAATCAACTTTCATGAACTGAAAACACACTGTGAAAGAATTAAAGTTCTGAGACACAAACACAGACAACTCCAAGACCGGACAATGATGTGGTAGAGACCTGTCAATCACAGTAGCCCCGCCCTAAAGCATCCCCTGCTTTATGGTCTGTTTGACTCTAAATGGACCATAATGTACTAAATGAACATCATGCTGTATTGAAGAAGACTTGAAACTAGAGATTGAGACCATAAACTCATGTTTACAATGTTTACTGAGGTAATAAATCAGGAGAGAAGTAGAGTCATTTTCTCATAGACTTCTATACAACCAGAGGAGTCGCCCCCTGGTGGACATTAGAGAGAATGCCAGTTTAAGGCTATTCAGCATTGGCTTCACTTTTCAGACTTGGAGTTTGCCGACTGGTGGTAAATAGTAGAGTGGGGTTTCCTATACCAATGCTATGTAGAGCACAAAGCACATTGTTTTAGTCTTTACAGTCAGATATGTAATGTAAAGCAGGGAGGAGCATGAGAAAAGAACATGCTATGTCAGCAAATGTTCCCAGTGTAAATAAAGATTAACTCAACAAAAACTCAGCGAGATGTATTTGTTTAAGCCGTGGGTCTACTGCGTTCAGTCATTCGTCTACTCGGGTGAAAGGGAGTGAAGGCGCTCCCACTGTTCATAGCAATTATCCGCCTGTCATTTACCAAAGAGTACAGTATATTTACCATCTGAGGTAATGCTGTGCAGGAATGTACTAGTGCTGTAAGTGGACTGAGACGGGAAGAGCTAGAGTACAAATGTATTACCTCACTGTCAGAGTTTGGACAGTTTTAATCAGAATTTATTTTATTAGAATTATTGTTATTATTATTATTATTTACGGTGGTTAATCCAACAAACACCGATCTTTCACCCAGGGGGCCGCTGTTTGTTGATTTTTCACGAAACTTGCATATTTCAGTTACAGCACTTCCGTAGTTATTCTAACCCAAACAACAATCTTTTCCTTAACTTATGAAAGTAGTTTTGTTGTCTAAAGCTAGACAAGTTATCTGAAGACAGAAGTTTATTTTTAAAAGACCTTATGCGCGTAACAAGTGGAAATTGACATGTGTTGCTGGCTTTTGTAGGAAAACACTTCAAAAATGAGGAAAAACTTTTCGTAAGATATCATATGAACCGTTATATTAGGATACGTTGGAATAGAGAGTTATTAGTCTGAACCAGTTGCTCTCTTACAAATCCATCAGTTACGTAGCAGCAGCAGCATTCAGTCAGTGTTGTGTTTGTGTCCGTCTGATCAATGTAAATCGTATATTTACCCTCCTTTTAGCTCTGTTTTTGGTCTCCACCAACTCCTGTGGAAACTCTTCAGGCTCATTAGCTGCTGGATGCTCCTCTTTCTTCATCAGCTAGTGGTTAACTTGGTGTGTCTTGTTCTGCAGGTAGTGTTCAATGAGTTTATCAGAGAAACAACGCTGATAAAAACTGCGAGACTCAAACAAAACTAAAGTAAAACGAATCAAAATAAAGAGCTGAAAGTGGCTAAAGATCCGTAAAGCGGAGGGGAACTACAGAGTCGTTGATAATTCTCTCAGTGACCCTTTCACATTCAAGCGGTCATGTAATCAATACATACAAATATTGATTGGCTAAGTAAATCAAAAGGATCTTTGCTTGGATATCCTGCAGCTCTTTACCAGAAGGTCAGACGCCCTCTTAAGAGGGTTAGTACCAGAGGGAGTCAACAGCAGCCAAAGGGGTTTTTAACAACTTGACAACCAAACGTTATTCAAATTTAGGGCGTATTAATTATCTCTGATCGCATCAGTAAAATATTTATTAACGTCAATAAATCCATCCGTCAAACGTATAAAAGCTTTTAAAAATGTTCCTCTTTTTTTGTTACTGTACGTCCTGTGCTCAGAGCCGACACACGCCCAAACACACACACAAACGCACAAACACAAACGCACACACACACACACAGTCAAACGAAGAATCCCCATGGGAATCAGTCTGTGGGTGTATTTGTTTTGGCACGTTTTCATCTCTACATCTTATACACACGGATCAGGGGGGTGTGTAAGTGTGTGTGTCTGTGTGGGCGTGTTTTACCCGTCTTGTGAGGGCATGAATCTGTTTACACAGTCACTTTGTGGGGACTCGCCTTCCTTATGGGGGCAAAAATGCACGTCCCCGTAACGTAAATCATTGCATTTTAGGGTGAGGACTTGGTTTACGGTTAGTCTAGTAGTGGTTATGGTTCAGATAAGTCTCAATCTAAGTCAATAATATCCCTAAAAGTCATGAAAACACGGCGGTGTGTGTTGAGTTAAGAAACTGTAAACTGCTTTAAACTGTAGCCAAAACTTCTGCAACACCTGCATTTGTGTATTCAATCAAAATAAAATGACATCACCTTTGTGTGTTTTTGATCTGGAAGCGTTTTTGTTTATTCAGTTCACTAGCTGATATTATCACAGCTCAGATCAATAACACCTTTCACACACACCAAATTCCTGTTACCACTGAAGATATGTCAAACTATCAAAACAATACAATCGAAATGGTAGTTGAGCCTCTCAGGCACACCCTCCTTTCAGGCTACATAAGAACCTCAAGACTTTAGTCCTTAAAACCTTTTAGCAGCTGTAATTTAAAGCACAGTGATGATAAAATAAATGTAATTTCCTTGAGCTTTGTAGATGAGGCACCACAGGGGTCAATTCTAGTTGGAATTGTAGATTTGGACATTTTAGTTTGCTTCTAAAAATGGTTTTGAACAACGGAGAGAGACAAATTAATTTGATTTTAATATTTGCAAATGATCCGTTTTAATAAGGGTCATCAGTTTGGGTTTTATATAAATGTGTAATTCCTTATCTATACAATGTTGTAGTTTTTTGATATTCCACGGAAAAGCAGCAATAAAATGGAAAGTGAATAGTAGGAAAATATGACCGTGTGATAAATTACTTTAAAAAAATGGTGTGTGTGTGTGTGTGTGTGTGTGTGTGTGTGTGTGTGTGTGTGTGTGTGTGTGTCCACGGCACTGTAAAACTCAAAAACGTGTTCATTTTTGGCCTAAATACTTTATTGAAATACGTTTTACCAAAATGAAACTCGTTACCTTAGAATGAGCAGTTTATAGCTGCGTATGGATCGGGAGTCCGCCGTGTTTCTACAGTAGCCCAGAATGGACAAACCAAACAGCGCTCTGGACAGCGGAGGGTTATTCAGTTAGATGTAATCTGCAACCTCACCACTAGATGCCACTAAATCCGACACACTGTTCCTTCAAAATGCTTGATTGACTGAACGTCCAACTGATTATTCACTGGACTTAAAAAAGAGGGACAGAAACCTTGTCATTTTGTAAGCCAATATTTCCCATCATGCATTGCATTTAGATTAAAACTGAAGCGGAAAAGGTTGAGCAGTTTTCAGTTTTTGTGATTTAAAATCCTTTGTCCGTCTATTTCAAACTTCAGCATTTTTTTCAGAAAAAAGTAAAAGTAAAGTTATCTGAACAAAAGATGTTTAGTTGACAGAAGTTCAAATTAAGTTAAGTCAAACTTTTAGAAGTAAAAGCCCTCCAAATGTTGAGTTTTCTCAAGTTTTCTGTCCTTACAGTGCATATGACCAATTAATAATCAGTGAGCTGTATAGCTATTGAGAAAGTAATGCCTGAAGCAAAATGTGTTATGCTTAAAAACTGTAGATATCTAGTATTTTAACTTCTGAAGTTATATAAAAATAAACATTTTGTATTAGCGTGATCTTTGTTAATCTTTGAATAAATGTTCTTTCTCTCGATGCCTTGCAGCCATCAGGAGTAATTTAGACCGGTGATGATGATGCTTCCTCCACAGTTGATGTTCAATAATTTATGACCAGACTCAATTATCTCGGCTTCACTGGCTTCTGAGAAATGCTGTCAGAATGATTGAGCTTGAAACTGAGTTGTGGACTAATGACTTTAAATCTGTTGTCATCAGTGAACTGAAACCGCTGTTGTTAAAGATTAACTTTAAAAAAAGGACTTTTTCTTCAGAACTGGTAGATACATTCTGTTGCTGCTTTACACATTCCTTTGATTGGGAAAACTCTTTATCTCTCTTTCTCTTAACCAGCTGTTGCAACAGTATCTCTCTCTCACACACACACATTCCTAGTTAGCTTCTTTTTTTTTGGTGAAATGTTTTTCAAAATGAGGAACATTAACATGAAGGAAAACGATTCTCACTTCATCATACGTGTGTTTGTGACCTCTATGTGTGTGATTCACTGACAGATACCTCTGTCGTACGCCGACCCGGCTCATTTGAACAGCGTCCTGCCCTCTTTCATTGTTCAGCATGGGAAAGTATTTTAGCAGAGGAGTGAATCACACAGTCAGCTCCTCTGGTATTCAGAGAGAGAGAGAGAGAGAGAGAGAGAGAGAGAGAGAGAGAGAGAGTGTGTGTGTGTGAGTGTGAGAGAGAGAGAGAGAGAGAGAGTGAGAGAGAGAGTGTGAGAGAGAGAGAGAGAGAGAGTGTGAGTGAGAGAGAGAGAGAGTGAGAGAGTGAGAGAGAGTGAGTGTGTGTGTGGGTGTGAGAGAGAGAGAGTGAGAGAGAGTGAGTGTGTGTGTGGGTGTGAGAGAGAGAGAGAGAGAGAGAGAGAGTGAGTGTGTGTGTGGGTGTGAGAGAGAGAGAGAGAGTGAGTGTGTGTGTGGGTGTGAGAGAGAGAGAGAGAGAGAGAGAGAGAGAGAGAGTGAGTGTGTGTGTGGGTGTGAGAGAGAGAGAGAGAGAGAGAGAGTGAGTGTGTGTGTGGGTGTGAGAGAGAGAGAGAGAGAGAGAGAGAGAGAGAGAGAGAGGGGGAAAAGATCAAATCCTCAAAAGTTGTTGCAAAATTTCAGCTCCCATCACTGACCTCTTTTGGATAAACCATCAAATTTTAATCTCAATAAATCAACTTTGTTAGAAACAAAGTCACAGCAAATTATTTTTGCACATTTGACTACTCTCTCATACATCTGACTACTCCCTCAGACATTTAACTAGTTCCTTAGACATTTAACTAGTTCCTTATATTTTGATTAGTCCCTCATACATTCAACTAGTCCCTCACAGAAATAACTAGTTGCTCACACTCCTGACTAGTTCCTTTTACATTCGACTAGTCGACGACGTTCTGGTTCTACAACATTTGCACGCGTCACCAAAGATTAGGCTCCAGATTTATAGATTATGTGACTTCTTGGGAAGGATTGTAAATCAGTTCAACAGAAATATGGCAGCGAGGAATTATATGCATAATTGTGTGTGTGTGTGTGTGTGTGTGTGTGTGTGTGTGTGTGTGTGTGTGTGGGGGTGTAGGGAGTTCAGTATGACACACGGATGAATCACTTAAATATTTATGATTGGGAGCTTAGCGGGAGCAGGTAACAATTTGGTGTGTGTGTGCGTGAGCGTGTGTGTGTGCGTGAGCGTGTGTGTGTGAACTCGGGGGAGTAGATCTTTTCTAAAGGTGTCAGTCAGGAATGGAGCACACGGGCGTGGACGTATCCCACGATCCTCTGGGATCAGGAATTAATTTCACAACCTTCTCCCACACACACACAATTATAAATATGTCATAACTCAAACATTCAATGACACACCTACAAAATATCATCCTCATCTGATATTATTGTGTCCTATTTCTTTCCACCTGTCGCTGTCTCTTTCCACCTCTCTTAACTTTCTCCCTCTGTAACGTGGACAAATGCACAGTGTGCACATAAACTCTGTGCTGTACATCTGTTTTAACAGGTAGGAATCTGCATGTCGCTGTGCACACTCTGTTAATCTCCTCAGGATTTACTGAACAGCTTTATTAGTGCTTTCATGTTAGGAATGCACTCAACTCATGATCTGAGATATTGCACAACTTTATGCTCAGCAGTACTGTGAAGTACCGTAAAGCTAAGAACTTCAAACGGCACCAGCAGATTATGTCAATAAATGAACCAATCAATAAAAGGTACTTACACTAGAAGGGGAAGAGGTCTTAACTGCGTTGACCAAAACAAATACATCTCTCTTGTCTTTATGACTTCCAACTTCCACTTTTACATTTTTGCCATTATTACATCCCAGAAATAGGGCGTCGACATGCCTAGAAATATTTACCTCTCAATCTCCCCACACTGGAGTCCTCGAGACTATTGGTCAACTTTGATCTACTGGACTTCACATTGAAACGAGAAACACATTTGTGAATTTGTAAATCACGTGCACCTTTGAAGTGACTTTAAGTAAATGTGACTCGCAGGGTTATTTGCAGACGTCTGTTTTTTCCCAGACTAAATGCTCAGAGATCGCATGTCTTACTTTTGACTTCCCACGTCCCCCAATAACGCATAACTCCAGCATTGGGCACATTTTATTGGACATGTATTCTTTTGAAGTAAAAGTAAACACCTTTTAGGGGTTTAACAGTTTGGTAAAAGACTTTCAGCTCGGTATGTGAATATCTTGGGTTTCTTTCTTTATGCACACTGGAATGTTTCAGCTTAGCTTCCTTTGTATTGGTAGCGGTCCAACTCCACGAGGAGCTTCAAGGACTGAACGTAAAGTAATAGACATGTGGTGTGGATGCGAGGACCCTTTTAAAGCTGGGCATGGGGATGTTTCCAGCTGGGATGTCAATGTTGATCACCCCGCTCCCTTCACTGACAACTGAGTTTTCTCAGCTGGGTGAGACAGTTGGAGGTTGCTGTCGGAGCGATGGAGGGAGGCGGCGGTGATTACAGGGTGTCTACAGTGGTGAGCTACGGCTTTCTGCTGCGGGGCAGTCTTTACGATGCAGTCAAATCAGATTATGCTGTTGTTAAAAGGAGACTTAGAGTCGCAGAAAGAGTTCATGGACCACTTCATTGTGCGATCTTAGAGGTTTTTCGACTATCGCAGAGCGGTGCAGAAATGCAAGGAGGCTCTGCAGACACTTGGATTCAAGGATCATTTATTGTCATTTTGCAATACAGGGTTGCACAACGAACTGCAGTTGTAGTTGCAATTTATGTTACACAAGAAAAAGCTGACAAAACAAAATAAAAACAGTGCATATTTTTAAATTTTCATCAGGAGGAATATGAACAGCAGCAACAAAAACACTGGTACATTATCTGGCAGATAATTTGGCCACTAACTTAACAACAATTTGACATCACGGAAACATTGTCCAACAACTTCGACAATGTTTGAGCACCAAGCATCATTGACGCAAACAATGAGTCCTCCTCCTCTCGTCCCACTGGAATCTTGCGGTCCACTTATTAAGTGCAGCTTGATCTGCGATGCCACGATGGAGCCAGGTCTCTGTAAAGATGTGGCAACCGACCTCACTTTGCCCGAACACTTATTTCATCCATCTTATGTTCCTGCGACTGGCTGGTGGAGTAACCGTATATCCTAGCTGTGTTAGCTTAGCTTCCTGCCTCTCCTCCCTCTCCTCTTGGGCCGGTCGACTCAGCTTTCGTTGGCGTTTGGTCCTTCTGGTGATCGTCTCATGGTCTACTGCACTTTATCAAATCCCCACGCTTCCTTTTCGATGAGTGTTGATGAGTGTTTCTCTGTCATACGCACTCCAGTAATAAACATCTAAAGACGGCAAAAGAAAGGAAAAGAAAAGTAAAAGCTTCATAAGAGCTCTGAGCTATTACATGCGCCTCCGTCGTACACATAGCAAAAACAGAAACGCCCAGAGATTCAATCAGTAACATGCTATGTTGAAGCCCACAGAAAAACAACCAAAAAGTAAAACAAGACCTTGCTGCTGAGATGAATGTTTGAGTCCCAGTGAAGACTGAATTCAGTGTCATCCAGTGAACATCACAATGGAGGCATCGCGTCAGTCCGTCTCATGCAGCTCAGACCAAACAGGCACCATTAAATACAGCTCAATACAGCGAGCTACAATCACAATAAAACAAAATGGTTTCTTCTGCTTTTCTTGAGCTTTCTTTGTGGTACCGAAAATGCCCCAAACCATGTCTACAAAATCGAGTATTGTGAATTTTATGTAACACTACAAGTCCCCTTCTTTAACCTTTGTTAAAATGACCACATGTTAACATGTTATGCTCAAGTGCATAAGTAGATACCTGACTTTAAAATGGACTGAAAACACCCCCATTATGTTTCAGATAATAAATAATAATAAATTCAACATTAGAGATTAAACGCAGGCTGGTAAAAACACTGATTTTCTTAACCAGAGTTGATGATTATGAGTCAAATGAGTTTTAAATCCTGGAGGAGCTGGATATCATCTTCACTACATGACCGTTGACTGGAAAGTCCTTCAGTATCTGTGTATCTGCCAGTCTCTCATAGACACACACACAAACACACACACACACACACACACACACAAAAACACACACACACTTTAAAGGATGCCTGATCTTCTTTCTGCCATATATGGCAGTTCCTGTGACACACTGCACTGATACACGTGAGGGTTTTTAAAACCGTTTCTCCAGGCCGGAAGATCAAGTTACAGTGCATGCTCACATACACACACACACACACACACACACACACATTGACGGGTAGAACGCACACGTAACAGCTGCAAGCCAGGACACTTCTCTGGAAAAGAGAGGGAGAGTGAAACCAAGCAAGGACGGAAGGAAGGGAACAGAGGAGGAGGGAGGAAGGAGGAAGGAAAAAAATGGAGGTGTAGGAAAAAAAGAGGATAGATGGAAGAGATAAAGAATGAAAAGTATGGTATCTTTGCAGACGGTATAACTGAGCTTCGGATGGAGTGATGAAGAAGATGACGGAGTGATGCAGACAGGTCAGGAGGTTAAAGGCTTCACACAGCAGCACTGGCAGTTTTACAGGAAGAGCATGCGGCAGCAGGATGTCATAAACACTTTGTCACACCGGCTGCAGACTCCCATGAGACGAGCCCTCCGAGAGCGCAGTAAGGGCGAAAGAAACACAGGGCGGTCCGACAAAGAAAACAAAAAAACATGGACAACACCAGTTCTGATGAAGATATTCACGCTGACAGTCGGTGTCTGAGGGAAAAACTGCTTTCAGTTAAAAAAAGAGCGCAAAATGGTCTCGGTGTTGTGATGCTCTTATGCTTGTGTTGAAGGAAGGGTTCACTCAAAAGCAACAAAAAATGTATTTAAGATTCACTTCCCTAGAAAACGTTTTAAATGGAGAGCAGAGCACCTGGACATATACGTATATACATCACTGCAAACAGACTTTTATGGAGACGGAATGAAAGACAGAAAAAAGGTTGTAAAACAGCCGAAAGAACTCCAAAAACAAAGAATTTTCTGGTTATCCAGAAATATTTTCCTTCAGGGAAAATAGTTGTGTTAGGATTTCTATGGGTCCATAAATGTATATAAGACATTTTGATAATGCTACACAAAGTCTTTTTCCCGCTGATATGCTTTCATTTTCCTGCACCTTCACACCATTCGACAGAAAACTTATTTTGCCGTCACGGAGATCACTTGGAGGTGAACACTATATTCAATTCATATCGTTGTTTGGGTGAACTATTTCTTTAAGGCCTTGATATACTCCAACAGACATGCACACAGTTCTGTTTATACTACTCAGGGTGTCTGTATCGACAGATGAGTTCACACATGTGCAGTTTGAGTGTACAGTCCATTCATAAAAACTAGGGATCATAAATTGTACCTGTGCAAACGCGAACATGTGACAAATGCCAGATTTATATCGCATGGACCCTCATGACTACTCAACTGAAACATAATATAACTTTAGTGTTAACACTGGGTAGCAATAAATTGTTTAGTTGGCTCTCAAAGCTTTTAAAGCGCCGCTAATCAATATTACCAAAATTCATATAAAATGACTGTTTAAGAAAGTGGTCACACATAGTGATGAAGACAGAGAATAATCAGCTTGTTTTAGCTCATAGTTCTGCTCTCATCATCCCCTCTGTGCTCTACCTGCCCAGCAACAAAGGAGGCAGACAGACAGATTTGGGTATTACAGTATTTGATGAGGTTTTCATGGCGGCTAAAACTCCTACAGTTGCTGCAGTTACTTAGTGCTAAAATTGTTGTTTTATCGTGGAGTTAAAATAAGTAGGTGCTCAAACTTCCCAGACTGTAATTACAAGCAGCCAAATGCGAAAACGTCATTCACGCAGCCGCCTAATGATGACTACAAGTTGGATGTATAATTTCTAACAGCTGCTGCTGTGTATCCCTCACCTGGTGAAAACAAACTATGATGAAACATCCACCGACCCACCGCAGTCTCTCTCACTTTTTATATTACTAAAATTCAACCCTTTTGCACCCCCAACTCCTTAAATACGGAGGCACCGAGGCACCCTTTAGTGTCTGTATGACAGGGCTGTCAACAAACTCCAACATAAACCCATCCAGATCATCATCAGATGCTCAGAGCAACGGAGTAGTATAAAGTGTGCGGTAGTCCAAATTACAGCAAGCGGGGAGGGTCAAACAAACACAGTACTTTCACTCAAGAGACAGCTGTTCGTGTCCTGTGTGAAAGTAAAAGTTGAATA
The DNA here is from genome assembly GCF_004355925.1 of Anarrhichthys ocellatus. Taxonomy (NCBI): domain Eukaryota; kingdom Metazoa; phylum Chordata; class Actinopteri; order Perciformes; family Anarhichadidae; genus Anarrhichthys; species Anarrhichthys ocellatus. The sequence continues at coordinate 17,695,587 of NW_022280031.1, forward strand.
TGATTTATTTTGTCACGTCAGTCACGTGATGCGTTGGGCACTCGCTTGTCATTAGTGAGTCAAGTTTAAGTTACAGACAAAATCAGGAATTTTTTTTTTTTAAAGAGCGGATAAATAATTGTGTTTGCTTGTTGTTAGACCTGGGTTAGCATAATGCTAGCACTGTGGTAGTGCTAACGCTGTGTTTGTGGTGTTATGTTAGCACTGTGGTGGTGTTCAGTTAGCATGTTAGTGGTTAGCACTATGTAAAGTAATTAAATTAGCTCCATCTTTACGAGCTGCAACATTAAAGTAATGTTCAATAATCCAGTGATTATTCTGAAATATTCATTCTGCATAATGTGTACTTTTACATTTGGTACTTTCAGTATATTGTGATGCAAAAACTTCCTAAGTACTTCTACTTAAGTAAGATTTTTAATGCAGGACTTTTACTTGTGAGTACTTTCATAATGTAGTATTGCTACTTTTACTTACTGTTAGTAAAACATGCGAGTAGTTCTTCCACCACTGGTACTGGGTTTTGTTGCGTTTTTTAATTTTTATTTCTCAAAGATGAATGCATGTTTATTTGAATACCGTGCATCGAAATAATGAAGACCGGGAGTCCCTTTGTACTAATGTCGATCCTCAGACTTTCAAGCTCATTTGAAATTGGCTATTAAAAGACAACTATATTAATTTCTTTACATTTCTACATATATTTTAAAAAGTAACACAGCCACGAATGTTCCATGCATGCTCAAGTCAGTCATGGATTTATCTCTGGATTATTTTTATATTTATATTAACTGTACTTCCTTCCTGGGGTTTTAATGTCCTTTTCCAGCGTGAAAAGCCTTCAGTATAATTCAAAGAATGTGTAAAACAAGTTGTAACACACATTCAGCTTGCTTCAGGGATGTGTGGAGGGTGTTTCAAATGGTGGGGGAGTTTCAGGAAGCAGCATCGATACTGCAGTTACTGTATAGTGTCCTGGATTAAAAAAGGGATGCATTTCATTGACTGTGTGCATTCCTTCTTATTTCATCAACCTACCATTCACTGCTTTGTTATGAAACCAGGGAGTCCGATATCAGCATCACACACGTATTAACTGTAGAACGTGGCTGTGGTTTGTCATTGCATCTGTTGGCTTCAGATAAGGGCTCTTATTGTTGGAGGTATTGTTTCTGGTAGTGGAAGGGCAACTGGGTGGGGGGAATAATTACTGTGTATGTTGTAGTCTTTTATATATATATATATATATATATATATATATATATAGTAATGTCTACTTGCATATTCAATACATATTAGAGTCAGTATTATGTATCCATCCATCCATCCAAACTCTTAAAATCCTTCGTCCATTATTGCAATCTATTTACCCAAAATTGTAATTGTGTTTCTTCATGTTGTAATTATTTCTATTGTCCGTCCAATTTAAACTTTATTTTCTGGAAGAGAGATCCCCTCACACACACCCTTTGTGTGACTAAAGAGTTTGTAAAATGCTCATATTTTCATCATCCTCCAGGTATTAAATGATACAGAGCCCAAGAGAGGGAGGGGGGAGGGAAGTGAAAGACAGAGAGAAATGGGACGATGAATGTGGCAGAGGAGCAAACAGCACTCAGTGCACATCAATCATTGTATAAATGTCAAAAACAGCTACGCTTGCAACACACACACACACACACAGATGAGCACAGTGACTGCAGTAAATGTACACTAACGTGCACACATCCAGACACATAAATGATATAGAAACAAGCAGGAACACGCACCATCTAACTCTTTCACACACACGCACACTCACACATTCACACACACACACACACACACAACTGGCCGACACACATGTGACATCTCAGCTGCTTTGCCATCAGTGGAATGTCAGAGTCAGCAGCAGCCAGCAGCCCTGAAACAACAACACGTTCAACGGACGGCAGTAAATTTGAACATTAACAAAAGCACATTCACATTATTAGTAACGATTACAAGAATCATAGTAATGGCATTTATTCGCCTTTTTTGTGTGTGTGTATCAGGTCTGTCCAGACAACCTGATCTCACGGGAGGGTGAATACATTTCCAGAGCTTTCCGTGTGTCATTTGTTTGCATTTTGGTATCACAGCAGGTTGTGAAATAGTCACGAGATGCATTTACTGGTTAGGTCTGCATGGATGTGAATTGTCTGGTTTTCTTATGTGGCTCAGGATGAAAATAATGCCAATGGAAAATAAAATAGGAATCTTTATTTGTGGAGAACACACAATTCAAACGCATCCACTGACAATGCAACTATGCAACCGTCAGAGCCTGTGATGTAGTACAGGATATTAAGAAAGACCACTTATGGTGGCCTGGTGGAGGTGGGAGGGTCCAACAACACAGGACCACAAGCTCAACCAGGATGCTTTCCTCAACCTAACTGTTGGGTTTTGTTGCCAGAAGATAACTTTTGCTTTGTAACGTAATGTCGTCCTGAAAAAAGTCGTTCCGATTGACACGAAAAAAAACAAAACCAATAGATTGCATTTTGTGACTAGTTCACGAACTGCCATTGGTGTGTGTTGGGTCTCCTGTGGTTGTTTTATCCATCCACCTCCCCACCCATGAGTGGTCTCTTTCACATGTTATACTTCGATGGTTGTTGGCGTATCAGAATCATGTGGATGCTTTTACATTGCAGTCAGTACAGACTACATGGAGTACAAATGACAGGAGAGGTGTAGCCTACTTATTGCACACAAAATGATTTTATTGTGTCGCTCATTCGCCATTTGGTGCGAGCCGGCCGGTCCAGACTCAATGTCATGTTGCAGGTTCTTACTGCAAGATGTTTAAACTGTATGAAGCTAATGGTCTCTGGTAAAAAAAAATTGGCATTGGTGACAAAAAGCGACCAGATCATGTTTGGGATTAAAATGAATATTTAGCTAATGTGTTGGGACTGATGCTGTCCTGTTGGGAGGAGAGTCTCCAACAGGACTACAAATATACAGTGAAAGAGTCATGCATAACAATTATGTTCTGTGTTTCCTGACAGCAGGGGGGATTGGAGGCTTTAGACCACCGGAGGACATGCCCAATGAGAAAAGAGACACTTATGTTAATTAAGTTTATTATAAATTGAGAGAGAGTGCGAGAGAGGGAGGGAGGGAGAGAGAGAGAGCGAGCAGTAGCTTGGTATCAACAGCTGATATTTTAGAAATATTACACCAAATTATGCACTAAGATTTATTTTAATCAGATTTCTCAAAGATTTAATTTGTACTTGTCAATGGAGCTCCAGTGGAACTGACTCACATCTTTGTTGTGCATGTGAAGTAATATTTGCAGCACTTTCTTCAATATTTATTTTCTCTTGAAGCGTGATTTTTCATCCACTGATGAATTCTAATACATTTTGCACTTTTTATTTGTGCCTTAGCCGTCATTTTCAGAGCAGAACTCAGTCTATGCAGACGGGCCTCTAATCAAGTTTCCATGTTGTTCTTCCTGTTTTGTGACTGTAAAATAGAGCTGCTTCTGTCTCTTACGTTATCGTAAAATGTAATGTTTGAGTTTTTATGATGAGAAAGTGATGTGATTCCTGATGTTGTACGGACAAAAAGGAATAATGGAGAAAATAATTGGCAGATTAATGGATAGTGGAATTGGTCACGGTTATTCTGACAATGATGGACAACACATTTTAGTTGAGATGACAGAGAGGAAACGGACATGTCTGGACATGAGCCAAGCAGAGGGAGAGAGGGAGAGAGCGAGAGAGAGAGAGAGAGAGACCCCCACTTTGTTGTGAGAGAGAGAGACAGAGGGGGGTAATCAGAGAGCGGGACAAAAAAATGCCTATGAACTCTTCATTGTCTCCGGCTGACACATCCCATTAAGCTGAACGATCGGGAACAAAAGAAGTCAACAGTTCTGTTTCACCGACCTCCCATGACGTGTGTGTGTGTGTGTGTGTGTGTGTGTGTGTGTGTGTGTATGTTTGTGTGTGTGACGGACATGGAAACACACACACAGGAAAAAGGATATTCCACTTCTTTCCGTCTGTTGGTCCGATGGGAGCAAGGAAGAGGTTCATCAGGACTGATTTCACTGTGGCGATGCATATATAGCTCCATGCTGTAAAGGTGAAAGGTCATGACCAGAGTCTGTATTTAGACATAAAGAAACATATAAAGGCTTCATCACTGTGTTGTGTTTTATCATATTGTTTGTTTCTCTGACTCACTTCTTAGTCACCTGAGTAGGAAGACTCACCTGCAGAGAAACCTGGATTAGTGACGTTTGTATGACACAGTTACCCGATATTTGCTGAAGAGCAATGAAAATCATAGAAACAAATGTTAATCATTTTAAATCCCACTCCCGTTTTTGGCCTACCTGCTCATTTGGGTTTGCTCACTCTCCAATTCATCTTTTATTTGCCAGGATTTTATCATCTCTGCTTCTGATGATATCAGATATCTTTATGTTAGTGACTCTGTCCTTTCAAGGAACTAAATGTTCCTTCAGCTCATTGTTGTCTGCATCTCTATAGCAGGATAAAGACCTGGAGTATGCACATTATTTACTGCTGCGCGTTGGATGTAAAGAATGAAATGCAGAGGGAGGAAGATGAAACGAAGAGCATCTGTTTTGACAGTTAATCATCTGTTGAGCCTTTATGTTGTAATAAAAAAATATCTCTGCAAACCTTAAATATCAGACACACTTAAGCTTACAAACTGTTTGATTAATCTATCCAAGTCAATAAATCAGTATTTATAATGTACTGTGCATTTTATTTTGAAAGTACTTAATATTCAAGACTAATGAGAAGGACTCTGTTGTGTTCCCGCCCTTTCTGATCACCTGACCTCCACGCCCACCTGCACACCTGCTCCCAATCCGCTCATCCGCTCCTCAGTCAATCTTTCTGACTCTTTTATGCCCTTCAAGCTGAAGCAGCTCAGCATCCTGTCATCAATTCTCTTTCTTTTACCTTTGCTTAGAAAACCAGAAGACCTTTTACTAAAATTAGGGGAATTGCCTTTAAAAAGAAGTAAAATAGAAATAATGTCTCTTTCAGAATTTTAGTTATTGAAGTTGACGTATTCACTTTTTCCCTTTTTGATATTTCAACAAACCAAGATTTCCAAAGTTTAGACACGACTTCATGAGAGCTTCATGTTGTTGAAGAAAATGTCACTTTGACCGGAGAAAAGTTTCTTTCCAGGATTATATGCAGCGTTACAGGAAAAACATGCTAAACAAAAGGTGTCGGCTGGGATCTAAATAGTCTCCTCAGGAAGGAAAAGGGGACAAAAACTTTCATCCCAACATGTGTGTTCCTTCTGTCTGAGTGGATTTAGATCAACTCAATAAGTCTGTTTCACAAAGTCAAAGGTGGTTTGACTTTAGTTACCGTGTGACGGCCTACATTAAAAGGTTTGATCTGTTAATGAATGTGAAGTAGTTTCTCTAAACACATATTTCGGCAAAAAGCCAAAATAAAAAGAATACAGTCAATAAAACTAAGAGATATCACATTTTCTTCTATTGAAGTGCAGAAACGTCCACCTTAAATCAGAGGAAACGCTCCTTCAATGAGCGAAGACTTGCAAGTTATCTCACCCCGCCAACTTCCGTGAGTCGACCTATCGGAGCGAATCTTCTCGTCATCCAAACTGCTGTTGTTAAAAAGTAAAAAGTTCCAGCTGTTGGTGGCTCTTCACAGCCGGTCGGCATATGAGCTTTAATGTGCAGCCAAAGAGACACAATAAAAGTGCTCAGAGTTGACAGCCGGCCAAGCAGTGAAAGTTATGCATAAGATGTCTGCAGTATGTGTCACAAATGTGTCACTCATTCGCAAATACCGAAATCCAGCTCTCACACACACACACACACACACACACACACACACACAGACAGTCATTGTGAAACCAGTTCTTCAGCGTTGATAATCCCAAAACTCACAACTTTCCTCTCTGAATCAGAGGAGAGGAACCACAGACCACTTGTGACATTTCAACACTCCTTTACGTCGATTATTCAAAAGAGATTAGTCAACCTCTCAGGGGAAAACTAAAAACAAAAAGGTGAGAAATGTAGGTTTTTATCTGACTGTTAAAATCGATCCTGAGAGGAAACGAGAGCTCACACCTCTGAATACACTTGAGCTGAACTCTGCTCACTGGATGTGAAGGAGACGACACTCACATACAAAATATATGCCAAAAGTATACGGACACCCGTTTACACCTGCAGTGTTTAAAACAGACCTATAGTTTTAGTGTTTCATGGCCATTGTTCCAATGAGGTGCTGCAGCATGCAAAGATATGTTTGACCAACTTTTCTGGTTCAACGTACAGAAATGTGTTTTCCAGTTTGGTGTGGAAGAACTTAACTGGTCTGCACGGGCCTGTTACCTCAACCCCCATCCAAAAACTTTGGGCTGAACCGGAACGCCGACTGTGACCCAGACCTGATCCCCCAACATCACTGATGCTCTTGTGGCTCAAATCCCGTAAACCAGGTTCAGGTTCAAACCACCACTTTGTGTTCGCGTACATCTGTCTAAAGCTCGTTTCCCACTGGACAAAAACAACCCACTAAAACCCGGTAACATCTGGTTTTTGTCTCCAGTTTGAAAGGTTACAATCGTCATTCATTCCCGGGTCAAATGTCTCTGCAGTAGTTCCAGGTATTTATCGGCTCCAGCTTCAATCAGCAGCTTCAATCAGCAGTAAATGGAAACAAGACTATAAATATATATATATATATATATATATATACGGTATATGTATAATTTGTGCCCATTTTCCATTGCACTGCTATGGTTTGTATCTTGAAGTAAATACATAATAAACAAAATCAACAGAGATTTGGACAATTATTATAATATATTAACATACAAAACATACAATCAATATGATCTCCACAGAATCACATAAGTCACCAAAAAACAAACCTTAAACGTTAAACACAAAATCAAAACACATCACCAGAATCATACTAAAACAGATTAAAATACAAAATCAAACTGATGCTTTGTGACGAACACACAACGTACACCAGCAGGCCCAACAGCCTCGATAAATAACAGAATATTAAATATATGATCAAATGAAAGAAGAAAATAATAGATCCTACTTCATTTATACAAATTCATTTAATTATTGCATGAAATTATGATTTATTATTAATAACATATAATATAATAAATACAATTATTATGATTTTGATATTTAGCAAGCAAACTTTAGTGGATTTTGCATCAATCTGCTGCTGAAAAGAGGCCATTGTTGTAAATTGGTAGACTCTGCTCCCATGATTTATCTCACATCTCTTGAACTCGTCGTGTAGAGTTCAGACTTCAGAGAGAAACGTTTCTCGAGCGACGTTTATCATCTCGACTCCTGCCGCGGAGTTCTCTTTGTGAATGTCCCCGGATGAATGGAGGGCGTGGCTGAGAAACAGCTCTCCTTGGATAAATAAAGATTATTCAAAAGAACACCACCTATATAACCTCCCAGCTACCTCTGTCTGACAATAGCGCCGCTGTTAATGTTTCACACCGTTACATGATAACACTCACAGGAACAGTGTTCACTGTGCATGAGATCAGTTCCCAGAAAAGGAAACTTGATAACAAAACCTTTCCAGGCTTCTCCAGCAATGACCTAAGACTTCATTTAAACATTAAAGTTAAACAATCCTAACTTTAATAACGTAAAATCAGTCAGACTTTGGATTGCATTATGTGTATATATATATATATATATATATATACATAGTAAAAATGAAGGTTTTGTGTATTTTAGTGTGATATATGATAAACATAAGCTGCATTTATTTCCCTTGTTGCTATCTGTATAATCCTTTTTTTTTTTTAAATGCAACAATGATTAAACCTTTTTAAACATATACAGTATATACTTTGTTGCTCTGACAAACGTTATGCATATTTTATTATATAATTTACAGTAACGGTCTCAATGCAGTAATGAACTTGTTATAATCAGGGTTAAGAGTACATGAAAGGACTGTAAACTGTAATTTTAACAATCACAACAAGGCATGTCACTTTCATGCATGTAAAACATTTACTCGCAACAGAAACCGTCATAATACTTGCTGTATATATACAGCAAGTCAGTACAAGTCATGTTTACAATAATTATAATAATTGTCACCCACTTTGAAAGTGACCCGGATGTCCGGTTGCTGTTCAAATATAGAGAGTCATTAAGCTGTAAACACAACAGTCACACGATAAATCAGTTAATGCTTCACAGTTGATCCACGCCCGCCTCAACAAATATGGAAATCCACATCAAAAGCATTGTTGCAGATAGTTCTGCTGGTTGTAAATCATTTTACAACCATTTGTATTTTCCCTCCTGAAGAGGAGGAGGAACCGGAAGTACTTATATGGTCAATACCCTGTCCAGTGCAGAATGCATCCTTGGAGACTACACTGAGGGGCAAATTCCTAAAATGAAGAATGTCAAAAGAGTGAAATAATGAGCTGCCAAGAAAATATTGTCTCTTAGCATTTTGCAGGTATTTAAAATAGATAACATGCAGACATTTGGTGCAATGAGCCTCCAAAGATCAGCGCTAAGAGCCACACGCAGTTACAGTGAAAGTATTAGCGTCTTTAGAGAGTTGGTGGTAACGGAAGCGCATTTATGAAAAGGATCTCCAGATGTTCAGACTTTCCGGTGATCACGGAGACAGTGATGGTTACCAGGCGAAGGCAGTGCACGCTCCACTCAAACCCTTTTATTTTGGGATGCAGAAAAATAAATTTAACAAATATGTCGCTTTTGAAAATACTTGAAAAGTAAAAAAGATTAAAAAAAAGAATGGAAAAATAAAGTTATTATACAAACAAAATGAACAAATTGTTTCTTCCCTCTCTCTCAGCAAAAAAATGTCAAATTGCACTCAGTTTCTGGGCGTGTCTTCTCTGTGATATCATCGGTGTAATGTCTTTTGTGAATCAGACCTTGAGACGGGGCAGATAGCGGTGGCAACTGATGCACAGTTTATGCTGCTATCAACGGCCGCAATCCATTCTTTGTAAATTCGTAAACAATAAAGTCATCCGCTTTTGAGGTGCAAATAATGGAAGGTTTAAAGTAAAGTATCGTCAGCATCATAACACCTGCACTTGTGATAAAGATCTAGAAACAGCAAAGATTTGTTGATTCAAAACAACTTGTTTCCAAAATGAATTATCATTTTCTATTGATACTGTTTCAGCAATCTGCTTTAAATGTGGCCAGTTTCTAGAAGTTCTGAATTGTTCCCCGCGTCGGTCTGTGGTTGTGACTGAGATCTATTTCCACTGATGGAAAAACCACCCTGCCAATCAGAGCTTTGTATTTCTTTTTTAACTAAAAGAATGGAGACCGTCTTCTTCCTGCACCAGAGCCTGAAAGTCAGTGACATGATCTGTTAAGACTGACTGAATCTGTTATGTGTCCTAAAGGCTGAATATGAAAATAAATGACCTGTTAAACTGGTGTTATTGTTGCATCAGAACAGTAATTCCCCTTTTCAGTTGACAATATTCAAATGAGACAGATAATTATCTGAGTATCACTTAAGCAAATGAAACTTTATCTTTCAAGATAGAGCGTACAATGGATTACAGACAGTTAAGGGGAAAAGGCTTTTAATTTGCCCCGATTGGACAAAATTTCCCTCCAACTGTCACACTACCCAACAGGTGTGGACCAACACACCTGTAAATGTTTTACCGTCTTGTGTAATAGGTGTGTGTGTGTGTGTGTGTGTGTGTGTGTGTGTATGTGTGTGCGTGTGTGTGTGTGTGTGTGTGTGTACTCTAAAGTAGCTGGAAATTTGCCGGGCCTGCATTCAGGTTTGGACTCCCACACCCACACACGTATGTACAGGTGCTGATGTATACTGTCAACTTCTCCTCACACAATGTTTAGTTATTCTTCTTCTAAGAAAGTCTGGCAGGATGTGTCAGTTTCTGCTCATTACGTGCACACATTCTTTTTAAGATAAATTTCTGTCTTTACAGGAAACAACTTTACAAAAGTTAAGTTTAGGCAACAAAACTACTTGGTTAGTTTTAGGACAACATCATAGTTTCAGTTAAAATAACTACAGAAGTGGTCCCTTCAAATCGTAGAGCTGATACACGTTGGACACGCCGCTCGCTAATCGCTCCAATAACAGCTGCTTCCTCCGCATGTCGGCCGTAGTAGAATTATAAATTGCAGAATTTAACTGCACAACAGCTGCTAGTATAAAGAACAAGGTGAGCAACGCCTGTAATCCGTTGTTGCATTAACGTGGTAGTCGATCGGTAATCAAGGCTGATGCTCTTTGTTTTCTACCGGCGGCGTGAACATGTCATTGGTTTCAATGGTCCCTGTTTCTGGCCGTCCACACTAAAACTGACACATTTTCTGATATCTACGAATTACAGCACTTTCATTTTCGACAGCAGCCTCAAGTTCGGCAATTTCGCTGTCGCCATCTTGGATTACGGCCGTCGCCATGTTCTTATTTTCGCAACCAATGAACAGAAGTTACCATATTTGGAATGTGGAGTAGTGACGTAGAGACGCCATATACGGCTCTCGTAGCTGTCAATCACTGTAAGCCCCGCCCCAAAGCAGGGGACGTCATTTTCTCACAGACTTCTATACAATCGGACTTCTGCTGGTCAGTAGACAGAATGCACATTTTAAAACACTTCCGCTTCACTCGGCAGAACCGGAGGTTTCCGTCTGTTTGGGACAGACCTTGTTTATGTATTTGCTGTGGTCTGAAGTTATGTCAAACATCAATATTAGGCTCAGTATTTGGGCTCAATTGTTGAGTGTGAGATCAAATATCATAATCATGACCCCAAAAGAATTAACGACTGGAGCAGAACTAAGTAAGTAAACGCAGCTTTGAGTTTAGGACGACTGAGACTTCGCTTCATGGGTCAGCTGGTGTGTTTCAGATCCACGTCAGCACTCTAGAGCTGCACAGTAAGTTAATGTGTTACTGCTGTGTGTGTGTGTGTGTGTGTGTGTGTGTGTGTGTGCCAGATCAAGGTTATAGTGACGAGTGTGCGTGTTTTACATGCTATCTACGTTCTAAAGGAGTGTACCGCGTGTGCGTGTGCGTGTGTGAGAGAGAGAGAGAAATAACTGGGTCACGTTGACCATCTGGGAAATATTCACCTCTCCATCTCCTATGAGCTTTTTATGTGCAGCTATCTTTCATTAGCAAAATGCATTTTGTGGGGAACGTTATGCTGTCAGCATCATGTTCTTTTAATCAACATATTTTTTGTTTTTTTTTATCGTGACTCATGGGGATGAAAGGCTGGGATGGATCAGTATTTATACGTTTCAAGTTATTTATTATTAACAATTACAGAGAAGCAGTCGATGGCAACAGAAACTTTAGATCTAAGAAATAGGAATCGAAGACATAAAATTGTGCATTTCAAGTTAAAATATGAGGATGAGAAATAAAAAGAATTGTACAGTGATTGCAAAATGAATAAATTACATTGATGGTTCATGAAACACGTGACTTTCACTGGAGGCCGGTATTACTGAGAAACCAAAAGTTTAAGGTACATAAGTTCCTTATCTTCACAACAATCATGCTTTACTTGCAGGCAGCTGCAAAAAATTCCAATTATTTGCGGCCGGGTGGCGTCACATGTTTCAGACAGGAAGGAATTCTTCGTCACAGGAGTCACAGGACTTTGTTTACTGATTGACTTCGGGTGCTCTCTGGCTGTACTTTGTAAATGAAAATCAAACTTTCCTCTGAGGTTACTTTGGGCCAAACTTCACCGACAAATCAAACCGCCGCAACTTTCCATAGATATTGAATGGCAGCTCGCTGCAGGCCGCACTTCGCCGCTGCTCTGGTGTGTTTTTCGGCATAAATCTAACCAAGTAGTTTTGTTACCTAAACCTAACCAAGCTTCCTTTGAATACAGAAGTTCTATTTTGAAGATACGGGGTATGAACGAGGGAACATTTACACGTGCAAAACTGACGCTAGAGGACGTAGAGAGTCATAGTTTGAAGCGTGGGGAAACTTCTGGGAGTGAAGATACGTTGCCCCTGTAAACACCAAAAGACTTGCATATGTACAATTGGGGAAGTTCCTCTTTAAGTTGTAAAGAGCTTAATACTGTACTGGTTTTTCTATGAGTGAGAATATCATTTTCTGGCTCGTGAAAGTCATGAAAACAGCTTTTCATCTGGTCTGAGCAGATGGAAAAGCTAGTGAAGATAATATTTTGACAGCTGAATCATTGCGTCTCTTTTGTCGCTGGTCGCTGTGCAGCACCTATTTCAACAGCCGGCTCTGCTGAACCACGACTGCTTAATGTCTAGAACCGCCCGGGGAAGGTTTGGCAAAGACCGCAGTCGTGACTTTACGTTTAAAAAGTCAACGCTGACAGTTGTTTTGTGAGTGAATTTGGATTTTTCAAGCTGTAAATTCTCAAAAGAGCAAAAATAACAAGCAAACATAAAAGAGTTATCGTTATTATGCCAATGACTTCATTTAGATACAGAATAAAAGCTACAGTCGTCTTTAAACAGGTAAAGGGAAACTATTCAGTGAGATTCTGTTACTTTACTGGATTATTTCCACTGTGGGAGAGTTTCCCTCTTTTTAAACGTTTCAGCACAGGTTGTTCTCACAGTAATGATTCTGACAGCAGAATTTATGGGTAAACCAGGAGAGAAACTAAACCTCTTAAGGGTAATTCCCCAAATCGTGAAATCATCTGCTGACGGTGGAATAACGAGAGCCTCAAATATGTGGAATACTCTCCAAACCTGTTACCAAACTTCAGCACAAAACCTGGAAATGAGTTTCAGAACAGACGTTAAGTTGGCAGCAGAGAGTTTCTATCGGGCCAAGAGACGCAGACTGGAGTCACGGCTGGTTGGTTGTTGGTTGCTTTCTCTTGTTTTGAATATTCGTTCAATGTGGAAACCATTAAAAAATAACACACAAATATACTGCGGACACTTAGTTTATGTCCCTCTCGAGAAATAGATTTTTTTGTTTTCTGTGTGTGTGTGTGTGTTGGGACTCCTCGACATGGTGTGAATTTTGGGCAGAGGAACAGATGGGCGACCTCAGTAGATGACGTGTCTCTGCTTGTTTCTATGTAGAGACCGAGATCTCATGAAGCCCATCAGATCACACTGTGTGTGTGTGTGTGTGTGTGTGTGTGTGTGTGTGTGTGTGTGTGTGTGTGTGTGTGTGTGTGTGTTTTCGATGTGCAAATATTTGCTTTTGTTACTCGTGTTGTGAAATTGTCCACGTGTTGATGCAGGTGTGTGTGTGTGTGTGTGTGTGTGTGTGTGTGTGTGATTTCAGTTAGTCACATTTCTGTTACTATTACAGTTTTTATTATCATTAATCTATTATAATATTAAATAATATTGTTATTATATCCGTTATTACAAGTCATTGTCGTTCTATTATTATACTGCTGTTACTCATTACATGAATCATTCTGTCAGATGGATCGACTCTGTTGTAGTTTTATGATCTGAACACATGACATCTCTTCGATCCCTCCTCTGTTGCTCTCCAGGACGTTTATTCCCTCTTTATTTTTACAGAAGGAGTTTTTCCTTCTCTGATCAGAGCTTCCACAGCGTGTGTTTACAGATCGTAAAGCGCTCTGAGGCAAATTTGTGATTCATGATATTGGGCTTTATAAAGAAAATGTATTTGATTATTATTTGTTTGGCTTTGTTTGTAACGGATTAAACCGTGATTAAGAGGGCAGTTTAGTTGTAGTGTCAGGGTTGAGTTCGTTTTTTTACGATACTTCGTGACTTATTTTAACCCTTAGTTACCTGAGAAATAAATTGACGATGACTTCTCATGTCAGATGGGGATCGAACAGCGGTCTCGTGGGAGAACGATGGCTGTTTGTTGGACCCCTCCACTTCCACTCCCCACCTCCCTGTGTTGCCTTTTGCTGTCTTTATGCTTCCTTGTTCCTGATTACGTGGATACAGCACGATATAACTACGTAGAATATCTAAGACTTATAACAGACCAGCCTGACCACACACACACTTAACTCAGGACTAACTCTGATCAGCTGTTCTGGAAGTAAAGAGTCAACACAGAGTTCAGGGTTAAATTAGAGCTGCTCTACAAACGTCAATAACCATTACAACACATGACACACCATGTTTGTGTTGCTCTTCTGTCTCTCCTCGACATGAAACCTGTTAAACACACGACCCTTCCCTCTCGCTCCCCTCTCTCTTCTCTCTCTCTTCCCTCTCTCTTCTCTCTCTCTTCTCTACCTTCTCTCTCTCTTCCCTCTCTCTTCCCTCCCGCACAGCCGATCCATCAATGTGTTTAAAGTTGAACCCTGTTGCAGCTCTCTAGTTGACGCTGTGCTGCTTGTGACTTTCTTAACCCGAGCTTGAGCTTCCTCTTTGCATTTTTCTGCAGAAACACGAACCTCTTCACATTCCCAACGTTACTTCCTCATTCGTTCCTTTACATTCACTGCTTTTTACTGTCAGCTCCTTCTTGCTATAGATTCACACAAAACAGTGAAAAACTGTATAAATTCTACATAAATGCAGCTGTGGATTTACAGTTAATTTGCCGCCTCGCCCTCACTGTTAATCGGCTATTTTCATATTTTAAGAGATTATTTAAAAAGGTAAATTCATAGTATTTCCTCTGTTTTGAATTCACTGTGTCTTTAGGTGCTCTTATAGTGTCAAGTAAAAGTTATTCATTTAGTCTGGTTTATTGGTTTTTAAGGTGCAGGCCCAGTTTCACAAGGAGGAAATAATAAAAAATAACGATTGACTACACCTGGTGCTTCACTGTTAAACATTCAGTCGATTTAAAGAAACGTTTCCCCGCTGCCTTAAAACTAGTTAACTGAAGTTAAGTTGAGTGTTTTCTTCATAGTCGGCTGCTGTGATAGTTGATAAACGTTACAGTACGATTTGAATTACACGACGTCATTTGACATGAAGAACTCACAACTGTGGCTTCTGTTGGAGCCACTTTATACCAGAATTAGTAGACTTAAAGTGTAGAATAAACACCAGGAATAAATGTTTTTAAATATTTACTTTCAAAGTTTGCTTTATTGTCAATTCCACAATGTACTGGACATACAGGGGAGTTGAAAAGACGTTTCTCTCTAGTCCAACATATAAACATATAAACATAAAGTAGTGCAATAGATTAAAAAAACATTTCGACAATATATATATAATAAGAGAAAAAAGAACAAAAAAACTATCAATCTGTATTTAGCAGCAGTTGGACATGGGGAGTCTTAAAGAGAGGAGGGACAGAGTTCAGAGAGTTCAGCTTCCTAACAGCCTGGTGGACGAAGCTGTTTGAGAGTCTGGTGGTGCGAGCACGGAGGCTCCGGTATCTTCTCCCAGAGGGCAGGAGGCTGAAGAGACTGTGAGCGGTGGCTGGAGTCACCGCGATTGCGACAGACTTTTAGTGTTGTCT
>NW_022280031.1:17716098-17739502 GCF_004355925.1 Anarrhichthys ocellatus
GTGTGTGTGTGTGTGTGTGTGTGTGTGTGTGTGTGTGTGTGTGATTGAGTCAAAATAAACTGCAGTGTGTGTTGATGGTGATGAAAGAGCGTGTCTCTCAGTGCAACAGTGTGTCTCATTAATGTGTTTTTGATCGTTTTAATGGACAACAATGGAGCTCTACGACACAGAGGAAGAAGATATATCTGGCTCTGGAGATATCTCATTAGTTTTCAGAAAAGGTGAGTTTGATATTGAGGAATGTGGATCACCTGAGTCTGCGTTAAATGAACTTTACTCATTTTGAGCTGATTTAGTAACTGCTGCTGCTGCAGAGGCTTTGAGCTCTTCTGGTCCGTTGGTTTTATTTAACCAAATCTGATTTAAAAAAAGGCAGCTGGTCATCAGGTTTGTCCTGTTTTTCAAACCAAATCAGCAGCTGGACGAGCGTTCATTCATTCTCTCTGCAGTCCTGAAAGAAGAGTATCGGCATCAAAATAGTGGAAGCAAACAGAGGGAGGAGAAACTTGGCTGAAAGTTTGGAACAGAATGAGGTCTGTTTAATGGACGGATCAGAGGTTTTCGTTTTCGGTCAACGGATCAGAGAGAACTAGGTGACGGGAGAGAGAGAGACAGGAGGGAGAGAGAGAGGGAGAGAGAGACAGGAGGGGGAGAGAGACGGAAAGAAGGAGGGGGGGGGAGAGAGAAAGAGAGAGAGGAGGGGGAGGGAGGAGAGCAATTCAAACAAAGACAGAATGAGAGAGAGGAGAGACCGTTTGAGTTCATCCCAAAGTGAAACCATCGAGGACCTCTAGTGGTGAGAAGAGAAGGTGATAAACATGTACTATAAGCTGTACTTATTAGTGCAAATTCAAGGTATTTGTACTTGATTAGAATATTTCCATTTCATGCAAGTTTATATTTCTTCTCCACAACATCTCAGAGGGAAAAACTCACCAATAATATCCACAAAATTTGTCACATTACAGTTTTTTATTCCTTCTCTGTCCAGTAAAAACCTCGTATCCACGTATGAAGTGTTTACTTCTAAAGAAACGATTTAAAAAGCCTCGTCACAAAGCTGAAAACAGGCTTTTTTTCTGAGCTCATGTTGTTGACCTTTTAAAGAGACGTTACTTTGTCCTCCTGTCTATGAACACAACACAAGGACCTGTCCTACATGCTCAGTAAGACGCCTAACAACAGACTTTATGGTTTGTTAGCTGAGACAAGACGTGTTTATTTAAATAGCACCTTTCAAACCTATAAAATGTTTTACAGAAGACAAACAGAGTTATTACATTTGCCCACATGAAGCAGTGATTTTTCGTATTGAGTGATTTAGGCTACATTTTGTGTGTGTGTGTGTGTGTGTGTGTGTGTGTGTGTACAACAGCGTCAGGATCAGAGGTGTGTGTCAAAGTGTGTTTTGTGTTTGCAGAGCGTCGTCCGCCACGTGGCGCCGCGGCAACATGAGACAAATCGTTTCCATGGCGAGGGCCAACTGAAAAGGTCAGCAAGTTCTCCGCGGGCACGGCAGCCCAGACGACAGGTTTGGCGGGAAGTGTGTGTGTGTGTGTCTGTGTGTGTGTGGGTTTGTGTGTGTGTGTGAGAGAGAGAGAGAGAGTTTGTATGAAAGAAAACAGACACTGTGTGTTTGTATAGATAATGAATGAAAGAGAATCTGTTCTATTGTGTGTCTTTGCAAAACAAGCTGTCTGTGTGCGTGTGTGTGTGTGTGTGAGTGTGTGCGTGTGCGTCACATGTAATGTAATCAGGGAATGATCTCATCAGAAAGGAAATCTGAGCGACTCTCTGCTCCTGTGTGAGATAATGCAACGTTTCAATGTCAAAGGTCATGGATTTATTTAGATTTAGAGGCACTCACTTCCTTTTCTTCAGTAAAAGTATGAATACCATACGGTACAAATATAGAAGTAGAAGTTTGTTTTGGTCAAATAGTCCAGCAGCAAACAATAACCAGATTCAACCCATCCTCAGTCCCAATGCTGAAGCGTCCTTATGAGACGGTTTAGAGCAACTGACGTGATACTGAGACGCTTTGTGATTTCGTGAAAAGGAGATCACCGTCCATGTCCCGCGAAAAACCCAAAAGTGAACGTTGACATTTTCTTACGTCAGTCGTTAATCACGTGAGTTGTGGAAGTTAACATCATCTGAACCTTACTAAGTGCTTTTGTTGCCTGAACCTACACTAAGATGGACGTTTTATTTTGAAAAGACACTATGTAACAAGCATGCATTGACGCGCCGTCACGTCCAAAACTGACGCCAGAGGGGAACGTCATGAATGTGTTGCTCATTCTACGTAAATAAAAACGATTCAATTCAACAATTTTTTATTTTCCTTGCCATTTCTTTTCATTTACAGATATGTAGGGACGATGTATGTTGACGTTGTCCAATGTCAAGACAATCAGGTTGCTCCAACACAGTAGGAAAGCTGTAACAGATGTTAGCTGGATGTGTTGAAAATGTAGGGATACTCAATATATATTTTAAAAAAGGTTGTGGCAATAATCCTCTCTGGGAGTCTGGGAGGCTGTGGCCTTCATCCTGCCGCTGTTTAGCTTCAGATAACAGGCCGGTAGAGCACACAGTGTTTGATCTTCGTATTATCAGCTCACCTTTAATGTGACTCACTTATGCTGAGCTTGTTCCTGCTGCTGCATGCGGTCAGGAGTTCAGGAGTCACAACGGCTCTCAGACTCACTGTTTGTTTGCTGCCGTGTTTTTTTAATGGAGGAAACGCTGCCGTCAGCGTGCGCATCAGACGTTTGTAGCAACAGAAATGTCATAAAATGTCTTCATTACACATGCAGCTCTCTTAAAGCAGCTTGTTCAGGAAGGCAGAACAGATATACCGATGTTGAGGTTTATTGACCGGCTGTCTGGGAAAAGCTGCACACCTGTCGCTACGATTAATAACACATAAAGACACATATCAGTGCTCACATGATGAGCTCAAAACTTTACCAGAACATATATATTTTCCTCATGGCAGCAGCTGCACCACACACTCAGTAGCTTCACATTTTCTAGGTTTGAAATCTCCGAAATGCACGGCAGCACAAGAGTGTTATCTGCTGCTCTGTGTGTGTGCGTGTGTGTGTGTGTGTGTGTGTGTGTGTGTGTGTGTGTGTGTGTGTGTGTGTGTGTGTTGCCAAACTCCAGGTCATTCAAAGAAAATGGTCTGTGGTTAGGAGACAGTTTTATGACATTTATGTCTGTTTAGCTTGTTAAAGTCCAACTGGAATCACAAAAAACATAATTTTCTCAATCAAAAATCAAATAGGAGTGATTTTAAATGTATGATTCACATGTTTTATTATTACTTCTTGAAGAATAAGGACACTGCATCACGGCATCTACAGTAAAAATCTTGACGTTCAAAACTAACTGTAAAGTTGTTTAATGCGCTGCAGTTATTAGCTACCTCGCCTGCAAACTGACTTTCGATATTTGTTTTGGTGGCTCATTCAGCAAGTGGCAAGAATTAAATACAAGAAAGCTAATGTGGGTTGTTGTTGTTGTTGTTCAATGACTAAAATTGTTTTCTGACAGAAAGCGAACAGTGAAAATGTTCTTGGGAGTTCTTCCAAAGGGCTGGTTTCTCGTGATAAAAATAGTCCTCTAACCAGTTCTCATACGGACTGCAAAGAAATAGCACCAATAGAAATATCTGGACATGTGACAGATGAGTAGGGCCGGGTACCGGTATTCGATACCTTTTAGGGTATCAACTGAAATAACCCAGTAACAAGTAGTGCTGAAACTTCTCCAGGCAAAAGATAACCTGCAATCGATCTTTTCCATGCCCAGGTCTGGAAAGAAATGACTATTTGTACGGTTTTGTTATTAGTCAATCACAGCAAACGTTCTTCTCTTTAATGTGACGTGTGATTGGGCCACGACCGCAGCAGCTTCTACCTACACAGCCGGGATGACCTGCTTGCACACGGATCTGAGCACGGACGTGCAGCTAACAGTGCTAACAGCGCAAACAGTGATAACATCGGCATCTGCATCACATTGCGGGTACTGGTTTTGGAACTGGCATCGTAATCTTACCCAGCCGTACAGATGGGTAAATAAATATGTTTTTGGTATTTCAAATTTGGGTGAACTGAGCCTTTAAACATGGACTTCATGCGGATACAGTCTTGCTTCTAGGATTAAACATCACCGTGCAGAGGTTACGTTAATATTTTATCATCAGTAAAAAGATTATTGTTTATTTATAGATTATTTTGCCAGTGATCCATCCGTCCATGAACAACTTTCATGCTTTAAAAGTCAAATGTTTTTGATTTGATCCAGGATTTGAACCTTTCCAGGATCAAGCAGGTCATGCCTTTTAAAATGATCTCAGCATTGAATCATCACAAGCTGCTGCAAATGTCCTGCGTACTCTCTGTGAGGCAGATCTGATGAAGCTCATCTGTGAAATAACACACACACACACACACACACACACACACACACACACACTCACGCACACACACTCGGTCCCTTAAAGTCATTCATCATTCTAAGCGGACAAAAATATCACAGTGACTCCTCCTACCTGTGTTTCTATAAAACCAAACAGCAGCTACTATCGGATGACGACCTGCTGGTGACATCACATATGATGTCGTAGATAAAACACACACACACATTTTTTAAATCTTGAGAAGAAACAATGATTTTATTTATATATAAGTTATACACCACTAGTGTTACTTAGAATACATTTAACAAAAAAAGGTAAACGTTTCATGTTTCAAATCAAAAAAAGACCAACAATGTTAAACTTCTGAGTATCTCTGCTCCTTATGTGTGACACAGTGGGACGCCTCATTAAAATAATTCAAATACTCAACAAATTACAATGAGAGTAAAAGCAGAAACGACATCAGTTCCTTTATCACCAGCATCACAAACAAATCAACACAACCCCCATCATCATCATTTCAGTTCTCCTGTTTGATTAATCATATTAAGTCTAAATCAACACAAGTACATTAGATTACATTTCATGGTAAACTTCCCTTTAAGATATTGAATGCTGCATGTGCCTACCACCAATCATAACTGTAAGCATCTTGGTAAAATCTTAACAGGGGAGTTACTGCTATTGCCAAAGTATGGAAACAGCTTCTCAGTGAAGTTGACTTTGAATAAGTATACCTGTGTGTTAGTGTTGGCATCAGTGAAGAACAGATGTCCTTTGTTCCAGTCCAACAAAACTCTGATCCTCTGGAGCTTCGTCATCACTGAAAGAACGACCGGTTTGCCTGATGGGAAGTAGACTTTATAACTCCCTTTAGAGAATCCAATTCTCCACATTTCAGACCATATACTCCCTTTCCTCTTGACGGACTCTTTTGCCACACCCAGAAACCAGGCTGTACTGTCTCCAACCTCAACGACCCAGATGTGAATCCCTGAGTTAAAACCCTCAGAGCCCAGAACAGGGTTAAGGGAATCAAACCTCTCTGGATTATCAGGACGCTTCTGTGTCTGTCCTCCTCTCACACTGGTCAGATCTTCAGACAGGATGAGTTCTGGATGAGCAGTGTTTGGGTCCAGAATCACAGGAGTGTAGGAGACCATGTCCTTCATCTTGTTCCAGATGTTGAAGGTCAGGTTGCCCAGGTGTTTGGCCTCGTCTATCAGAGCTCCTGAGAGCAGCTGTGGATCCTCCAGCAGGGGGCGCTGCTGGACTCTTTCCACTGCAGCCTTGTAGTTGTTCAGGAATGAGACGTCTTCAGCTCTCAGCTCGTCCTCTGTGGCTCTGACTGTGTCTGAAAGAGCTGCCATCTCTCTGCTCAGAGCCTCCATCTTCTCCTTCATCATCTGACTCTTCTGCTCCTCTTCCTCCCTCAGTGCAGCCATCCTGGCCTCCTCTTCCTCCTCTAGAAACTGGTGAAGCTTCTTAAACTGCTCCTTAATCTGCCTCTCTGTGCGTCAGGCCTGGACCTTCATGTGTTCTGCTGTTTGATCACAGTTTCCTTTAACTTGTTCAAAAAGCTTCAGTTTCTCTTTTAAGAGCTTCAGGGATTTCTGGATCTCCTCCTTGTGATCCTGTACAACTTCATTGATGGGTTTGAATGTGTGGTTGTTGTGTTTTTCTGAATCTCTGCAGACGAGACACACCGGCTGCTGATGGTCCAGACAGAAGAGTCTGAGTTTCTCAGAGTGCAGACTGCAGAGAGGCTCTGAAGCTCTCTGATCTCTCTCCCGTATGAAGGACTCACACAGGTTCTTTAACACCAAACTAACAGGTGGATCAGTTCTTGATGATCTTCTGTTACAAACTGGACACTCACGTGTTTGTTTCTCTGTCCAACAGTTCTTCAGACAGTCTCTGCAGAAGCTGTGGCTACACGACAGGACAACAGGATCCTTGAAGATGTCCTGGCACACAGGACAGGAGAGATCATGCTCTAGCACAGAAGTAATTGTGTTTCTGTAAACAAGCAGCCAGAGAAAATACACTGGGAGACAATCTGCTGTAGTTTCTCTCCCTCTCTCTTAAAGTTTAATCTTCTAATCGTTTTTCCTCAAACTTGCATTCAACCAGCATCAACTCGACATCTTAATATTCCAGTATTTCAGTCTTGTAGCTGTGCTCGTTCAGTAGAAGTGGTTATAACCCTAACGGAAACTAAATAACGGAAA
Source organism: Anarrhichthys ocellatus (assembly GCF_004355925.1). Lineage (NCBI taxonomy): Eukaryota > Metazoa > Chordata > Actinopteri > Perciformes > Anarhichadidae > Anarrhichthys > Anarrhichthys ocellatus. Next base: position 17,722,765 of record NW_022280031.1, read on the forward strand.
TACCGAAAATAAGCTTTATTTGCATTACCTAAGAGGGCGGGCTCTAGCCCTAATCAACTCACGTCTGATTGGCTGGCTGAGGACTTCCTGTCTGCACTCAAGGACAACTTCCGGTTATGGCCGCTCCGCTTCATAAGGTGATAAAGTCTCTTCGTTTTTTTCGCCTCTAAATGCTAATTAGTCAGAGACGCCAACTCACAAGGAAGACTATATTTTTGTAGCCGAGGGTTATGTTGGGCTTATACTTTATAATAGTAATACAATAATAAACATGGGGCTCCGTAGTCTGCACCAAGATGGCAGCAACTTTATTCTCCTTCCGTTTTATCCTTCACAATAAGAGCCCCAGACACATAAACTGGAACACTGCTTCCTAGAGAGCTCTTAACGTAACTCAACACAATGGTTTACATTTTTATTATATAAATAGTAATATATAATATTAAATTAAAGTCAATGCGCAGTCCTCCTATAGGTCCTCCTATCTCTTCCCAGGACATTCCTTCAGCAACAAAACACTTTATTACCAAGTATGTTACACATACAAGTCATTTGGCTTGATGTTTGGTGCGTGACAATAAACACAGTGCAATATATGATGGGATGGTTGTGAGTCACCAGTATGAATGAAGAGAACCCCCAAAGATTAGGTACGTTTTTTTTAAGTGAAAACTTTGTTTCTTCTTCTTCTTCTTTGCTCTCCTATTAACTATCTAACGACCCCTCACATTTGTCTCGTGACCCCTTAGAGGGGCCCGACCCCGAGACAGGAAGCCTCTGCCTGCCCTCCATTTGAACTGTACAGTTTATTAAAAATGTAAAACCAGCTCCGACCCCGAGCAGCTACAACAGTAAAATGCTGCTTACACATTAATACATCACTATTAAACATCTGAATAATGTCATATCACTATCCTGCTGTTGAGTACTTTTACGTTTGATAATTTAAGTGTATTTAGCTGATAATACTTCTGTACTCTTGCGTATTTTAAATGTATTTATGTTATTTTAAATGTTGTACTTGTAATTGGAGTATTTTGACATTGTTATATTGGTACTTAAGCAAAGAATCTGCAGAGTCAGACAGTCAGACCACATGACGCACTACACTTTGTTAATGTGAAGCTCTCCAGTCCACATTTAGAGAAGCCCCCCAAAGAATGTACTTAGAGTGGTCTGCTGCGCCCGCTGATGGTGCAGAGTGGAAGTGCAGCTGGTGCAACACGAGTGCGACACAGCTGACACACACACACACAGATTTGTGCAGAGTCACTGTGATGTGGCCTTTGAATCACTGAACAGCTGCCACACTGAGAGCTTATCTCCTTCAGTATCTGGGTGTGTGTGTGTGTGTGTCTGTGTGTAACGATGACTAAGTGCCTTAGATGTGACTCACCTGTCAGTGAATCTGACTCTACCGACCTGGAGGAAACAATCTGATCTCAACACAATAATAACGGATTTACGAGAGAGAGAGAGAGAGAGAGAGAGAGAGAGATTCAAATCCCTTTCCTTCCACCTCTTGCCCATGGGCATCAGGTGAGGAAAAGAAAAGAGAGACGAGGCTGAATAAAAGGAGGAGATAGAAAGAGATTAGTACTCTTTTAGTCTCCTTCCGTCTCTCCTCTCCTCTCTCGCCTGCTGCTGTTGACATTAGATATGTTCAACTTTGACCTAGATCTTGGAGAGACTGTTTTTTACTCAGTCTACTTTGTGTATAATAATCATAATACATCCTTGCTGTTCTTATTATTAGTAGTATAAAAGTCCATTTCCACCAAAATGATACAGGTAAACGTAAGAGATATACACATGAATCAAGATTATGAGATAAAACTCAAAATGAAGCATCCATATCTCATTTTATTTATTTTGATCATGCCCCCCCCCCCCCCCCCCCCTGATCGTGAGGGTCAAACATGGAGGATGAAGTATAAGTTAATGTGGTACTTTTCTTTTGTTGAGTGTAAGTTGATTGTTTGATACCCACTCCAGAAGAAGGTGGCGGTAAATAAGCTTGATGCCAACTGTCAGAAAAGCAGAAGAAGAAAAAGAACGGGGAGGAGGAGAAGGAGAAGGAGAAGAAGAAGAAGAAGAAGTTAACTTCACGGTCCAAACTTAGTTATTTGTGTTAACGTTAAATACTAACGTCTGTATAAACGTTTATAATCGTTCAATAGTTACTCACGTCCAGTTTATTTTGGACTTTTAATTTAAACTCTCAGCCGCCATTAGTCCGCTGGAAGCTACCATCGATAGCAGCTCTGTGTGCTAGCATATTATATACAGTGTATGTATGTGAAATCTGCCTTCAAGGGTCCGAAGAAACTCACATCCAGAGGTTGAAGGATGTGAGACGTATGTGGTGGCAGGCACAAGAGAATGACCCCCTCCCTCTGTTTATATATATATATATATATAAACAGAGGGAGGGGGTCTCTGGTGTTACAGGAGATCTTGGTTCTTGGTTTCTAAGAAGGAGTTTTCAAGGGTCCTAAGAGACTCCTTCCAGAGGGTGAAGGATCGGAGACTGGTGGTGGCTGGGTTCAGGAGGTGTGGCCTCTACCCTCTGGACCCAATGGCCATCAACTGGTCACGGGTCATGCCGTCCGGGCCGCGGCGTGGGGCCTCCGCCAACTCCATCGGCATCTTCCTGGGCTGCGCCTGATGTTGCCCTCCCCTCCCAGCATCCCCTATCTCCAGCCCCTATCCCCAATCCCCAGAACCAACCCCCACCTGCCCCTCCTCCTCCCAATCCCTACATCACCCATCCCCTGGTAACATCAGGCCGGATAACAGTAGACCTGGCCCACCTCCTGGCCGAAATAAACTACAACCGCAACACCGGCAAGATCAGGAGGAACATCACCAAGGCCAGGTTACTGACAGCTCAGGAGATGTCCGACGTCATCGTGGAGGCGGAGGATAGTGCTGCAAGGCGGGAGGCCCAAGCGGAGACACCGGCCCGGCAGCCACTTCCTCTACCCTGTCTGGCGGCTTTCGCCCCAGCCGCAGAAGACCAGTGTCCCTCGGGTCTACTACAGCCACCAGCTCCGGACTTTCCATCGCCGGTCCCTCATCCCGCTCTGCCCCCTCTTGTGCCTCCCACGGTCCCCCGCTGCCTGCCAGCAGGACCACAACATCACCACCAAGCCTGCCTGCTGAGGAACACCGCCACCTTCCCCCGTCTCCTGGTCAGCGCATACCTATTTAGCATTTGAATTCACGTATAAATCAGAATTTATTAACTATTGTTACGCATAAACATTATTATGAGTGTGTATTTTAGTGTTGTAATAATAAAATATGATTATTATTTCAGAGCCTTCAACATCGGCTGCGGGAAGTGGCCTCTATGGGTCCCAAACTCCTTCCTCTCCCTCCCACTGTAAATGCTTTAAATAATCTGAAAATATATATATATATATTATAACATGATGGTGATATTAGCCATGATGAAGAGTCACCAAAGCATGGTTATGCTTTTTCTGTTATTTATACAGCCTCCCAACCTGCAGAGACCCGACCATGATCATCCAGCTCCTCGTCTGCTGGACCCACGACATCCACCGGTAGTGTACTTAACGTAAACTTTCATCGTATGCCAACCCATGGGACGAGGAGCTGGATAATGAAGAGGATTATTTTAAATGGCATTTGTGTCCGGATTTTAATATAATTTTTGATTTTGTTTGGTTTATTTTTAAATAAATGTTTGCATAGAACATTTCAATCATTTGCACAAGTTATTTTTCTTTCACTTTAACAATATAGCTTTTTAATCATGAATACTTGTGTTTTTAGTTGTAATAGAACTCTTACTCTGCACTGTGTGTTATGATAGTATTTATATACAATATGTGTACATAATTGTTAAATTCCATGCATCAGCTGGTGTTTTGCCAGTGATTGACATGAGAAGAGTTTAACAAAACATCCAGCAGGTGGTGGTATACACTCAAACGGAAATTAAGGAGCTTTTATTGCACAATTTGGAGTTGTTGAAGCGTGATATCTTATTGTGAAGGACAGAACCACGTTCCCGGATGTGTTGACAGCATTGATTGTAACTTTGGCGACCCTGTAACAAGCGAATATCCCCGAAAAACCAGGATGGAAGTTTAGACGGATTAGGCCAATCGCGTCGCACGGCTAATTCACCGGCGTTAGCATCGTTTTAACGACTCTGGTAAAGGAAAAGCGAACTTTAATAATTACAACGATATTTAGTTCGAAAGGTACGAGGTTAAACTTTAGTTTAACACTATTAAATCAACTGAAAACATTGCACGATCATTTTTATCAATATTTTAAGTGTATTTTATTGGAACGTTAGCTAAGGACTGTCCGGTTCGGGGTACAACTCCGTTAACTTTTAGCTCACCTGTTAGCTCACCTGTTAGCGGTTTTTCCTGACAACATGTCGGGCTTTAAACTTCCCTCCACTCCTCTGGAGCTTCTGCGTTTGTGCTGCTGTCTGCTGACGTTGTCTGGAATAATACTTGGACATGAACACGGTGAGAAAGTTGTATAAAACATATCAAGTGACACCCTCAATAGTGAAGCTAACGTTAGCTAACTAGCTAGCTTCCTGTTTAGCTAGCGACCGTCAGTTTCTCTGCTTCATTTGATGCTCATCAGACTGTTTTAAAGTCAATATAATAAAGATAACTGAATGTCTTTAACTCTCTCTTTAAGACTTATTATTCTGACTTTGTGAAATAGTTAAATCAGACAAATGTATAAAATAAACAATAGTATTGGCAGCAAAGGGCTAAATAAAGTTCAATTACACAGCTGCTCCCCTTATTAATAACTGTATTAATAAGAAACTCAAAACACACTGACTGACTTATTAAATCATTTTGACTCCTCTGTTGAGAAGGTTTATAATTGTATATTTGTGTTAATACATCTGCATTGTGTTCTATTGATGTGTATATCACTACAGTCTGTACATGTATGAAGGCCTCTGTCCCAGGGCCCTCGCCTCAGAACAGGAAGTACTGCAAAATATACTTTACCAGGGAACCGATAACTCCGGCCCTTATCGATACTCCGGGTTTTTCCTACTCTTATCAATTCACGTTTAGAACCGGGTATCAATGTTGGACAACTGTTGACCCTTCACACCCTCTCATCACAGCTGCTTTCACTCGTTGTTGTGATGTTTTTCTTGTGTTTAAGTGCTGTTCAGACACAAATGTGCAGTTAATTTCAGCCTTTTAAAGATGGTTCTGGACTTTCTCGATTTAAACGTGATGATTAAAATGTGCTTTGTCTTTCAGGGACGGGTGTGAAAGTGTTGGTCAAAGAAGGGAGTGATGCCATTCTGCCGTGTTCCCTCGACACCAAGCAGGACATCACAGCAGCTTTCTTCAACTGGCAGAAAGCTGCTGAGAAAGATGAACGTCAGAAGGACGTTTTCTTTTACGATGCAGATGTTCGTTACAACAACGGCAAAGCTGGTCAGAGTGAGCAGTTCAGAGGACGAGTCTCACATTTCCAAGATCAACTGAAACACGGCAACGCCTCCGTAATCATCACAAATACCAAGAAGACCGACGGCGGAAACTACACCTGTGCCTTTCCACTTCTTCAGCCACCTCGCACTTTCTCCATTCAGCTTGTTGTTGGTGAGTACTTTAATCGAACCGCTAATCTTAAATGTACTTTTGGTTTCTCTAGCTGTCGTTCAAGGTTTGAGCCCCACAAATTGACGACTCCTCTGGTTGTATAGAAGTCTATGAGGAAATCTATGAGTGTCAGGTTTGATGAGTTATATCATTTCAATTTAACCTGAAACATGGAGCTGTGATCAGCTGTGATCAGCTCCTCCGTCATCAGACACAGACGTCGCTTCACGTGAAGCTTCTGAGGACGTCTCATGTCTCTTAAAACATATTTCCTCTCTCCTCGCATGGTTTCCTCCATGCATCCCTGGTGGGAGGGACTAAGACGCAAGGAAAGGACACAAGTGAGGGAAACGGGGATGCAATTAAGAGACTTGGGATGTGCCCCATGTCACTCCTCCTCAGTCCAGATATGGTCACTTCCTGTAAAAAAACAAGATGGTGACGGCCAAATTGGACTTGCAATAAATCCAGTAGTTTGAAGATGTTTTCACACATGAATATAAAATAGATATTAGAGATGAATTATGAGCTGTTTAGCTTCCTAACACGAGCTCTAAGCACACTATAATACATCAGTAAAACTAATAGTGAAAAGATATTTTTTTTATTTTGTGTTTTTATGCAAATCACCACCATAGAAGACATAAAGTAAAAAGATAAATATTAAGAATATTTGATGGTTTACTGACTTCAGAGCGGTTGAATAGTCTGGACTCTTGTAGACCAGCTGCTATAACAAAGCAAAGCTAAGAAAACGATGCGCATCGGCCAATATGGATCATCAACCATCACCAATGTTCCTATTTGTCTTTCAGAGCTCCTCTTTAAGGACCGGTCAGGAGAAAGCTCAGGTGAGCGATGATGTCACTGATCATCATGTGTGAAGTGTGTGCTGTAGACCTCCGTCTCATTCAGAACCTCCATCTTCTCTATTGTTTCATTGGTCACATTTGAAGCAACTATTCTTCCAAAAGTCTGCTCATTAATCACCACTGACACCATTTATGAATCATAATAACAGAGGAGCCTGCACAGAATACCCAGAACCCCCTGGAGAGTGATATTAATACATCGTTTGTGTTTATTCACGTCGCGGTGGAGATCCACCGTGTTGGGATCTGTCACGAGGATTCATACAATTATTTATATCTATAAGATCAGGGACCAATAACCAAACTATGAATTAAGTCTCATAATTAGTATTCACTCACAATGTCAATAGTCAAAGTACTGTTCCACATTCAGAGTGAACAGTGAAGGTTTGAATTTGAGCACAGGCCACATATCAGCTATCATCACAATACACATGCACAGAGTAATCACAGACAGCTGCGCTCTGAAGTATAACAGAGTTTATTAAATGTCAAACAATATCTAAAACTAACAACTGCTAACCCATTACCATTATCTAAACTCAACAAACAATCTTTAGAGAGAGAGAGAAACTGTCTAGAAACTACCCAGACAGACAATGCGGATGTAATCTTGTACGTCGCCACTCGAGACCAGAATGGAGACCGCGTCTACATACCACGTGTGTCTAAGATGGGGAGCAAAACCTGTTGGTTCGTGAAATAACTTTACTTTATCAAACCCGACTGGAAAACTCAGATTCGTCCAGTTCTGGTCTTTTTAACTGATAAAGTCACAATAACCAACTTCACTCGCTGTGACTGATGTAACACAACACTATTACAGCAGCATGGAACACAACAGTGGTTTCTTCACAGCGCTAACGGAACTCGGCGGTCCATGAACACACACAATAACACGTTAACAATCCAGTAAACTTAGAACAGAACGAACAAGGTAATAAACACATGATGGCCTATCTCTGTCGATGTGGTTCTTCGAGGGTCCGGAGCTTCAAGCTGTGCGGCGATAAAGACTTCTCGTTTCTCTGTTCTTCACTCACTTAAACACAATTTCTACAGTTGTCCTTAATAATCTGTAGTTCATACTTTGTTCACAGTTGCAACTCCGAAGCCATTCGTCACAACACTTGATGCCGCAGAGGACTGGGCGCTGTTGGAGTGTGAGGTTCGAGGTGCTTCTCCAAGACCTGACGTAGAATGGCAGGACGGTGATGGAAACAAACTTCCTGCTGAGGAACCACAGGCCTCAGAGAGAGGAGGCAGCTACGACATCACTCTGAACATCACCGTGACCATGACGGACCGCTATCGCTGTGTAGTCAAGCAGGAAGACATCAAGCACAGGGTTACCTCTGAGGTCTTTGTGCACATCAGTGGTGAGACTTCATTGTTGTTCACGTCTTATTAGTTTCAAAGGAGTTTAACTGCTGCTTTGTGTCGTCTGTGTGCTGAACATGAGATGCAGTTACATTTTCTTTTTGTGACGTGTTCCAGAGAAAGTGTGTGAAGACTCATCGACCAAAGTGGCCATCGGATGGTTGGCTTTAGGAGTTGCTTTAGGAGGTCTCATTGTTCTTGCAGTTCAAGCTCTGCTTGTATTTGTGAAGTGGATCACAACACGCCGCAAGAACAGTAAGTTTATATAAAATATTCTATCGGTGTGTCCATAATGTGCCGACATCAACACAACAGATGCTCTGATAGTGTGTCGGCTCAATGCTTCTGGTGGTGCTTGTAATGTTTCAGGTCTCAATATAGCAGCTAAAATATTGGCAACAACTAACAAACTACTTAATCATGTTTTATAGTTGGAGAACATAAGTTTGTCTTAGTTTTAAGAGTCAAATAGCTTCATTTGATGGAACAGCAGGTTTTAATCGGATGTTTATCATAATTCTGTAGATGCTGAGATCGTCGTATATGTTTGAACATGATTCATTTAGCTTTTATCTAAAGAGACTTACAATAAGTGAATTCATCCACAACACACAGTACAACCTAAACATTGCAGAATGCAGGTACATCAGACAGAGAGGGTTCAGTATGAACAGATGTAGAGTTTCTGCTGTTCTACGATTAAAGGACTAGTTAACCAGCACAGCAGAGACGTTTGACACATAAATACTAACGTATAAAAGTACGTTCCCCGAGAAGTGAACTGCACACGTTTTCACCGGTTTAAGATGAAATGACTTCATGAGAAACTGTTCAATCCACTAGTACGTGTTTGAAAGCAGACTTTTAAAAGGTACAAATAATTTATATATTTTTGTGTGGATCACCAAAATAATTTAAGTTAACTTCATGTAACGTATACAATCATTTCTGTGCTGCAGGTCGTCACCGGCTGGTTCACCTGGAACAAGCTCTGCTTAACAGGGAAACCTCTTTGAGTAACAAGGAAATCAGTCCATGTAATGTGCCTCCAGGTCCGGCTCCGGAGCCAGCAGAGGCTCTATAGCGACTGTGGCTCAGTGGAGAGCGGGTCGTCCTTCAATCAGATCATCAGCGGTACAATCCCAGGTTCACCTGGTCAGGGGGTACATCCCACATGTGTCCTTGGGCAAGAAGCCCGTAGCCTACGGTTAGTGAATGTTGGGCCTTCTGTTAGTCCCGATGGGTAACCATGCCAATGCTTCTTGTTATTGAGAACCAGAATTGGTTAATAGTATTGCGAAAAATTGAAATTATTTAAAATATAACATTTATATATATATATATATTTTTTTTTTTTTTAACTTATTTTGTAAATGAAATGTAAGAATTATCACATTGGCTGTTCATATTCATGTCTATTTGTTAACTTTTTTTTTTTTACTTTTTTACATTGTGTACTGTGACTTTGTCATGACTTCCTTTTAGCATTCTTTACTATGACTTTTTTTTTTTTTACACACTGAACTTTATTACACTGTTTTCAAGCTCCACCTTTCATGAACCCATCCCGACTGCCTTTCGCTTCGTGGGCTCAATCATTGCCAAAGACCTCACAAGCACGGGATGTACCTGGAACTTTATGCACATTCCATGGACACAACCTTGAAATACCTGCGCAGCTGTTACGGCCTTCCTTTAGAAAAGATATATTGTAAATAACTTTCATATTTTTTTCAGTATTGTTGTCAATCGAGTTTATTTTATTCATGTTTCTACACTGTGGGTTCTCACTTGTTTGTCTTTTTTTCACTACTGCATTAATTGTCCTTGTATATAAAAAGTTTATTGTAAAAACATGGATTATACTGTTACCAACATTGTAATTAAAGTCATAGTATGCCAAACAATTTAATAAATCAAAATTGTCACCATACTATGACTTTAATTGTGCTTCATGTTGCTCAGCAGGAAATGTTCATTTGCTTAAAATTCGATATTAAAGTTTCAACATAAAATTGTCCTCTAAAGCTCAAAGAAGGAAAAGTTCATCCCAGAAATCACTAAAAGTTAATTATGTGGTGAGAGTAAATACAGGACACAAAAAAAACAGAACCACCAGAATCAATGAATCATTGTTATTATTGATCCCACAGCGAACGTCAAAAGATGAAGACATTTGTACATTCTGTTGGTTCATGTCGTCCAAACATCCGTTTTGTCCTTCAAACAGGAAGTTCACTGCATTTCCTCCGTTCGAAGTTTTTCTACAAAAATATGACGAGTGACGACAATCGTGTCATATCTGATCAATAAATCAACAAAAGTACAATCAGGATATGTATACATCTTTTATATAGATTTAGATCTCTCCCAGGAATAGAAGCACTAACACACACACACAGGGGTCCAATATCAGAAGGCATATTTTCTGTGTCAACAATATTAACACTTGAATCAGCTGCAGGAAATCTCTAAATACACAGAAAAGCTTCTCTGAGAACGGACCAGGAGAGTTGACCAGAGACCGGACTGCATTTCCCAGAATGCAGCTGGCAACTCATCCAGAACCAGCAGGGCTGTAACCAGGCCCTGAGCTTAGCTTCAGTAGAGACCGAACACATGTTCAATGAGTATTTAAGAAAAACACTAAATTATATTTAGTGATTTAACTGAAAACACATTTTTCTTTGAATGTCTTCTTTACACATTCAGGGATTTTCAAACTTAAGTTTAAATAAATTGTAGCTAAATTTAACAAAAAGTACTTCTTTTAGCTTTTCAAATATAAAATATATTTTGATTTTGGACGGTTCGGTCAAAACGAGACGTACATCTTGGGCTCTGGGATGTTTTTTTTTACTATTCTCTGATATTTTATAGAAGAAAATAGTTCATATATAATAAAAAGAATGATTAGTTGCAGCTGTGGTGAGCTCCTGTCGTTGAGGTCGACACTCGGCGGCAACTTCCGAGAGGCAACACGTCTTTTACCGGATCTCAAACGTCCTTAGTCAGCGTGAAACGTTTGGGAGACGCTGATTATTTATAATCAGGATGATTTAAGAAACATTCAAATTAAGATTTCCTTCTTTAAGTGGACTTATAAGAACCTTTAAAGCTGCGTTGATTGAATTAACGCGTGTTGTCAGCAATGAGCAACAGAACTAATCAATCACTGAAGATGTCCGACTTCACGGCACTAAATATGTAAATGTGTGACGTCAGCGAGGAAAAGGAGGAGAGGAGCTAAAACATCAAAGAAGAGATTTATGAGACAAACCTAAATAGTTGACCAACTTGGAACAGGACCCAAAATAGAACCAGCTACTGGAGCCTGAACCAAACCCTCCCGTAGATAAATAGTTTAATTTAAAGTCAAATATAAACTCACCGTCCTGGACTCTGATTGGCTGTAAGCCGTTTGGTTTTTCTCCAGTTCAAATGCTGACTAAGCAGATTTTCAGTGATTCTTCAGCTGAATGTAAACACTCGAACAACGTCAATTTCTAGCAGTGTCTTTATTAAACATGGATGTTTGTCTCTGTAGAAGCAGAAAGACATCGCAGATCTTTTAAAGTAAATCAGAGACGACAGAATCAAAGCTCCTCCAGCAGATGTTGGGCCACATGTGCAGTTCAAACTGCTACAATAAATAATCACAGCTGAAACACTTTCACAACCTTCTAAAATATGAATCAATAGTGAAAATGATCGATAGTTGAAGCCTTAAAATCAAATTCAAGAGACACGTCGGCTCCCTGAAATTAATTTAAACATTCTGTACCAACGGCTCTGGTTATTTATTGTCATCTTAACGTGTTCGTACCGATGCATCAGTGGCTCTTGTACAGTTTGTCCAATAACTCTCGATCACAATTCTAAGATTAAAGTTTCTTTATTAAAATAAATGTTTGTGCTTTAAAGCAAATATCAATATCTATAGTTCTGTGGTATCAGAGAGTTCCTCTATGTCTTCCAACATGTCGTCGTGTCCGATGTTACCGATAATAACCGTCACACATCTGGACGTCACCAGCTGCTTCTCATAGCCCGCTATGCTCTCAGTAATCATGTCTTAAACAACAAAGTTGCCTCTAAAAGTGACTGCTGCCACCCGAAGGTGAAGATGTGACTCGTCTTCAGTTCAAACGTCCGTACGGGGCACAGGAAGTGAGCAACCTCTCAGGTGCTTTCACCGCTGTTTCTGTTCCAACATATTTACAAACTACAGACAGTTTTACTCCAGAGATGACCAAACCAACGATGACCCCACCCACACACACACACACACACACACACCATGGTTCAACCACGTGACACAGCGGAGCTACAGGACTAATGACTAAACGCCACCCTCCTGGGAGTCGAGGCAAAAAAGCAAAATCAAACACACCCGGGACCGAAAAAGAGGACGCGAGACACTAACAGCTTCCTGTCCGGCTCGTTAAGAAGCCTCCAAACGATCGACAGCTCTATCGGTAAGACTGCGTCACACAAACAAACGTAATGAAAATATGAACCAAAAGAAAAAGGCAAAAGGAAAATGAAATGACGACAAAGTCTCAAAAAAATGATTAAAAACAAACTAAACGGCCTAAAAAGGAAGCAGATCTTTAGAAAATAAAATAAGACACGTGGAGTTCCAGCGATGATTGAGCTCCACAGTTCGTGTTTAACAGGAAGTCTGTGCTGACGACCACAGCGGCCTCATTTGTGATTGGCTGGAGCCGGCAGGAGAGGGGCGGAGCGATCGTTGGTGAGGGTCCTTTTGAGCCTCACCGCTCTGATCTGGTTCAGCATGTCCCCCCCACCTTCCTGGGGCGGCGGCTCCGGGTACTGGTCCTGGTCCTGGTCAGAGGGCGGAGGAGCCTGGGGCTGGTAGTGAGCGCTGTGGCCCAGACCGGAGGGCTCTGCCTGGGGCGCGGAGGCCTGGAGCTGGGCCTGCTGCTGCTGCTGCTGCTGCTGCTGGTACAGCCTCTGTTTCTGCTGCTGGTTCAGCTGCTCTTGTTGGTGTTGCAGCTGAAGCAGCGACTGTTGATGTTGCAACTGTTGCTGCAGATGCAGTTGCTGCTGCTGCTGGTATTGCTGCTGAATCTGGAGTTGCTGGTTGTGCTGCTGCAGCTGATTGCGTTGCTGATGATGATTAAGATGTTGGTTGATGTGCTGCTGTTGCTGTAGTTGCTGCTGTTGTTGTTGGTGGTACTGTCTCTGCTGTTGCTGCTTGGCGTTGCCGCCCTCTGGCGGCAGAGTGGGCACGGTGGGCACAGGCACCGGGATGGGCATCTGACCCGGGACCAGCTGGTAGTACGGTGAAGAGGAGGGAGGCAGAGCGCTGAGGCTCTGCGTGGAGGTGCACAGTTTACTGTGACCTAAACCTCCGACTCCTACGGCGGCCGGCACCGCGAACACGTTCTCGTCGCTGCCGCCGTTTCCCGCGAGCGCTTTGAGGGGAACCTGCGGCGTGCAGATGGGGATGGGAACCCCCCCGCTGATCGTGCCCCTGCGGTACGCCGGCTTGGACGACGGCTTACGCCGGATGGTCGCCGTGTGCGACGGCGGCTGGTAGGCCGACCTGCCGGAGAACTCGGGCTCGGCCAGCAGGCTGACGGTGGAGGAGGGCCGCTTGGACTGGGCGAACTTCCTGTACTGGAAGCTGAGGTCGGAGTTCCTCGGGATGGTGGAGGACTTGTCGAAGTCCGACTGGCCGCCGCCGTGAGAGACGTGGTGCAGGGAGAAGGAGTCGGCGTCTCCGTGGAGGGAGATGGACTCGTAGTCGACTGGAGAGAGACGACAGGAAAATATTAAGACTTCTATTTCTGATCCTGATGATGTTTGATAAGTGATTTCAGAAGCAGCAGACACACACACACACACACACACCCACACGCACACACACACACACACACACACACACACACACACTTAAATAAAACAGACGTCTCTTTATTGGAATGACGTAAAACCTTATGAATTCATGAAAAGGTCAAACACACACACGATGAGGAAGATGAAATAGACAATGTTTTTGGTTTTCAGTTTATTTTGATTTCAAAGTCTCTTTTTCAATATTTAACATTCATTTATTATTATTATCTATTTATTATTTTAACATAAGAGAAGTGCGTTAGCTGTCAACAGTAACAAAAGGATGATTTAAATAAAGGAAGTTAAGTTTAGACAGACACTCAGACAGACTCTCAAACAGACAGCTGGTCAGAGACCTACCATAGAGGGGAGGCTCTCTCCTTACAGCTGGAAGAGAAGGAAGGAAGTTTAGAAAAACACAAAACTACTGAGAGAACACAACGGAGAACCGGAGAGGAGAACCCAGAGACACTGAAGAACACAGAACGAGTGACGGAGATGACCGACAGGTCAACAGAGTCAGAGTTATCATCCAAACAAAAACAGCAGAAACAAGAGGAGAGCCCAGAGGTTCAGCCATACAGATGATTTACTCCAAAATAAACATTCATATCTCATTTCTGTGTTTGTTGGTGAATCACACAGGGCTCCACATTAACGCTCGCCCTGCTGTTAGCGGTTAGCTGTAAGCGGTTAGCAGCACAACGCTGCTTGGCTAAATAACGGAGCTAACAGCATAGCGACATTTGGAACAACTAGCTCAATGGGTCACATGTTAGAGTGTTATTAGTTCCCATCAGGCTGCTCAGAGTCTCTCTGGAGCTCAGTCATGCTAATGACGGAGCTAACAGCTAACGTTAACGGAGGCTCCATTGAGTTACATTGTGGTGCGTTCAGGCTCCAAACTAATGAAAATAAGTATTACAACGTTATCATGATGTGTTCAGATGTCTGTCAGTGTGTATGTGTGTGTGTGTGTGTGTGTGTTGTGCTCACTGTGTGTGTGTATGGTGTCCTCAGAGCAGGACGGGGTGGTGGTCTGGGTGCTGTATCCACTGGAACAGTGCAGAGAGTCCCTGCTGCTCCTCGGGGCGTCCGAATTCAACGCACCCAACGTCAACGCCAGCTGATCCCGGGCCGAGCAAGACTGGGGTGGGGGGGGGAGAGAGACAGACAGACAGAGGAGGTGAGACTATAACGATTATTACAGTAAAGTTTAATTTATAAATTTATAAATAACATGACACGTTTTTACAGAATAAAACAGAGAGGAGAGAAGATGAGAGGAAACAAGGAGAAAGGATGTTTCCTCCTCTGGTCTTGTTTTCTCATCAGTTATTTCAACTCCGTCTTCAGTTATTTCGTAAAACTTAAAATAATTCTCTCCGTGTGTGTGTGTGTGTGTGTGTGTGTGTGTTACCTTCCCAGACGCAGACATGGCTCGAGCTCTCTCTCCGTGGTGGGGGGGGCCCAACAGGCCGTTCTCTGCCCCCCCGCGCCCCCCAGCAGCCAGCTGAGTGCAGGAGCCAACGACTTCCTGTCAAAAAGGAACCAATCAGAGTCACTCGAGCGTAAACGTCAACATAAAGTACAGATTACAATAAATAAGACGTCTTTATTACACATTATTAAATCATATTATTATTAAAACCACTCAGTTGACCAAATTATTTATGGTAATAATAATAATTTAATAATAATTTAATAATAATGAAATGATTGTGTACTGATTATTATATCATTCCAATAAAGCCACATTGAATTGAGTCACTGGTTGAGTTCATCGCTTCATCAAAACTCTGTAATGACGAGATCACAGGACACGACGACACCGACAGTTTTCTATCATTCTAAACTCAATATCTGTGGATTTTAAACTAAATGAGCAAATTAAAGAAATGTTTATGGGCTTCTTTGGACATTTTATAGATTAATCGAGGAAGTAGTTTGCTATTTAAAATAACATAAATAAAGACGCGTTTGAGGTCATTTAGGCCTCGTTTACACTCGTTGTTTTTAGTGTCTTGTACCCGGATGAGATTTAACACTTAAATCTTATCTTATATGTTAATGATGGTCAGTCCTCCTCCGGTCCACAAGGGGGCGGTGATTCATCTGAAACTGTTGGTGAACACCCAAAATCTAACTCGTGTTGCTCCCTTATGACTGCAGATCATTCAGTGGTTGAACTGATCAGGGATCAGATAAAGACAGATAGACAGACGAGTGTAAACGGGCTCTTTAGAAACCGTTGCATCATTTGTCCACAAGTTTATTTTCACACTAATGTTTTAGGGTTCTCATCAAACATGTTTGATAATGTTGTGCGTGTCATTATTAGATTTCTAAATATCAATATTATTCTCATAAATACAGTGATAATACTTCTAAGAGCTTTATTTAAGTGTAGAAAGAGACTTTAAAAAGAAAGCTGCAGATCACAGCGTGAAGTACGGAAATCAAATATTAATCAATTATTGACGATCTATTGAATGACTGTAAAGACGCCGCTATAAGTGTTACCAATAATGAATCAATGTATTACATTTATACTCATATCCGCACTTAGAGACAAACACAAAGTATCAGAAGAGTCAAAGACACAAAGCGACGGATTCATAAAGATTCAAACAGACGTAAAAACGCACCATAAACACACCAACAACCAGGCAAACAGACAAAACATCATCACTTTGTGGAAAAACACAAACGTACAAAGTTTTATGGAAAAGGACCAAGAATTAAATAACTTGAATGGGATGAAACCAGAGCTGGATTTAGAGGTATGTGAGGCTGGGTAGTGGATGAAGTCGGAGACATAAAGTCTGAAATCAAAAGGGAAGAAACACGAGGAATAAAACGAGTGGAAGAAACACGAGGAATAAAACGAGTGGAAGAAACACGAGGAATGAAACGAGTGGAAGAAACACGAGGAATGAAACGAGTGGAAGAAACACGAGGAATGAAACGAGTGGAAGAAACACG
>NW_022280031.1:17744502-17746141 GCF_004355925.1 Anarrhichthys ocellatus
ATATTATCAGAAAGGTTAAAGGTCGTCCAATGAGTTCAGCTATTTTTAGAGAACTAAATATTTTGAGATACTGACAGATGTTTTGATTTTCTGAGCAAAAACTTAATATACTGAAGAGGATAAACTGTTCAGGTGAAACAAATAGTGTGTGTGTGTGTGAGTGTGAGTGTGAGAGAGTGAGTGAGTGAGTGCGAGTGTGTTACCTGGATGTGTACTCCATCGACAGCACTGCTGATGGAGTCCAAGGAGGGAACATGTCTCACTGATCCAGACTGATACATACTGCAAAAACATAAACAAAAAAATAGCTCACTAAAAATGTTGTAATTAAAATACACACGGGTGATCTGTTAAAACTGTGCACAAAGATCACGAATTATTCTTAACTGTTAAGTTTCACGTTTACAGCTTTTAGAGACGCGCTTTCAGTTTTACTAGCAACAACTTTTTCACTAGTCGTGTTAAGAAACAAACACGTTTGGCTGCAAAACGTTGAATAAAAGAAGAAATGAAGTGTCATGAGTAACCAGCTGTGGTGTGTGTGTGTGTTACCTGCTGATGCTGCTCTTCCTAGACAGAGTGTTACTGGGAGAAGCTGGAGGAGTCTGATAGCTGTAGTTGAAATCAGAACCCTTCAGGTCCAAAATCACCTGAGAAACAAGAAATAAAACACAAATAACGTGAATAAATGTTTCTCTGCCCCTCAATACTTCCTGTTCCCAAAACCCAAAGATTCCCACTGAAGACTTTAATCTTCAGAACAGTTTCATTTATCTAGTGTTTAATCAAACAGGAGGAGGTAGTGCATTTGTTGGGGGACTATTTTCAGCGGCGGATTAATCCACATTTAGTTTTTTTTAATAGTTTTTGGATGAACTAAGAACATATTTGTTTGCGAGATAAAATAAGTACCAGTAGTGGTACTAAAGTTGTAATATTTGGCCAGAGGGTGGCGCTAGAGGAATAGGAAGAAGAAGAGAAAGGGGAAGAGGAAGAGGAAGGTACCTGCTCGCTGGCTGGTGGGAGTTTATTGGGCTCAGCTGTCAGGTTGGTCAGATCTTCCAGAATGGTCTGCAGGTGAGTCACCTCACCCAGCATGTTGATCTCATGGTCCTACACACACACACACACACACACACATTCATGATTATTCTGGTTAAACAGACTTTAAAGGCCACACACCCACACACCCACACACACACACACACACACACACACACACACACACACACTGACCAGTACGGGCTTCAGCATGCTGACGAAGCTGCAGTAGCGCGCCCTTTCCTCTATCAGCGCTCTGCACACGGCCCTCTTCTCCGTCTCCTCCAGGACGGCGTAGCGCACGTTGACGTCCTGCAGCGCGCTGTCCAGCTGGCCGCGCACCTCGTCCTTCCCTACAGAGAGAGAGAGTAAAGAGCAACCACTCGTCAAGGACGCTCTAGTAAAGCGAACGCACCTGCAGCGAGGCAGAACGCTACACCTGGTCATTCTATTGGTTATTGCACAAACACAATCCAAGAGCAGAGGAGGAATCTGAGTACACAGAAGAAGTGTGAGGAGAAGGGATGAGGAGAGGAACACACGCACGGCTGTAATACTCAGATCCTACCAGCAGGGATCAGCGCACACGCGCGCGCGC
>NW_022280031.1:17746151-17758401 GCF_004355925.1 Anarrhichthys ocellatus
CACACACTCTCTCCAACATGCTGATTACTTACATTTACTTTTCTGACATCTTATCTTTAAATATGCAAATGAGGCACTATCTAATGGTAGCTTTTGGCAAATGTAAGAGAAATCTACAGACACAAATACACAAAGTAGTAAAATAAACTCCTTCGTGTGTATTTTGGATGTGTTTTCTTTCTAATAGTCTGAAAGAAGACGCGTTATAGAAGCATAAATGGGAGCAGTGCATGAAAAACAACGTTTTCTCCGGAGGTATCTTCCCTTAAATAATCAGAAATGAGACACAAACAGTAGCTGAACTGTAGCGGTCTGGTCTGCTGGATCGGGTCTGACCCCGGTGGGTGGAGGAGACAGACTCAGACCTGAGGACCACCCGGCTGAGGAAACTCCCACTGGATGTAAAAATAAGCTCGCAGGGCTGCAGCCTCCGCCATGGTTTCACCCCCAGGGTTTCTAATCATTTAATGAAGAACTTTATACTTTCACCTCAAAGGGAAATAATGTACGTTTTACTACAATACATTTAGTTGAAAGCTAGTTCTATTGTATTTTTTTTATCAACAACCAGTTTATAAAATGAGATGCAGTGTTTCAGAATAAACTACCCATATGTATATGTATTATGTAAAATGTGCTCCTGTTTGATCAGCTGCTTAATGCATCAGTAATGGTGATTACGTCACACTGGTGGGAGCCGATCTGCTGCATAATGTGTACTTTCACTTATTTTCTCACTTTACAAGAGTACAATTTTGACTGCATGTCTTTTACTTGTAAGGTAGTACATTTACATTGTAGTATTGCTACTTTTACTTCTTCTAGAAAAGGCTCTGAATACTTCTTCCACCTCTCTGACACATGAATGCACTGAGAGATTTAATTTAACCGTCTTATTCTCAGACCTTCTCAGGCACATTTCTCTTTATTTTAAGATCTTTTTCCACGAACACGGTGAAACAAAAACGGCTTTTTTTAGCTTCAAGAAGCAGAAAAAACAGACAGTAAATCCTGTGGAAAACAGTGAGAGGCGGTTTTTAAAATCCAAACACACACACACACACTGCAGACTGTGTCATAAAGCTCAACCTAAACACAAGCTGTTCACTCAGGTGTGTGTGTGTGTGTGTGTGTGTGTGTGTGTGTGTGTGTGTGTGAGAGAGAGCACAGAGGATAATTTCCACGTCGCTAACAGAAGCTCAGTGTCTGTGCCTCGGCCTGACGTCTGGCCTCTTTCTACGAGACTCTGGCTGCTCGCCACCCTCAGAAACACAGAAAGGCTCTGAACTCAGAAGCTGCTCGGAGTCGACTCGCTCCACTCCGTTAGAAAAAGGTGAACCGCAGTTCAGACGAGCGGCTGTGTCGGATAACAGCTCGCGTTTGTCTCCAAACAGGTAAAGAACTTTCAGACATCGGGCGGTGGTTTAAACTTTCCTCAGAGCTCTGATGAGTCTGACTTGGCAGTAAATGTTACAGAAGTGATGCGTCACGTCAGACAAAGTCCAAAGTAACTCCACCCTAATTTAATTCTACTGGTCAGACACACGTAACCTGACAAGTTTATTATGAGAGGGTTCTTTTCATGGAGCGTTTTTATCTTTACGACGGCCACAGACTGCAGGAGCAATCCAGTTAATACGACTAATAGCTACAATAAATGAATTCATTCAAAATATGAATGAAATACTTCCATTAATACCACATTTATACTTTTATATTCATACTTGTGTTATATATCGTAGCATTATGTACATCATTTTCCTTTTATTTTAAATAGTCCTTTATCTATATTTCACACAGTCCTTTATTTGTATATTTGTTCTTATATTTCTTTATAAGAGCAGATAACTCAGTCAAACTAAAGCAGAACTACGTCTGGATCAACTTATACAGCTGTGAACACTTTGAAGATGATTCGATTTTAAACAGGCCCATATCTGTTAAATATATACACATTACTAAATGTGTTATTGCAAACAGAAGTAACAGAAGAGTTTTAGTCTGTGATGATCTAAATGTTGTTCCAGATGTCTTTTGTTCTCACACATCTGGGAGATAATGTAGAATTCTTTGGTTGATTTTGACCATATATATTAAAATGAATGAATACCGACACAACAAGTGTGTTAGAAAATATATGACGTTAAAATCAAAGCAATCAAATTCTCACGGTGCGAAACACGACGAGTGTGTTCGGATGTCTGTTGGTCGTCTCGATGAGGTCACAGATGACGGTGAACAGTCATCACACATAACTGCTGCTGCAGATATTTAACGTGCTTTCTGCCGACGCCAGCGATACACAATATGTTTTTAATCGTGATGACTATAAGACCCCCCCCCCCGCCCCCCAAACAGCAGCTC
Organism: Anarrhichthys ocellatus; assembly: GCF_004355925.1. NCBI lineage: Eukaryota > Metazoa > Chordata > Actinopteri > Perciformes > Anarhichadidae > Anarrhichthys > Anarrhichthys ocellatus. Next base: position 17,748,516 of record NW_022280031.1, read on the forward strand.
GCAGCTCGCTCTCTGCTCACAACTCATGCAGCAGTCTAGACCGTCTGTCCCTGATGATGTCATCAGTGTGTGACGCAGACAGGTGGTTCACTCCTTTGTTCTTTCTCCTCTTCTTAACCTTTTTCTGCACCAACTTTGTTTCCTCTCTCAAACCACTCTCTTCCTCCACTGGAGAAGCCACTTGACATCATCCCTCTCCTCCATCCTCCCCCCTCGCTCCTTAATGTAACCACTTGAGAAAGAGATAATGACATCATCCATCTTTGTCCTCTTCTTTTTCCTTTGGTTGCAGTTGGGAATTCCCATTTTTATTTAATGTCTGTATCATACACATTAGCTCTCCTCTTCCTCTCACTCAGTCTTCCTCCTCCTGTCTATCTCAGCGCGGTGGAGAGGATGACTCCAACCCTCTTCCTCCATCCTCGTCTTGTCCTCCTCTTCTCTGTGCAGCCACATGGAGGAGAAGGTCAGCGGCCATCTTTGATTTTCACTCTGAATCCTGACTGCATCACTTTGTAACATGTTTTATTGGAAACACTAAGAAACTTATGAGCATGTGACACGAGAACAAGTGCAGCGGAATCGTTTTGAGCCGTTTCTATTCATTCCCGTCGCTCACGCTGAAATATCTCTAATGAAACAGCCGACTCGTGAAGTTGAAATTAGGGGTGGAAGGTATATTTACTAATCATTTGAATTGCGTGTTTTCTGCAAATAACCACGATGACAAAACCAAAGTAAAAAGATAAGGATGGTTAAAATGATGCCATGCAGTTGCTCTTCACCGTCTCAAGTATTTCTGTTAACATTTTAGGGGGGAAAATGAAATATACTGAATATGTTTGTACTTTGTTTATAATTAGATGCGATTGTGTACAAACACCTGTTTGTACAAGAATGAAATAATCACTTTAAGAAATGGGAAAGTGTTGCTTTCAGTTCATTTGTAGAAGAAGAAGAGGATGAAGAAGAAGGAGAAGAAAGGAGAAAGAAGGAGAAGACAACAAATAGCATGTTTGTCTTTTTTATTCCCTCGACTCTCCTCCCATCATCTCTCTCTGAGCATTTGGAGATTCCCTATCTGAAGTGGTTACGCACCACATAATGACAGAGCGCACACACACACACACACACCAGATGTTTACTGGTTAAGAGTTTCCTTTCATTCAAACATTATCTATATTACGCTACGTTTTTGTCCAACAGATGAACTGAAGTGAACTGAGAAGAGACTACAGGAGAAATACAAAGTCTCGTAGTAAAATCTGAGCTTTGTGAGCGTTTCAGGATCTGAAAGTTAACTGAGAAACTTGTGGAGTGTAATTTAAAACTGCTCACTGGAGAGAAAACAATCATTTCAACAGTTAATCCACGAAAAAGTCCCTCGAAATAAAGACTTTTGTTACGAGTAGTTAGAACAACAGCTACAGCAGTTTAGTCCTCATTACATGGTGTACACACACACACACACACACACACACACACACACACACACACACACACACACACACACACACACACACACACACACACACACAATAATTATAATGTGAAGCCCTGATTGGAGAGTGTACAGAAACGGTTTGGGTACACTGTGCATGAAAAAGTGGTGTTCTTATGGGTGTGTGTGTGTGTGTGTGTGTCATTATGTGGAGACATGTGAAGCATGATTTAGATCATCTGGATAAACTGTCTTTGTTGACGTGTCGAACATCTTTTTTACTTTCTACACACTATTAAATAAAAGGTGTTTCACGCAGCAGCAGCCGAGGCAAAGAGCGGATGTTTACGATCAATTAACACCAAAATGTTCACGTACGCTGCTTAAATCTGTCTTGATTAAAAACTCTCGATGATCGATTGAACTGAGAGAGAAAAGAAAGTTAATGAGACAGAAAGAGGAGAGAAAAAACAAGACACGTAGCACAAAACATGTTGAGACGTTAAACCCACATCAGACATCGCTGTGTTTACCATGGGCGGGTCTGCACTGAGACTGTGTGTGTGTGTGTGAGTGTGAGTGAGTGTGTACTGGCTACTTCTGTGTCTGTACATTTGCGTATTGGATTTGTTGAGAGCGAGGACGGAGAAGATATTTGTATAAAAGGCCTCGAGGTTTCATTTTGATTGTGGTGTGTGTGTGTTTGCATGAATGTGTGTGTGTGCGAGTATATGTGAGTGAGTGTGCTTGTATGCGAGTGTGTGAGTGAGAGTGTGTTTGTGCGTGTTTGCATGCATGCATGAGTGCGTGTGTGTGAGTGTGTGCGTGTTTGCATGCGTGAGTGAGTGAGTGAGTGAGTGAGTGAGTGAGTGAGTGAGTGAGTGAGTGAGTGTTTTTCCTTCTATTCCTCACCGTACACGTCTTTCCTGACGAGCTTTCCGTCTCTTTGATTACGGGACGGCGGTGTCGAGTACAGGGTGCAGCCATGGCAACCACAGGGTATGTGTGTGTCTCTTTAATGGCGGGGGGCAGCCCAGGTGACTGCCTGGCAGTGTTTCTGGGTTGCTACGGCAACATGCCAAACCGACAGGCTTAAAAAGTCAGTACGAGCCTCACAGAACTAAGTAATTATTTATAACAACTTCAATGACATTAAATGTGACAAATGACCAGAAAACAGCTTCAATTTATATTTATTCTTTGAAGTTCTTTTTGATGGTTTGAGTGGGAGATGAACACGACGACCATCTGGAAGCTATTCTCCTGACCACCAGGGGGCGACTCCTCTGGTTGTATAGAAGTCTATGAGAAAATGACTCTACTTCTCTCTTGATTTATTACCTCAGTAAACATTGTAAACATGAGTTTATGGTCTCTATCTCTAGTTTCAAGTCTTCTTCAATACAGCATGATGTTCATTTAGTACATTATGGTCCATTTAGAGTCAAACAGACCATAAAGCAGGGGATGCTTTAGGGTGGGGCTTACTGTGATTGACAGGTCTCTACCAAAGACGTTCACTGGTTGGAAAAAACAAGATGGCGACGGCCAAAATGCCAAACTCGAGGCTTCAAAGCTGCGCCTACATAAATCCATGGAACATGGATTTATTTTGAAAGGAACATGTTTCTGAGGGATTATTTCTTCCTTGGTGATGACTGACAGGAGGCAGATCTGAAAACACTGATCTCAGCACAATGAGGGTTAACTGAGGAGGATTATCTCAATCTGAGGAAGGTGGCTTCTTCCTCTGAAGTACAACCAGATCTGCTCTCTGCAGTTTTTTAAAAACCCGTAATGTTCTTTTAAACGTGCAGCGATATAAAACGTGAAAGTTTAATTGTTGCAACGTCCATTTTAAATGCGGCTGAAAAGCTGCTGGATGTGCGACGAAGGCGGCGGTGGTTGTTCTTCTTACCTTTCTTCATCTTTTTCTGCAGTTTGATGGTATCCGACGATTTCTTCTTGATGTCCGCTCGGGCCTTCTTGTACTCTAAACGACAAAAAAAACAGTCAGACGTGAGACAGGTCTGTGTGTGTGTGTGTGCGCGCGTTTACCTTTAGCGTGGTCCTTGTCCAGCTGACTTGCCACTTTCTTCCACTCCTCCATCTTCAGCTCCAGCGGAGTGACGAGGCCTTCTGAGAGAGCTCTGAGACAAAAAGAGATAAAAGTCTGAATTAATCGTCGTGTTTGACCTCGTTTTCTTTTAATTCCTCCTTTAACAGAATATATAAAAGTACTCCGTCACTTTTCCAGTGAGTCTTGGATTTAAACCAGTAACTCTCTGGTAGATTGGGTCAGACAATATTATTGTATTATTCATTTATGTAGAGCTGGAATTATCAATTATCTACAATTTTTTTCCCCAATAACTGATTTATTTATTCTATAAATCTCATAAAAATGCCTTTCAAAATAAGAGAAGAGTCCAAGATGACGTCTTCCGAATTTTGCTTTGTCTGAATAACAGACCAAAAATATAATATAGCCACTGTTATTAAATTTACAATAATATAAAAAACAGAGAGAGGTAGCAGACGCTCACATTTGAGAAGACGAGATCAGATAATATTTGACATTTTTGCTTTATACATAACTTAAAGACGAATAACCTGAATACCTAATGCCTCCTGTCACGCTTTCTATAGGCAATGAGGCATAAAAAGCAGTTTTTTTTATATTTTAGGGTTTCTAGTACTCGATTCGACTCGATTAAGCAGATTTTATGTCAAATTTGTTTCTCTTGTGAAGCAATTTGAGCTGCATTTTAAGTTATGACAGGTGCTGTATAAATAAAGCATATTATTATCATTATCCTCATCATCATTATTATCATTATAATAAAGCTGTGTGGTGCTCATGTGTTTCTTAATTTAAATGATGACAAAAACTAAAAAATTAAGATCAGACTTTAAAAATAAAAACTTCTTCATCCTAAATTTTTTTCCAGAGAGCTGTGCATTGTGTGTGAGAATCATCTGACTGACAGCTTCTCTGATTGCTGCAGGCTGTAATGACAGATAAATGGCTCTGACAGTGATGACCATACACACCCAACATTGTATTACAATTGAGAGTAATTAGAGTCTAGTTCCCACGCTGTCAGAGAGGTGTCATTCACACCTTCACCTGCCCTCCTTCATGCCTAGTAAACAACGTGTGTGTGTGTGTGTGTGTGTGTCTTACGTGGTGAACAGCTTGAGTTTGGACTCGATGCTGCGGTGTCTCATACACATCCTGGTCAGCGCTGAGCCGATCTCTTTGGTGGCCCCTGGAAAACAACAAAAACAACCACATCAGTTCCTTTTTCAAAATAAAAAAGGATTTGTTTTTTTTAAACCAATAACGTCTCAAAATAAAGCGCCCACTTTGTGACAATTTTAGGATTTCAGACATTTATTCGTCTTCATGATTTCAACATGTTGAAACATGTCATTGTTCATTGCTTCATTAAGTGGTATTAAGGAGAATCAATCTGATTAAGATCATATGATGAGTGTTGAAATAATCTGTGTGTGTGTGTCTCATTTTGTTAATGAATTATGTAATAAAGAGACCAACTTATTTTACAATCAGCCTCGTTAGTTGGCTGTAACATCAGGTTTCACACACAACATTACAACAGTCGTCCTTACATAATAACTATATAATGCCACTTAATGAGGGAGTGATACACACACACACACACACACACACACACTCGTCTGAGACATACTGGATTTTAACTGCCCGTGGGAAGAATTAACCTGTAAGAGTCTATTTATTATTGTTTAAAGACTCTGGTGTCACTAAAGACACTGATCACTTTTCTCTTTATGGAGAACGTCATGTGAAATATATATATATATATATATATATATATAAATATATCAGTGGCGGGCCGTGTGTTTTATACATGGGCCTTCAGTGCTATCCTACTACAGTTGAACCACCTCCTAATAAGCTCATTGTGACGCCACAGCTACGGTTAGCAATTGTTTCTTGGGGCGTAACAATACACGTATTCGTATTAAACCGTTCGGTACGAGGCTTACGAACCGAACAATACGTTTGAATAATACTAGTGCATTTGGAAAATGCAGAAGCTTAAATTGTGGGAAATATAAGCTAATGTTCTCTCGGTGGAGCCACTGCGCTCAACCTGGCAACCCACCCGACGTCACATACAACGTGCTGCCCGACACGCAAAGTATTAAACATATGATCATATGTCACACAGACAGGAAGTATTCATATATACACAGTAAGGGTGCAACGGATCACAAACCTCACGGTTCAGTTCGGATCACGGTTCTTGAGTCACGGTTCGGATCAACAAAGAAAAGGGGAGGAGACAAATATAACTTTGCTTTCCATTTATTAATTAAAGAACTTCAAGAACACTTAAAGAAAAGAACTTTGGTCTGTAGCCTTACATAAAAACAAAAAATATTGAAGATGTCCAATTTGAAACAAAATGAAATAAAAATATAATATTCAAGAATATTCAATTCTGTTAAGTGTAAGTGCAACATGAGGTATGTTGATATCCTCGTCCTTTGATCAATACTGAAAGAAAGAAACAGCCAGTGAGCTAGCTTCTACTGTTTCAACTGAACTGAACTGCTAGGCAACAACTTGGGTCTATGTTTACTTCCTGTCAGGTTATGTCATTCAAATACACAATAATGTTTACCATTATTTTCAAAAAGATGAGAATATCTACATTGCCTGGGGAGAGGGTAGACCTTTCTGTAGTGATATTACTATTGGGCCGGTCTAGCTTCCACTCTGATACTTCTGTCAGCACCTGCCCCAGGTCTGTGTCTGTGTGACTCTCACAGAGGGGGCGTGTCTGCAGCACCAGACTATGAATCTCCACTCCACCGTGATGAAAGCGGTCACAGTCTTTTCCTTCTCATAGAGGCCTGGAACAGCTTCACACTGAAGTGGGTGCGTGAGTGGATTTCGTAGCGTGGCTCAAGCATTTTAACCAGATTTTGAAATCCTTCGTTTTCCACACCGGAGTGTCCCCCGTCGCTGACAGACGGGATGGTCTCTTCATATGTGTGGACATGCAGAAATGCAGAGACATGCAGAGGTATGAGGCAGAAAGACAAGTTTCTGCCCCAAAGACCCAGATGTGCGAGGTACAGAGTACCGATGAGTACCAGAGCAATATGAACCACGTGCAGGAGGAACTCCATCACAAGAACAATACAATCTTGGATCTCTCTCTCTCAGAGGCCGAGTAAAAAACACACCGAACTCGCCCAGAAACAACAGGACTGGGTGGAGAAAGAAGAGCTGATGCAGGGAAACATTGATCGCCTAGGGTACGTGAAGAAGGCCATGGCGGTCAAGTTCGGACAGCACCTGTCTCAGAAACAAGGCGAGTTCATGGCGATTATGCAGAATGTGACCCGGGAGTGGAAGCAGCAGGAGGACAAGATATACTGGAGGGACGTTAAGATCGTGGAAGTCTTAAAGGAGAAGGAGTGTCTCCATCAAAAGCTCACTGAGACCACCGAGAAGCTGATCCACAAAGAGGCTGAAGTCCTCCAGAGCGAGAATGTCTGGAAGGAGAAATACGAAGCTCTGGGTGAGAAATCAACAAGAGAGCTCGCCCAGACAGAACAGGTCTTGGTGGAGTCAGAAGAGCACATCACTCGCATCCTGGATGAGAGGAAGCAACTGGAGGGAAACTTCAGAGAGCACCCGTCGGAGAAAGAACAGCTGATGAAAACAATGCGGACTATGGACCAGCAGGGGAAACAGCAGAACAAAAAGATCGTGCATCTCACAGGAGAGATGGCAATGCTCTCTCGACACTCTGACACAGTCATGAATAGGTACAACTCTAAACTTACCGAACTTACCGAGCCACTGCCATTCATAAACATAGCTTGTCAGCTGATACCAATGCCAATATCAACATTGTCTGTCAATTGCATGATAATCATGCACACAAGCTATTCAAATAGATGTTTTCATTTTAAACATAAATGTGGAAACGAAAATGAGTGATTGCCTATTAGTGCCACTGCCATGCATAAAGATACCCGTTATCTTGCATACAACACTGAACTATTAAAATAATGGTCAGATTCATGTTTAGAGAAAAAAAAAAAATTTAAATTTAAAAAAACGTTTTTTAAAAATTGTCTAATCAACCAAATATTTCGTGGACCCCTTGCAGTACCTCCTCGGACCCCATAGGAGTCGCAGACCCCCTGTTGAAGACCTCTGCTCTATACCTCCACCCTTCCTTCCCTCTATCTGTCCTTCTGCCTCTCTCCTGCTCTCCATCCTTCCCTCTCTTCCTCCCTCCTTTCCATTCCAAAACATCCATTATCGGCCACACAACGTGGCAGAGGGCAGGTGAGACACACACACACACGCGCACACAGGTATGAGGCGTGGGTTAAACGTTTAAGGAGTGGCGAGGGGTTTGCGCTTTATTTGCCTTTCCCTCCCTGTTGCAGCTTTGAGCTCAGAGAACATCATTAAGTCTCGAACGGAGAACCGCAGAACACAGACATCAACCAAATGCAGCTAAAGTAGACGTTTCACGTCTGTCATGTAATGTTTAGGGAGGTCTTCAACGTTTTTCAGGCCAATGACCCCCAAACTGAGAGAGATGGAGCAGGGACCCCCGACTATATAAATTGTATAAAATTGTGTTTTATATTAAACTGGGCCTAGTGCCGTGTATAAACATACCTCTTTATTGTGCATTCAATACTAAGCTATTCAAACAATACACAGGTTCATATTCATGTTTTTATTTTAAACATGTGCAAGGTACAGTGAGCAGGGTGGCCGTACTACTGCCATTTATAAACATAGCTTGTCAGCTGATACCAATATCAACATTGTCTGTCAATTGCATGATAATCATGCATACAAGCTATTCAAATAGATGTTTTCATTTTAAACATAAATGTGGAAACGAAAATGAGTGATGGCCTATTAGTGCCACTGCCATGCATAAAGATACCCGTTATCTTGCATACAATACTGAACTATTACAATAATGGACAGATTCATGTTTAGAGAAAAGAGGTCTTCACCCCCTGTTGAACACCTCTGCTTTACAAGGTTCTAGTATTGGTACAGGCACCATATTTTACTTTTATCTTATTAAATGCTACCCAGCTGAACTGGAACTACAATTACAACAATAAAATCCAACTTGTAATAAATCAAAAATGTTCCTTTAATCGATGGGGTTTTCTTTTGAAGCTGCACTAACACGGTTCTGTATCTTGCATTCAAATGTTTTCTTTTTCAAAAACCCTGAAGAATGACAGTACACTGCCCTGCCCTGTTATAATGCCCTAAATATTCATTTCGCAACGCATGGATTACAACATGTGTGTGTGTGTGTGTGTCGTAGCCAGGTTTCTTCACACTATAGGCGTTTCGTTGTGCTCAGACACGTCTAATGGAGCTCAGGGTCAACTTCAGAGAAAAACGCAACCTGACAAGATGAGACAGAGTGTGGGAGTGAGTTTGTGTTTGATATGCACATTTTGTTTTGTTCTGGTTTTGACGTGCTGTTGATTCACGACTCTGGTGGGAAGCCGATGAGGAAGTGTCTTAAAGCTGCATGAGTTTATGGTCTCAATCTCTAGTTTCAAGTCTTCTTCAATACAGCATGATGTTCATTTAGTACATTATGGTCCATTTAGAGTCAAACAGACCATAAAGCAGGGGATGCTTTAGGGCGGGGCTTACTGTGTGATTGACAGGTCTCTACCACTACCAGAGACGTATACGTCGTCTCTACGTCACTCCTCCGCATTAAAAATATGGTAACTTATGTTCATTGGTTGCGAAAAAACAACATGGTGACGGCCGTAATCCAAGATGGTGACGGCGAAATTCGCCGAACTCGAGGCTTCAAAACATCACTCCACAAACCGATGGGTGACGTCCCGATGACTACGTCTACTTCGATTATAAAGTCTGTGGTTATTCGATCAAGACTTGCCTGGGATAATATGTGTAATTTGGAAGTTACCTGCTAACAGTTGTTGTGATTCAAAAGATATTCAGTTGTTGCATCTGTACTGGTTCATAGAAAGCTTCATTAGGAGACACAGTTTGAGATGCGTTTCATGCGTCTTCGTGGTCTTCCAGTTCTGACGTTACCTGCCGTGACACCACGAGGATGCCGTCGCTGCCTGTGAGGCAAAGTCCACCCTGACAGAAAATACAGTTTAAATTCACCAGACAAGCAAAATGTGTTCCGGCTCGTTCTCAACGTGAGAGAAACTCCCACATCAGGAGAGAGAGGCGCCTTCAGGCTACATCACCAGCTGTCCCCTCTGTCCTCAGATCACAGAGAGACGAGAACAGTACCGTAGAAACCAACCACAAGATTCACACACACACGAACCCACCAGACCGGTTCTGAGAGAGAGAGAGAGAGAGAGAGAGAGAGAGAGAGAGAGAGAGAG
>NW_022280031.1:17758501-17761193 GCF_004355925.1 Anarrhichthys ocellatus
GAGAGAGAGAGAGAGAGAGAGAGAGAGAGAGAGAGAGAGAGAGAGACCGCTGGTGTTGACGGGAAGAAAACAATTACGCGTGTTTGCATGCTGACAAGACTCGTCGACGCAAAGAGTTTAACAGTGTGTGTCACCTGGAAGTGATTTGACCCGTCCTTCAAAACAAAAGCTAGGACAGTCTAGTTTTTTGTCTAACCACCAGATGTAGTGTGTGTGTATTAATATAGAATGTGTCTCTACGTGACCACTTGTGATCGTATTTTACTTTCCTCATTCTATATAAAAATAAACACAAACATCATTTTCCGTTTGCAAATCCACAATTCGTTGTTTTTAACCGGCAGGAGGCAGCAATTCACTTTTCCTTAATGTGGTTGCTAATCACTCTTTACACAAGAACAACATATATTCAAGTTATTTCCATGTACAGATTTATACTCTGATGACGAGTGTGTTTTGTTGAGGCTTGCTAATCAAAATTGATTGGAAATTCTCAAGAAGTCAGAAGCTGCCGGAACAAGCTGGAGAAAAGTGTGAGAGGCTCAGAAACAAGCGCACACATGATCGACACAGACACACACACACACACACACACACAGGAATGTGCTCGGTCAACTTGCAGTGGGTAGAGGCAGCATTAGCTTCATGCTGAGCTAACTGCTAACAGATGGCATCAGCCCTGAACTACACCAGGTGCTAAATGGGAACCAAAACCATCGCACCAGTCATCTACCAAAGAACTCCTGTCGTACACAAGGACAGTAATAAAAAAATGTTTGGTATTAAATGCAATAGTGTTTGTCGTGTTGCAGTGGGAAGACGTGAGTCCCCACATATACAGATATTTGGGATTCAGGGTCTTTCCCAAAAACACTTTGATATGAGGAGCCAGATTTAGAACCACCAATACAACAAATAAATGGCCGACCTACTCTTATGGAGTCAACAGCATCTTAAATCAAACTTGTAGCTACTTCAAAGCCAAACAGGCAGTTTTGACTAAATTAAATGTTTCACCACCATCACCAGGTACCAGAATAATATCTCAACTTGTCGTAGGAAAGCCTTAACTAAATCTGAAACGACGCAGTGGACAAACATGTAGTCGTGCATTAGTTGTGTACACATTTTAAGGGACAGGCAGGTCGAGGTTCCTGCAAATAGATGACAAAATATACATCAAGTGGACCCTCACTGCTACATTTCAGCCTTAATGAGACCCAGGATGCAGGTAGGGGGTTACATTAAGTAGCGAAACGTCTCCAATCAACGACACCGGCAATCTATCCATTTGTAGCAGACAGCTAACGGTGCTAACAGCGCTAACGACGGCAACAGTGCGCTGTGCAGTGTGGCGGCGTTTAGCTCGCCAGTTGGGAGACTGACATTTTAGCTGACTTTGATCCTGTGAAATATACGATGTCTTCTACGGGTTTTTTTTTTTTGTTTTTAAATTTATTTAAAAGGGACCATGTACAGTTTAAACATAAATGTCTCCATTCGATGCACCCTACCAGATTGTAGCTTAAGCTAATTTGCATCTGCAGTCCCTTGGCGGGTCAAACAAGTACAAGACAATAACACAGTAAAAGGAAAACACATAATACAGAGATATACCACAAAAACATACAAGACACCCAATACAACGCTACACACAAATAGCACATCAAAAATTAGTGTTTGTCCATAAAATCAAGTCAGCAAAGACCACAAGAATTGAGGTCAGTGTGTGCAGTGTTGTGCAGCTTTTAAAAAACGTTTTAAGTTGGCTTTAAAAGTGCTAATAGTGCTGCAGCTCCTCACACCTTCAGGCAGGGTGTTCCACTGGTGTGTTGCTTTTACAGAGAAGGCTGATTGACCAAAAGTAGTGCGGCGAAATGGTATTGTACAGTCTCGTGTAGAGGATATTCTCGCTGATATAACAGAAGTAGCTGAGCGAGTATATACAAAGTCACGGAGTGGAGGAGGGGCCAAACCATTTAAAAGTCTATAGACCAGGCACAAATTTGAGAAAAATCTAAAATTGTTAAAGCTCAGTAGATTATGCTTCTCCAATACCCTACAATGGTGAAAGTGCAACGGCCTTTTGTCCAGAATTTTTATTGTTTGCTTATATAAAGACTCGAGCGGTCTTATGGCTGTTTCACCAGCCTGCCCCCAACATGTAATGCAGTAGGACATATGAGAAAGGATCATGGCATGCATAAATATCTTTGCTGCATTTGGAGAGACTGTTTCTGAAGTGTCTAAAATTTGCTAGGTTGTATTTTATGGTTTTAACCATTTTTTTTACATGTTTCTTAAATGTCAAATTTTGATCTAGTATCACACCAAGATATTCAAAATCAGTGACTATTTCTAGCCGTAGTTCTCCGTAGATGAGAATGTCAGCATCAGGAGGTTGACTGATGGTTTGAGAAAAAAATATCCCTTTTGTCTCATTTACATTTAGAGTCAGACATGATTGATGGAGCCAGTGTGTGATCCTTTCCAACGCAATTGTTAGCTTGGCAGCTGCTAACTCAGCTGTTTTTGCATGTGTATATACAACAGTGTCATCTGCATACATTTGCAGTTCTACATCATGACACTGTTGAGGGAGATCATTAATATATAGACTAAATAATAGGGGAGCTAACACTGACTAACACATTGCTTCCTATTTGATAAATAAGAAGACATCCAAGCCAGT
>NW_022280031.1:17766193-17787597 GCF_004355925.1 Anarrhichthys ocellatus
CACACACACACACACACACACACACACACACACACACACACACACTAAATCTCTGACTAATCATTAGCAGCCTAAACAATAATGATGTTTTCTTATAAATAAATGTTCTGCCTCATTCTGAAAGTGACACAAGGCACTAAAATATGTTCAAACACAATAATTCTACCGTTTGATAAGTCTACGTTATACGAAGAATTATCTTCAGCTTGAGGCCGTGATGATAAGAGAAAAGTGTTATGCGTTTGTGTCTTACTGTTTATTATTCATATATGAATATTATTTAGATTACTGAGGACTAATCCGAATATTACTGATGTTTAAATGAAATGAAATAAATAGAAATATAAAATAAAATCATTGAACTGTGATATTCTTTTTAGGATAACAGAGTTTACTGCAGGTCATTATTGTTTCATTATATTTTATTTCATTTATTATTTTAAAATGTCTTTTTTCCAATGAATTCTGTGATTCGCTGAATGAGCAAACATAATTTCTTCACATAAATAAAACTATAAAATGAAACTTTATTTTGTCTGATGTTTACTGAAAGTAAAATGCATTTACATGCAGAGTTAAAAAACGACTGTTTCATATGAATTCATCCCTTCGTGACGATAAAGACCCTTTGTGTTGTTCCTACAGGATCCTAATGTTTTGATCTTGTTTTAACCCCTTTGTTTTTTTAAGTCGGTTATTTGTATTTGTGCTGCTGTGATACTTCAACTCGAGAACCCTCTTTGTAAATATCCTGACTAACAACTAAATAAACAACCAAACAAAACTGAGTTCATCCTGTAAGTCCGATGTGTTTGTGCCGTTAGGTTAACGAGTGAACTCGTGCGAGTCATGTGAAGTTCTATTCTGAGCCACAGCAGCACGCCGACAATAAACTAACTCAGGGCTTCCTCCACAAAATACGGAAAGACTTCATCAAACTATGTCATGGTGAACAATCGGGTTCAATGAGACTGAAGTCCAGAAAATAATGCTTAATAATCCCAGTTATAAGCACAAATTATAACTTCATTTGTCTTATATGGTGGGGTTCAATGATGGAAGAGTTAAAGTCTATACATTTTATGTGTGCAATTATCCACAGCAGTTCTTTTAAGTAGACTTAAACATTCGAGCTGTGTGTGTGTGTGTGTGTGTGAATTCTGTTTGGGTAGACTGTTAGGGAGTTAAACATATTTAATATCTATTCTATATTGCTGTGAAAACATCTTCAAACAACTGGATTCATTTAAGTTTCTCATCAAAAACTAAACTTTACATTTGAACGCATCATGATGGAGTTATGCTGTACCTTCACTCAATGCTCCGTTTTTACTGAACAGAGCTCGAACGCATCGTAACGCAACCTCCTTTAACGTTAGCCGTGAGCTCCGTTATTTAGCGGCATCAGTGTGTGTGTGTGTGTGTGTGTGTGTGTATGTGCACGTGTGTATGTGTGAGCACGTGTGTGTGTTTTACCTGAGCTGTGACTGTAGCTTGGCTCCTTTGGTTACAAAGTCCTCCCACGTTGGATAACTGGCCTGCAGCGAACACAGAGAACACCGACGACATTAAACATCACACGAGTCCGACCACAACAGGATCCACGGAGTGTAACTGAGACGTTCAACACAAAAGCTTTTCAATCTGTATTATTTATATCAATAATCGTAAAGAGTTTATGGCCTTAATGAGGGAGATAGAGTCGTTACTAAAGTGTTTAACCCGTCAGCTGTTTCTCTGCACGGGATTTTTGCCGGTACTTTTTCATGTCTTTGAGGATCACTTTCATAACTTTACATTCTCCTAAAGGTCTGTGTGTACACGAATAAATAAGAATATAAAAAGGTCTGAGTCTGTTTCCACGAGCAGAGAACAGCGGAACAGGAAGTGACCGAACTGATCTGCAGGAACATGTAACGGATTGTTTAAAAAATGGAGATTGATGACTTTTCCAAAACTTTCTGGGTTCATCTATTTTTAAACCCTTCTCATGCCGGGACATTGCCATATTCACGTTGCATAACTTTTCCACAATCATACGAACCCTAAAAGGAGCATTTATGATATGATTTTAAGAGTAGAAATTACATGATTTATCCTGAAAGGAAATAAATATGAGATTGGATATAAATCTGGGGTATTAGATCAAGATCAGGACTGTAAGGAAGAGGAGAGTTTGCAAAAATAAAAGAGACAGCTCGGTAGAAAAGAAAAAACTAATTCAGAATATCGATGAATAAGATGAACGATGGAGGCAGAAGGTCAAACGTTATACCAGTTTAAGTTGCCGTCAACTCTTTTCTGTCAACTAATGGATTGATCCAACAGTCGTAGCCTCACAGCTTTCCTTCTGAGTTACTGTGAACAGCAGCAGCTCTGAACTGTTTAAAAGATGGACAGCTGACTGACTCGTGTTATTTTTGGCTCCTCAGTGTTTCACATGAGGATCACAGTCGGTGGCATTTCAACGTTCGGCTTTTATCACCAATGAGACGAGAGTCTTGTTTTCATTAAACTTCTTCCACTCAAGACGGTTAGAAAAAAGAAAATCATCACAACAGAGTGAGTTCCAGCAGCATCGCTTGTGAATTGAATAGTTCATTCTTTATCAAAATAGTAACTGATTAATGCATGAAATTGACTTATTAGTCGACTAATCCTTTAAACACCCGTGAACATATTTGATGGAAACACACACACACACACACTTTGATGAACTTTCAGTATTTTGTCCATAACTTGAGCAACATTTGAATGTAAACAAACTAAAGAATATCTTTACTAAACTAACTTCTCTGCATCACCAACACCGCCCAACATCCCTGAGAGGTGCTCCGAAGCTCTACAGAAGGAAAGACTATTTTATTCATCTTTGAACTGCAGAATATTTCACACGTCTTCGTTGAAGAGCTGTTTGCACATCGGCCGACTGTACCAGCAGCTGATCGATTACGTCATTTGAGGCCGGCTTTGACCCTGAGTTACATCTGCAGCCGACAGCTGCAGCTGCTGCTGCTGCGCTCTGGTTATTCAATTAAAACAAAATATACAGGGAAGCCCTGTTGGAACGCAGAGCCCGAATCACCACTTTCTCTCTCTGTCCTGAACCCGGTCACCCTGACCGTCCTCCTCTTCCTCAGATAATACCGATTTAACCCCTAACACCGCGCCATTAGCCTCTTAGCTCCACACCGGTAAAGCCGTTAGCCCCCCCCCCCCAACGCTCCACAGCTAGCCGGCATGCACACGGCATGAGGCCGTCAGCTTTACTAGCTACGGGGATTTAGCGCCGCGCCGTGAAATACTGCAGGTGACCAGTGAAGCCAGGACGTATGGAAAAGAGGAAGTGAATTCACTGTATTGATCCCAGCGGGGGGACACAACGGGTTGTGGCTGGAACAGAATGCATGCTGGGATTTAGAGAGGGGGGGAAAGAGCATAAACTCACAAGTGAAATTTAAGATGACGCACATTGAAGGTAATCTAGAATTGAGCATTTGTACAGAAGTCATTAGTGTTTTATGGGATTGGTAAAGTTCTAGATATGATAACGTGGAGTGTTCTTTTGAATTGAAAGCATTTATAATATATTGTAATCTTTCCAAAACCTCATCTCATGAGAGGGTTTTTCTTTTTTTTGACAAAAACCCTCATTTTAATCTTTCACTAAATCCATGTGTGTAAAATTGTCTCATGTATAAATCTGACGGGACTTGTTCGGATATCAAATCTCTTGTAGCTCGTAGCTCTGCCACCGGTATCTCATCACATTCATGTACATTTTAGTTCTCACGGTGCGATAGTTCGCCCTAAAGCATTCATGTACAAAGACCTTTAGTTCAGTGAGACCTGTAAAACAATTAGCCCAAATACACTTGTGTTTACATCTTAGCTTCTTGTGCATGACATTCGTTTTTGGTCCGTTAGCAAAAACCAACCAGACGTGGTACAACCTGCCTTTTCCTTTAGATCCTATGTGATGAGCGTTATGATTTCCTACTTCCTTAAAGTGGCCATCTTGAAGATTTTCATTAAAAAGGAAGTAACACAATGGTGACTGAGCCTACAGGCCCACTACAGGGCTTGACAGCACTGTAATATTACCTTTATGTGACATGTGATATCTAAAGAATGAAGTCTATTCTACTTACGCTATCACTTTAAATCCAGAACCTACAACACTAAATGTCTCCTCTTGTATCTCAGCCTCCTCGTTCCCACCGCCGCTTCTCGCCTGAACCTTAAATTCTGTCGAGGTTTGTTGTGACTAACAGGAATGTCACAGTCCGCCGCAGACGTAACATCTCAGCAGCAGGTTGTTTTTCTGCAGCGAGCAAGAGCTGAACGAAACGCCTCAGACGGACAAAGAGCACCAGCGCTTGAGATTCAGCAGCTTGAGAGCGGGTTGTGGCTAAATTAGGGTCCCGGGGGCCCTGCGAGGGTCAAAGACCGAGTCCAGAAGAGTTCATTGAGACAGCTGAAGACAAAACAGCTGCAGACTCTCAGAAGAAGAAGTAGTGGCAAAGGTGGTGACTGAACTACATAATACATGAGAACCAGTCGGATCTTTGATTGTGTTTCATTTAATCTGGGTTTCGTGGTCGAAAATGTCAGAAGTAGTGGTTGTCGGCTCGGAAGGAGATCCATTTATACATACATATAAACATCATTTATTGTTAAATATAAACATTAGGATTCTGGGTCTTCTCGACTGATGGCTTGAGCTACGAACTATCAGTCGAAAGTAAAGACAAAAGCCCAAAATGACATCGTAAAGTTGCTTAATAGAAGAAGAAGAAGAAGAAGATGACCCATCTTAGTACCAAATGTTACCAAGTGTAAGTGATCGTTATCAAAGATAAATGTTTATGGTATTTAATCAACGAAAAAGGAGTATATGAAAATAGAGTTTTTAAAGATAAAGCAATCCGCATAAAGAATCTGACATCAGTCAGGTTGTATCTAATATTATGTTCATCTGTAGTGCTGAAAGGTTTCTTAAAGAAGATTAACTGAAGACAAATGTAATATATTGATGAAAGGTTTTGCTACCAGCATGAAAGTGTAGTTTTAAGATGACCCAGTAAACTCTGTTCACCTACAGAGCCGTCATTCTGTCTGCTTACAGGTCTACGGTTACTTTGGTCCGAGGGCGGAGTCACCGTCTATCAGCGGATAATCCTCCTCTGATAATCCCGACACGCTCTACTGACCGGCAGAAAGGAAAAGAGACGGGACGTCCCGGGAATGTGAGAGTACTGCTGTCGACCTGACGGGACTTCTAAAGAAAGACTGTTTAGTCACTGAGTGGACCAACTTCTTCTTCTTCAATGTGCTCGTTTTGTTCGACCAAAACCAAAAAGATATTCCATTAAAATGAGTAAAAAGGTAGCCAACAGTGTGCTGATGGTGTCATTATAAAGTACCACAGTTTATCATGTGTTTAAGGCCTATCTCCACAGTAACGCATCAAGACATCATCTCAAACAACAGCTTACAGCAAACCAGAGCTGTGAACACTTTTAACTTAACTTGTAAAACAATTTATTTTGTCTTAATATTCAATATTTAACCGTTTACTTGTGTATTACATATTTGTTCCTGTAATGTCTCTGTTTTTGTTCCCTGCCTCGGGACAACAGATGTAAATTAGCATTCTTGCTAACTCCGGCCTGTTAACATCTTATATTTCATACTGATGTGCTGATTTCAATGTGCTCCGTAGCTATCAAATAAAGAAATAAATGACATAGCGATTGGTTCGGCCTGCCTTTTTATTGGCTGTAGTAACATGCCATATCTCTGTTTAACTTCATAGCTGCAAATGCATTTATCTATTGAGATTAAAAGAACCTAAAAAACAACAAAAGATAATATTTCCTCAAACAGAATTAAAATGTTCTAATGAACGGATGCATTGTTCTACACAATCCACAGCTAAATATAAACATGGTAGATATGTTTATATTTTCGCATGATCTGGACAACACACCTAACTTGAGTAAATAAACAATCTCGGCATTGAAAATGTTTAAATCGTGACAATCACCCAGATTCTGGTGAGACGTCTAGTAGGAATCCATCAAAAGAAGACGAACGGTATAAACTTCTGTAATTAAAAAAGCTAAAATCACTCTGGCTCATGCAAAATGTAAATCCTGTCACCTGATCTAAACACACCTGTGTGTTTACCATGTTCAACTGGAAGGTCAGAGGAATAACAGGACGAACCAAAACAAAGAACTGATAACTTTAGAGAGAAACACCAACGTCTCCAGAGAACAAGGGACTGAAGACAGGTTAAAGCCTCAAAAATCCAGTTATGGACGATCAAAGAAACCCGATGCTGCTGGTGAATTGTAACAGGAGGCGTTTCCTTCACTGTGTGTAGGAAACACGGTGTCCTAAAACAAGGAAACGAGTGAGCATTTGGTTCCCTCGTCTCAAAGTCAGCGGGTTCATTGTTAGATGTCTGAAATAAGGTCTGTGGTTAACACAAGCTAATGAAGGTTTATCTCTATGACATAAAATACATCGGTTAACACCCCTCTTGTGAATCTTTTTGTAGCTTTTCGTGTTGCTAGCCATAGCCTGTATATGAGAAGTGGACGCAGCCGTCATGACGTCACATGTTGGTTCGTGGGCTGCAGACGAGAATCCTCGAGTTCGGCCTTTTGGCCATCTTGGAATTTTTGGGAATACACAGTCGTCGTCGTATAAGGTCACAGCACCATAGTATAGTTTGTTTATAGGCTAACGTTAGCTTCTTGTTTCTGCCGAGTGCATTCATGCTCAAAGAAATCATGAAAGTGGTGTTCATTTGAGAAAATGATCTTGCTGAACAAAACATGTGAGTGGGTGTGTTCACTGCCAAGTATCTGCTACCTGTGTGTGTTTGTGTGTTATTTTCTAAATTCCAGATCATCTGATAACCGTGTTGGAGATGTTATTGAGGAAGAGACGTGCTGAAAGTATTTTTCAGTGGAATAAGTTTAAAACCGGTTTCAGAGTCGTAGTGAAACGTGCACGGATGTCGCTCAGTAACATTCGTACTTCTATCTATACTTGTATTTCATTTCGGACCTGCCTCCCGATAGGACGTCAGATCAACCAATCGGCTTCTGTGCCCCCTCAGTGGCCAATAGACACCATGCTGTGCTTTAAAACTGCAGTAAAACATTACGTGGAGCACAAATCCTTCACAAGTCGCCTGCTAAACGGATAATAAGAAATACACCGGGACCGTTTAAATGTTCACTTCCTCGTTAGAAACACAAATGGCGACTAGAGCTCTGCATCCACAGCCTTCTAGAAGGAAACTCAACCATTTCAGTCAGACTTACTGGTTGCAGGAGGAAAGAAGTATGGCGGCTTGTGATGTATTGGGAATATTGATGACCAACTTCCATCGTAAATCACTGCGGTGGGAGGCGTTCGTCAGAAGAATGTGACGGAGCGAATTCCTCTGAAACCAGTTTGAGAGTGAAACTTGCCGATTACACGCCACAGAGGACGGTCATCACTTTGGTTTTACTTTACAAGAAGAAGTCACTGTTTGGGGCTTTGTGCACATGCATTTCATTCCAGTCTGTCTCAGGTTGTTCTTTTTATTGTCAATAAATCCCAGGACCGTCTCTTAATACTTCATGACTTCACTACTCTGTCTGAGGCTCTCAACCCGAAGCCCTTTGGTTCCTAATGAAGACATAACTCTTTAAAAACAGGCCCACAAACATTTAGTTTAATTTCTGCAACTGCAATATTGCCAACTGCCTTTTTCAGTGAAGTTTGCCGAGCGTCTCCGTACTAAAGCAGCTTCGCTGAGAGAGGCTGAGGCTGTTCAAACAGCAGGTTGATGGTTTGTTTGACAGCGTGTTTGAGCTTCACTGGTTTACTCAAAGACAGGAAGACAAAAGAGAGAGAGAGGGGGGAGTAGACAGACAGGTAGGGTGTGTCAACATCACGTTAATGGTTTGTTCAGTGTAGTCTGGACCTGGTCCTTTATCTGTCAAACAATGAGGTGGTTATTGAGTGGAAATGGACTTTCCATTCCTCTTTATTGTTCGTACATAGCTCACGATACAAGACAAAAGCCTGAAGCAGTGAGGCTGAGGAGTTCAGAGGATTTACAAAGTTTCCTCATTTATTTCTCTACACCTACATCCCTCTTAGAGAACTACATAAAGCACGACCTCACATCAAACAAACCCTCTGGACTGCTAAAAAGATTGTTTGTGGAGCCATATCCTGATTAACCTCGACACACAAACAGAAGACGTGCTAGCCAGGAAATGATACAGATGGCCAACCACGACCTCACATTGCAAATACAACTTCAACGTTTTGGTAACGGTTGCTTTTTCAGCCCAGTAGATCGCGTCTTTTTTTGTTGATGTCATTGGCTAAAGTCAGCGGGATTCACCGGAAGTTGGTCAAAACAAAGATGGCGAGTACGTCAGTCCGTCTGCTCGACTGTAATGAAAATGATTGATGTGAGAACTTTATCTCAAAAGATAAAACAGAAACAGATTTTGGTAACACGACTCTGACACGTTACAAAGGTCTTCGGACTGACGCCTTAAATCCTCTTAGCCGCCTACACTTTTATATTTTTCTGCTTTTGATGACTCTGCACTGGCGGACTGCTGCAGAAACTCATCATAAAAAGATAAGAATGAGCCTTTTATTGATCCTCCAGCGGGGAAACTTTCAGTCGTTAAATAAGCCACTGTTTCAATAAATAAATAATAAAAAAGGGCTGAGGCGCTTCTTAAAAGTCCCAAATGTTGGAATCCCAGAGACGTGGAGGAGGAAACACTTCAAACCCAGAGTCTAAAGAAGCCTGTGTCTATTAAACAATATATATTCTCATCACTGACAGATGAGTAAAACTATTAATGTGCAAAGTTTGTGACACCAAAAGTTTGTTTATGAAGCTGAATTAAAGTGACTCTCTTGATTCTTCTCACATGGTTCTGTGGGAGGAATCTGATTATAAGTATCGTCTGTTTTTTGTAGTTTTATGTCCAAATCCTACTCTAAAACCCACTGTTTTTCTTTCTTCCCTCTCGCTTGTCTTCCTGCCGAGGGTTCACGTTGTTGTGGAGAAGAGGAAGTGAACGGCAGCTGATCTTCATGTGACTTTGTTTTTCTATTTCTGTTTCTTTGCATATCATTTGAGTATCTCTTTTGTCTCCAGTCGTGTAGCTCAAGTCTCCTACTGATCACGCAACTGTGTCTCCAATTTTATTGCATTATTATAATATTCATGGTGAAGCAAAGAGATTTCAGAGAGAGAAGCAGACAGAAGGGTTTATTATATGTGTTTGAAGGATTTATCCAGGATGTTAAACTGATTCAGCAGTGAAAACAGGTTCAAACGATAGAAGATACACATTCAGTAGCTTGCTAACGCAAGTTAATGATACGCTATCGTACTCTGCTAACGTTAACTCCACGTAGAAACGTAACATTTTAGAAACGTTAATCTTCTTCCAACCTCTCTGAGTAACAAGTAGCAAAGTTTAACAATTACGAGCTCCAAATCCTCTAAACCAGCCTGAAATAAATACATATTTATATGTTAACATATATGTTAATAATTAACCGTTAAACCTAACATACATATTTTGACCGGTTAATGCCATCAGTTAAGATTACATGAGAGTCTATGGAGCAGAGCTAAAGCTACGCTGTGATTGGCTAGTGGACGGTGGAGGGGCGGGACTTAGTGAAGGGTCAATTAATACAATTAGCATTCGAAGGAGCTGCAAATCCTCAAGCCTGAGTGATAATCTGTTTTTAAAACAAACTACAAACTCATAAAACTACCCAACATCAATTACTTTAAGACTGATAAAAAATTATAATACCGATGATTAATGCATTCAAAGTCCATTTAAGGACCCTTTGAATTAAGTTAAAAAGAGGCCGCCATCTTTATCTGATGTTAAAAGAATATTTCAGTATATTCTAAGATTATCAGACATTAAAAAAGATGCATGATCTCAACAAAGTTAAACAATTTAGGACTATTTGTTGTTTGCCTTTTAGCGGTCGTGCAGTTCATCAAGCTAGACGAAATGTTGAATATAATTATTAGCCATCCCCGTCAATACAAAATGAGTCTGTTACACAACAGACTGTCGAGTAAGGCTATGGATGTGTAATAATTGACATTATTACACATGTCATGGTCAATTAAGTCCAATCTGATGCTTATTTACATAAATGTTGACTGATTTAAATATGTATCTGACACATGGAAATATCATCTTGTTTAGCACGAGCTACTTGACCCAAATCTGATTTTGATCTCCTTTCTCTCTTCTCCTCCCCCATCGTTTCCTCCCTCCTTCGTCCTGTTCTTCCTTCTGTCTTGTTATTTCTTTCCTTTTTCCTTCCCCCTCTTTCCTCTCAGCGAACACACACAACGACATACCTTAACGTGTGTGTGTATTTATATAATGTGTTTGTTGGTCAGTTTACCAGCAAAGCGACCAAATTCACCGTGTGTGTGTGTGTGTGTGTCCACACCCATATTCACCTGAGGCTAACTATTTTCCTGTCAGCAGTGAGACTTCCCTCCCACACACTCCCACACACACACACACACACACTCGCACTCACACTCTTAGGAACTATTAAGTAGATCATTGTTGGGACTAAGCCTCGATGACATCACATCAAATTATAGCCTGTATTTGCAGGGTGTGTTTTTGTATATAAGCACGCATGCGTCTGTGTAGACACTGAACGCGGCTGTAGCTCGGTGTTGAAAGCTATTTGCTATTCCACACACACACACACTGAGGCCGTGTCATTCTCAGTTCACCTTCAGTATAGGACGGATAAAATACACACACGCACACACTTAACACACTCTGAAGGAAGGAGGGCGGGTCGACGGTTGTTTTGAGCGACGTTTCCTTTGAAGTCGAGTTAACGAGGAGAATAAATTTAAAACTCAAAAGTTCGTCAAATCCTCACGAACATGGAGGCGGCGCTAAAGTTAGAAATGGAGGAACAGAAAAGAAACGAATGAGAGAAGAAGAGAGAGAAAGACGTCCATGAGTCAGAGAGAGCGTCAGAGGGGTGAGGGAGGGTCGATGGCTCATAATGTCACTCCTGATATCGCTGAGACAGAAATCAATAAGCCGTCTGGCTAAAGGTCCCATGATGCTTCACTTCAACCGCACCCCCACAGTCTGTGTTCCTCGAACCAAATAACCTTTAGTGCTCGTTTATTAGGGCGGTTCAGGTATTCATGTTAATGCATAGAGCCGGATCTATTGGAAGCACTTCTTAAATAAATAAAGTTATTATTATTGCTGAGATTTTTGAAATCAAAAGGAGACACAATATTTGTTGAAGGCGAAATGTGTGTCAAAATAAAATAAAATAAATAAAATATTGTGGTGCTGCAGAGACGCCCCGGCCTTCACATCATATTCTACAGACCGGTGCACATGCAGCCACATGGTATGTTGATTGAAACACGTGATGCAGAATTAGGGTTCACAAGCGTGAGTGTGTGTGTGTTTGCTCCACCGTTGTAGAGAATGTGACAGGAAACACATGGAACCGAACTTCATATATTCAGGTCTGCTCCGTGTTCATACAGCGCAACACATCTTTGGCACTCAACTACTTTCTGTCCAAAATAAATGAAACGATCTTCATGCTTTCGTTCTGTTTGTTTGCGACATTGAACTGAGCGCTATCTGTGTATCGTCTCACCATCACGTCTACGGACGGATTCAGAGCTCTTCAGTGTTATGAGGCCCTGAGGAGAGATTCATCTAAAGCAACCCTCTGCTTAATTAGACATGACTGTGTGTGTGCGTGTGTGTGTGCGTGTATGTATGCGTGTGTGTGTGGCGGATGGAAGGAGTGCCCCCGTTGGTCTTGTGCCATGTTGGTAAAGTACCAGGATGTGATGCCACAAGCTCTGAATCTCTCACACTCACACACACGCCTTCCCTGTTATCTGACAGCGGACGTGACTCATGTGTTCTCCTCGCAGGAAGTCTGCAAGTTCCATCACGTTACGTCCAAGAACACACAAAGAAAAGGAGAACTTCCTCAAGTTGCCCTGAAACTCTTCATCTCACGGAGATCTAACGTTCTCCGGTAGGATGGAGAACTCATATATATATATATATATATATATATATATATAATCTAGAATAAGCGCCTGTGCACCCAGCAGGGCTGCTATGAACTCCATGATTCATTTGGAGCTCCACTCTTACACAATGTTCATGTGTGTGATCGCTGAATCATCAACTGTGGTTCGACAAGTCAACATTTTTATTTCCACATAATGTGGAACCTCTCTGACAAAACAGATTTGCTGTTACACTGAAGAGCATTTGTGGTATGAATGAAAGGTTGCCTCAATTTACGCTACTGTGAGGAACTTTTAGCTGGTCCTGAACCAGTCTCAGTTTGGTCCCGATCCTCTATATGAACCAGTCTCAGTTTGGTCCCGATCCTCTATATGAACCAGTCTCAGTTTAGTCCCGATCCTCTATAAGACC
The DNA here is from genome assembly GCF_004355925.1 of Anarrhichthys ocellatus. Lineage (NCBI taxonomy): Eukaryota > Metazoa > Chordata > Actinopteri > Perciformes > Anarhichadidae > Anarrhichthys > Anarrhichthys ocellatus. Next base: position 17,778,736 of record NW_022280031.1, read on the forward strand.
TCCATCAGCAAAGAGACCATCAGAGAGAAGATGGTCTGTTTCTATAGAGTTATTCTTAATGCTCGCCATCGGGTCGGATTCTGGTGAAATCAGATGAAATCTTGCAGGTTCACCAGAAACTCCTTCAGCTCAGACTCCAGCAGGGCCTCCAGCAGGGCCTCCAGCAGAGACCGGTCCACCGTGGACAGACCCAGATCCGGAGCTCCGGAGGGAGGAGGAGAGCTCAGCTCCCGGCAGCAGTAGCGTCTCCTCCTCCTCCTCCTTGCTGGACCCGCTGGAGGGAAGGGAGACACGGGAGAACCAGAACCAGGACTGAGAGTGGCAGACTGTCAAACCCTGCTGCAGTAGAATGAGAGGTTTCCTAAAGGGACTCTGGTGCTCAGAAACACTACCACTTTAGTCCACAGGGACCAACAGAATCTACACACAATGAAAGATCCTTGTAGCAGCTTTAACTGAAATCAAATGCACAGCTAAGCAGAACTTAATGCTAAAATGCTCCAAACACTGGGATGGGTTAAATGAAAAAGCTAAACACTGCTGTGTACATTTACAAAATTAATATTGTGTTTACCAGACCCCTCAATAAAGATGTTTTATAGCTGTAGTCTGAGACTGTAACAGAACAGCGCTGCTCTGATGACACATTAGCCACATTTCCACCAAAGTAGTTCCTGGTAGTTTTAGTCCCGAGACTAAACGGTTACTTCAGTCCGTTGTCTGTGTTTCCACAGAGGGGCTAAAGACACGTGGAGATTAACCAAAGTCGTCCGCTGACGTATGAAAAAAGCAACATGACATGGGACGGCGGCGGCTAACTGCTGACTCTGCTAAATGTCATTATCTTCTTGTCTGCTGACTGCCAACAGCAGGCCGTTAGTCTGAAGCATGCTAATGATCAAAGCTTATGAACGAGCATGAGTTTGTCCCGTTAGTCTGACGGAAAAGAGAAGTTCAGGATAACAATATGAATACGTTATTGCATGAGGCCGAATGTGTTAAACAATAAAAGAACATAACTGAGGAACATTGGTGATGGTTTGGAGACTTTAACCATATTATAAAAATGGTTTACTGAGTAAATCTGACTCCACGTGGGGAAGGAGTACACCACATAAGTAGTTTCACGAGTATCGACGCGTGTTTTTGTGGTATTTTGAGAGTGTGTGCAGTACTTCAGACAACAAGCCAAACAGCATTACAAGCTGTCCAATAAGAGACATCCGAGTAAACCAACAAACTGTCTCACTGTTTGGTCTGTAAAACATCAAAGAGTGAAAAATGAACATCAGAGTTTCCCGGAACCTTTAAACCGCTGCGTGTGTTCAGCTAAAGATATTCAGTTTCTATCACGTCAGACTGAGAAAAGTGTTCACGTCAGAGAAGCTGGAAAACATTCAACATAACAAGCTTATTGATTAACAACAACTCAGAAACATAAGGACCCTCTAAATGTGTCTATTGAAGAACTGTGACCAAGAACTGTGACCTGAAAAAGTACATGCAACAGTAAATGTATTAAAAACTACTACAAAAACATGTAGAAATACATCTCACGGAACCGTTACAGACTTTAAATGAAGTAGTTTGTGGGCAGAAGTATACTACGAGCTGACAATTAGCTCATCACAAGTGACTAATTCATCTTCATGTATTTAATTATCTTTTGTTTACCAGCGTTCTTCTGGCATGACTCAACTGGACTGCAGTTCGTTGTTGCTTATCAAATACATGCACGGATGCCACATGTTTGTGAAAAGACAGTAAACTCGGTCGTGTGTAGTCTCTTTTTATGCCTTTTTGAATGCTGAATGACTCATGAACACATCTCTGGTAAAGAAGAAAGTGGTGCTTTTGTGGGATTCTTTGAGGGGAAACTTCACAGATCTGTCGATTAAATCCACTAATCGCTTAGTCAACAAAAAAAGAAGAATTACATGAGTGAGCTTTGCTTTGTTGGAGGAAACCCCAACTCCACAAACACCAGAGCCTCTTCCTGCCTATCTTTGGTACCAAAAAAAGATGTGTTCAGGGCCGAAGTAAGAGGCTGCTAACGATGAACATCTGAGAGCAGTGAGACAGACAGATAGACAGGCAGACAGACAGGCAGCAAAGGGCAGCCTGCTTCACAAACATCAAAGAGCACACAGCTGGTAGAATCCCTCTCAGATGGCCCACTTCCAGCTCTAACCTCTGCTCATTCATTACCCAATCAGCATCAGCAGCAGTCACATCCACTCATTCTAAATACAGACAATAATAACCTGTATTTTTTTACGAGTATCTCAAGCTTACTCATTAATTTCTGGGACTCTTTATTCTAAAATTACACATAGTTTTATCATTATAATACCATTGTGTTCTGAGCACTTTGTGACTCAAACCTGCGCGAGAAGGTTGCGACAGCCATCGTAAAAAAGGAAGAAATGCAAACATGGCTTTTATATTTTTTAAGGAAGTAAAAATGTTAAAGTGAAGCAATGCAGGGATAAAAATGTCTCCATTCAGAATGAATGGAACAGCCATAAACCTACTCATTAAACTCAAGTAAACAATGTTTGTAGTTTAAAAACTGCTGGGTGTTGCCTTCATGGGTGGAAGTAAAGTAAGTATGTGTATTTTACAAGAGAACAAAAGAAGAAATAAAAAGTTACATTGTGAAAGAAAGATGATGAAATAGCACAGAAGAAAATAAAAAGAGAAATATTAAGAGAAAACAGACCAACTCCAAAATATAAAATGCAAAGGAAAGAACTAGATGTTACAAATGTAAAACGTGAATTAAATTATATTTTATTTACCTTCATGTCGTTCATGATGAGTTGGAAGAGCCCTCCCAAGGCGCTGCATTCCTTCTCTATACCCGCATCCATTTTTCCACGAGCTCGGAAAAAACTTCCCCAAAACTTTTTTTTACCTCCAAAAAAAAAAAAAAAAAAAAAAAAAAACTTCCAGCCAAAGTTTTTAAATACTCCAAAAAGTAAGAATCAATAGAGCCTTTCTTTTATTGAATTAAGGGAGGAGGGGGGGTTATAACACCCTGAGGGTAAAGTCCACCTTTAAAAAAAACAACATGGAAAAACCTCCAGGAGTTAAATCCAGGTCGAGAGAAACCTTAACTTAACGTCAGGCTTTCAGCCAGCTACCACAGCCGGACAACTTGACAAACAACGTCCGAAAAAACACCACATCATGCCCGAACCATACAGCACCCTGTCTGGAAAAACGTCCGCCCTTTTGTTTGTATTTTACGTTTTAGCCCCGGCTAAAAAAAAAAGGAAAAACAAAAAGGAAAAACACAGCTAACCGCAGCTAGCTAACTTGGCTAGCTAGGTTAGCGTCAACTCCGCTAGCAACCTGTGTGTGCACGCGCGCGTGTGTGTGTGTGTGTGATTCCAAAACACGTATTTGGCCCACAAAAATAAAAATCGATACGGCTCGTGTCTGATTTAAATCCACCACAAAAAGTCGTTGTTTCCTGCCGCGTATCCGAGAGAATTCACATTGTTTTTCTTGCGTAGTTTTCTTCTTCTTCTTCTTTTAACGACGAGAGGAGCAGCCGTTTGCCTCCAGTTACTCCAACGGGAGTCCTGACTGTGGAGTGAATGAGAGCGTATCGCTGTTAGCACAATTAGCCACAGTGGCGCTAACACACATCCGGAACCGGAGTTTCACAATAAATGCGATAAAAAAATATGTGGCTCCGTTCATACAGGTTGAGCAGAGATGGAAGAAGTACGTCTCAGATGTTTACTTAAATGAAGTTAGCAATACAACAGTGTATATATATACAATATTTTACGTAGTGTTGGTTGTTTGTTTGTTTGGTTTGGTTAAATCTTTGCACTATTGTTTTTAGTTCATTGTAAATATTGTGAGTTTTTATATTTAATATTTTTACTCTGTTATTTTTATTGTATATATTTAGCATTTTTATATATTTAGCATTTTTACTGCGTTATTTTTTATTGCTTTGTACCATAAATGCTGCTGTAGCGAAAAAAATGTCGCCTTGCGGTATTAATAAAGTAACTATCTATATCTATATAGTCGTATATCATGCATATTCATGTTATGTTCTCTGTAATATTGTAAAATGGTAATATTATATAGGTGGAGGCTTCATATAAGCCCAGTTGGCTTTTTACCTCTTCCTGCACTGTGATATTATTTATCTCTGTTATGTTTGTTTATTTTTATTTTATATATTTGAAACTATTCTCTCAATTTTATTGTCATTGTTGTTGTGTTTTATATACTTTTGTATATATTTTATATGTATATGTAGAAGTTAGATGTTTATGCTTGCCTTTGTTACGTTGTTCTTTTTTTTTATTTGTGTATTTTTGTGTATGTACATGGAGAGCAACGGAAAAAACTGAGTCAAATTTCTACGTTGGCATTTATATTGTGTATGTAGTGATGACAAGTTGTGGAATTTAGGTTGGAGGAGTTGTGTTTATATTTAGTGATGTTTATTGTTTTATGTTTTGTTTAAGACATTTTAAAAACCTGTTAATGATTAACTTTACATTATTGGCTCGTTTTTTCTCATTTTTGCAGTATTGCTGCTATAATTGTTTGATTAATTTAATCAAACTAAATGATACCTAAACTAATAACAATATATTTTTATTTTGTGTTTCTGTAGCTGTTTTTAACTGCAAATGTAACAAATCTTACTTTTCATAAACTGAAATAATCAATGCCTTTATTTTGAAGGCCTACTAGTTTCCGGTTGGCGCTGAGTTCGCTTCGCTTGATGCTGCTGCGTGTCTCTGGATGGAGGAGGTTCGTTGTGGAACGAGGACGCGGCGGTCCGGCGGGGCGGAGTTAAGGATTAACAAACTTTACACTTTTAGCTGGAGGTGACACACACACACACACATACTGTATATGTATTTATAATGTATAATGTATATGTATATATAATGTATATATACATGTTGGTTCCCAGCATCTGGCCTGTGGACCATTACAGGCCCACTGAACATTTGCTATAAAGCCCAAAAAATATATATATAATCTTACAAAAAAAAAAGAAGAATATTTACTTAACTTTGCAGCCTTGGTTGGTGTTCAGGTCTGGAGGGCTTGTTTTCAGGACAGTTTTTATACCTTTCTTAAACAGACAGTTAGCCGTGTGTGAAGGTGAGGAAGTAGGTGATGTTTAAACTTCCTCTCAATGTCTCGTTTCCATTATTCACACAACTGTGAGTCACTTTTTGGAGGAGAGACGGTGAAAAGTCTGCACAGTTTTTCTCGTTCTGTTTGACAGTATTTCACCGTCATTAGAAACAGTTTTAAACATTCGTTCCTTCAGACGTTGGACGATACGTCGTGTAAACTAGTCTGTTTTCAAGCAAACCCCAGACTGTAGTCGGACTTTAGTCAGTCGAACACGGGAGGGAACTAAGAGGCTCCTTTGGGGGCCCCTCAGCCAACATGGGCTCCTAACTGTAAATGTGCTAATTGTTGGTATTTTTGTTGACGATTTAAAGAGACTTGAGATTTGTTGTAGATGTCCTCGCACATTATTTAGGCTGAAAGAAAAACCTCCCTGGAAATTATGACAATTATCAAATTTTACGTAAACTAAAGCAACATTTTGTGGTTTGGGGGTGCTATGACAGAGTAAGGGAGTTCCATCTCTCAGACTTACATCCTTATGTTATTTGTACTTTTTCCATTGAACGTTCTATGTGAGTTAAATTGTGAGATTTATTTATTTTACAGCATTAAAACTTTTGTCTTTAACTGTTAAAAGCACCAACAGAATCCAGTGGAAGTGACAGGAAACCACTGTTCATTGACCCAATAATAATGTTATATATATATAAGAAGGCCATTATATTTAAATATACATTGTAACTGACTTCTACTTCATCAAACACATCGGCTCATATTTATGACTCTATTTTGTAGCAACCGGCTGATAATAAAAACAGAGTCACGGTGTATCGAGCTGATTCACCCGGCAACAAGCTGAGTCACAGCACCGGCAGCCTTCCTTTCTGACTACCATGGCAACAAGCATGCCACAGTGGTGTGTGTGTGTGTGTGTGTGTGTGTGTGTGTGTGTGTGTGTGTGTGTTTTGCTGAATCACGCGACCGCCGTATCTACCCACCAAACACCAGGCTGGTTCCAGGCAGCAAATGATAACAGCAGTAAAATGTAATAAATACAATTAATCCTATTTGTTCTATTTTTAAACAGCGGCCTGGTTCACTCAGTGGGTTGACTACATGCTGCAGTAATATTATATAATTATTATATAATTCATATTTAAAAACACACGCAAGACTTGCAGATCAAAGTGTTTCATATCACAAAGAAAACGCTCAAAACCAGTTAAACCAGTAAAAATCATGTTAATGAATTAATGTCATTCATCCCTCTGTGGTGGAAAGTAACTAAGTACATATACTCAAGTACTGTTCTGTGATTATTCCAGCCTCCTTTTTACTCCGCTACATTTATTGACAGCCATATAGTTACTAGTTACTCTGCAGATTCAAATCAATAATACAAAGCATAGTTATTTAATCATGTATTATATGGAGTATTATATGTAATAAAGGGGCCTCTAAATATTTGTAATACTAATTATTTTGCACCTTTACTTTTTCAAATGCAGGACTCTTACTTGTAACAGAGTATTTCTACGCAGTAGTATTTCTACTTTTACTAAAAGTACTTCTTCCACTATGAACGGGCCAGGATTCACCTTCTTCACTCATTTGGAACATTTTAGTATCTGTCAGTGAGGAGTCGCCCCCTGCTGGTCAGTGGAGAGAACTCAAGATTAAGTCACTTCAGCATCAAATCCACTTTTCAGACTCAGCACATGAGAAGTATGAGCGTTAGCTAACCCGGCGTCCTTTTTCACATCATTTAAACCAGTGATTCTCAACTGGTGGGTCGCGACCCAAAAGTGGGTCGCGGACCCGTTTTCAGTCACGGTGTATCGAGCTGATTCACCCTGCAACAAGCTGAGTCACAGCTGAGTCACAGCACCAGCACAGGCCTTTGCCTGACAAAAAAAAAAAAATGTTGTGATTTTATTTTGAAGGGCATTTTTTATGCAGCGGAATTATTCCAGCATTTACGGCACATGTTCAGTGGTGCAGGAAACACACCGACCAAGGGTACATCCCAAGTCTCTTAATTCTCATTTCCTCGCTCCTCCTTGAACCGGAAGTTGTTCTGCTCCGCCATATTGACGGCCGTCCCAAAGCTCTTATTTAGCTCTGAGGATCGAGGATGGAGGAGGGAAGAGGGATCTCTGAGGAGCCATGAGCGAGGACCCACGAGAACAGACTTACAGGAAGTGTTTTAACGGCCGACACGCCCCCTCACTGTTCATCTGTCATGTGATTGGATGCTGCAGCCGATCAGACTGATGAGATTTTTTTCAACATATAAACAGTGAAGACAGATCGCAGATTAAACTCAAGCTTTATATTTGATTAGTTTTCTGATTCAACATCTGGTTTAAATAAATGTTCATTGTAGACTGAACAAAAGGACCACAAACAACTTTCTTCATTATTAGAAAGATTTGTGTTTTCATGATCTGAACTTTTATTATGGAAACAATTAAAGTCAGAGAGAGCTGGAGAGACGAAACACTTTTTACATCATTTATCATCATTTCATTCAGTCACGTGAGGCTGTTCATTCCTGATTGTCAAGTTTGAGAAGTTTTATCATTTAAGAGAAACAATAATCATATTCTGGGTTATTTAATATCGACGTCACAATCTGAATTTCAAAACGTACAGACGCAAATAATTCATAAATAAGACGATCGCATTCCGCCGGTAGAAATGGATCCTGTGCTTATGAACAGAACACAGGACACAGTTTGTTAACAGACTACAGAGAGAAACACCTCTACAGTGGTGATTACTGTGTCTTTATTAGTTATTAGTATTATTAGTTACTAGTATTAAGTACAGTGATCACATGAACAGACACAAACTTATCAAAAGTCTCTCCAGCTGTTAAAGCCGACTGACAGCTGATCCAGCTGTGATCAGCTGATCCTCTGTCATCAGAAACAGACGTCGCTTCACGCGACGCAACTGAGGAAAGGACGTCTCATGTCTCTTAAAACATATTTCTTCGTTCCTCTCTCCTCGCATGGTTCCCTCCATGCATTCCTGGTGGGAGGGACTAAGACGCAAGGAAAGGACCCAAGTGAGGGAAACGGGGATGCAATTAAGAGACTTGGGATGTACCCCAATGCGTTGTGAATCACATCACGTGATGCAGCTCAGCCAATCAAATATGGGCATTCTGACAAGTTTCCTGACTTGAGTGAGATGTACACACACACGTGACACATGGGGGAGAGACGAGGATATAGAGAGCAGAGCAGGACTATTTAAGTGTGAGCTGTGAAAGTCAAATCATAGGATGATTTCCAAAAGAGAAAAATGTCCAGAGAGACCAGAGTCATTAGACTCTGACTGGACAGACTCATATAAGTGAATTCTTCCAACACTAATTTCTCTTTTTAGAAGATGAGAAAAATACAATATTGTGACTTTTTCACTTCACCCTGAATGAACTGAATTTAAAGCTGCAGGGCAATTCAGTGAAAATAATTTTGCTAAAATGAATTTCGTTATGTAATTAATTTTTTAATCCAGCATTTTACTTGAAATGAGAAGAACATTTATTGATGTATTTCTATGTATTATTTATAATCCATCCAGTTCAATTTGAAAACTGAGAATAATAATTTTTTAAATATAATTAATGTGTACTTTCTTTATTTGATTTGGCAGTTGTTTACTACACAGAGACGTTACTACTACTAGACTTCTTGATTATAGATATACCCAAATTATATA
>NW_022280031.1:17787697-17823987 GCF_004355925.1 Anarrhichthys ocellatus
TTTGGGTCGTGGGTCGCGGCTTGTCATTAAGGGGTGATGGTGGGTCCCGCAGACAGACCAGTTGAGAACCACTGATTTAAACAACCTGTTGACAAATCTGGTATTAAAAACAATAAGTGGTGGTAGTTTGAACTGAAGGAGAAATGGAATATTCATAAATAGTTTCACAGTAAGAAGATGCTTTGACTGGTTTCCCCCCGAATCACAGAAAAAGTGTTTCTACATTGATTCCACATCCGAATAACTACAAATTCTCATTTGGTGAGTCGCTGACATTTTTTAAATTTATTTAATCGTATGAGTGAAATTGATCCAGGGAAACCATATCGTGAGACTGAAAAGCAAATATGTCTGTTATTGTTCACATTGGGTTTTTTAATTTTGTTTTGTGGGTTTATTGTGGATGTTGGTTAACCTTGTATCCTAGCATTTTCCTGGGCATCACGATTGGGTTACTGGAATAGAAGGGGTCAGTGTTTGGCGTTGCATGTCGACATGAGTGTTTGACAGTGTAGACGTGAAGGACTGAAGCCCTTTGACCTAAGAGATGTTAGAGTCCGTAAGGATAAATGTTATCTAGAGAAGGAGGACTGGTGCAAGGATGAGTGTTAGCGTTGTATGTTGCATGTTGTAGACCTTGGAGAGGGGTAGACGTTGTAAGCATTGGATTCCTTGGACCTAAGACTGGAATACTAGGGGTGAGCGTTTGGTGTCTGCCTTGGAGGTTGAATATCTTGGGGTTAGGCAGTAAGCGCTGGGTTCCCTTGACCTAAGAAGACGCCAGAGTCCGCAAGGATAAAGGTGGGCTAAGAGAAGGCTTAGACTGGGAGTCTAGAGCAATGGCTTTTATTCAGATTGTGCCAAAAACGAATCTAGAAACTCACTGTGACGACTAAAAATAATGTTTGGTTCTTCTTCGTGTTATGCGATGTTAATAAATGAAGGTACACAATGTTGTAGTTTCCTTAGCTATCACAACTGACCAAGTGTTGAATTTCAATAGATATCTGCTTTTGCATTCAAGTTTTCTTGAGACCTAAATTAAATGCTTGCTGGGAACATAATATGTTTTCCTGTTTTCTTTTGTACTATATAAATTACGATTTACTAGCTTTGGTTAAACAGGACAAAATGGCTGACATATTGTTTAGTAAGATTTTACTCTGTAGCAGCCTTTTATGAAGTGTGCTGCTGCGTCACACAGCGTCTCTGTACAAAGCAGTTTTTTTTTCTTCAAATTGAAGTTGACTGATAGGATGAATTTTTTTCCCAGGATGTGATTGGCCCATATTATTATGGCTTTCCTATAAATACTGTATTATAGCTGCTTTTTCCCTCTTTGCCTTCTTGTCTGAGGTAAGTGACTCATGTATTTAGCTAGCTAGCTAGCTTGCAGGCTCACAGATTAGCATTGTTCTTGTTGCAGTGTTCATTGCTGTGATATTACTCTGTGGATATGCTTACATTGTATATGTGAGGACATTTCTGTTAGCATTAGCTTCATAGGCCGCCGCTAGCTGCTGATAGTAATATTGAAGTCCAAGTGAATTAGAAGTCTTAAGCTTCTGTACTGTGACATATTCCCCTGAAACAGAATATTTGAGCGGTGTACAGTAACAACACAGATTTAGATTAAATCCTTTAATTAATTGTATTTAATTTAATTTGAGCGCTAAAAAGTGTTAATTTTGCCGCATGTCACGATAGCCTATGGTTAGGTAAAGTTAGAAAGATATTGAAAGATTCGGACTTCCCGGTACAATAAATCGTTAACGAAACGTTGCTAAAATACAAATGATACCTCCCTGTAACCGTAGTGAGGTAGACAACAAGCTACAACCTTAATTTAATTAAAACGGGCCGTCTTACGGGGTCCTCCGAGCTGGACAAACAGCATTAGTCTCAATGAGCGGCCGGCTGCGAGACGAGTGTGCAGGGACCTTCTACAAAGTGCAATGCGGAAAATACCTACTACAACAATATTCAATAGCTTCACTGTCATGCAATGTAATGTAACCAAAAACACTTAACACATCAATGGGCTCCTCCTTGTTGTACTACAACTGTTATTTTGAAAAAATATGATTTTGATTAATTTTAGTTCATTTGTATTGAAAATAATTTTCAATAACTTTACTGTTAATAAGTGGTGTGACCAAAATCACTTCACACATCAATGGGATCGTCTTTGTTGTACTACAACTCTTATTTTGATAAAATATGATTTTGATTAATTTTAGTTAATTTTTATTGAAAATAATTTTCAATTACTACAACAATATTCAATAGCTTCACTGTCATGCAATGTAATGTAACCACAATCACTTCATACATCAATGGGTTCCTTCTTGTTGTACTACAACTGTTATTTTGAAAAAATATGATTTTGATTAATTTTAGTTAATTTTTATTGAAAATAATTTTCAATAACTTTACTGTTAATAAGTGTAGCATGACCAAAATCACTTAATATATCAATGGGCTCCTCTTTGTTGTACTACAACTGTTATTTTGAAAAAATATGATTTTGATTAATTTTAGTTAATTTTTATTGAAAATAATATTCAATAACTTTACTGTTATAGTGTAGTGTGACCAAAATCACTTTTGACAGGTGCTGGGCGGACAGCCAGGACGAGGCTGCCGCACCGCACTAGGTTTTCAGGTTCTGAATGGCAGGCGCATCCCGTTGGTGCCAGACGCGAGCCGCGAGCGCACCCCGTCGTCAGGTCCGTAAATCCTCAGTACAGGCCGCGGGGCAACAACTCAGGGGTGGTGGGGGTAGAGGCGAGGCAACGCAATCCAACCGAAAAGGCCCAGACTAGAGGTTTGAACGCGGGCGCCCGAAGACGCATCCCCCGCCAGGCTATAGACGAGACCGGTTACTAGTTTCTTCGTGGAGAAAAAGGTACCATTGGAAAAGCTGGTGTCGGTGACAACAGACGGGGCTCCCGCGATGACGGACCGGCATGCAGGCTTCATTGCGCAATGCAAAAGTGACCCAGACTTCCCAAAATGTCTACATTACCACTGGATCATTCACCAGCAGGCACTATGTGCAAAAGTAACCGGCTTTAATCATGTGATGATACAAAAATATCAGAGATGTGATACCTCTGACTTTCAAATGTTGAAACAGATTAACAGAAATAAAAGTTGCATGTTTAAATATGTATGTGTAGCTATACCATCATTGTTGTGGAAATTATTGTTAATAATTATTGTGAGGAATAATTAACTGACATGTGATCAAACAGTCTCTTCACATATATTATTATTATTAAGGTGATCTGTGCAATTTTGTTATTCAGGAAGTTTGTATCAAATAAGTAGCCCTTCGTCCTACTCGGTACCCTTGAAGTAGCTCTCAGTCTAAAAAAGGTTGGTGACCCCTGGTATACAGTATGCACTCAACATTTGGTCGGGGCACCTTTTATATGAATTACTGCATCAATGCGGCGTGGCACGGAGGCGATGAGCCTGTGGCACTGCTGAGATGTTATGGAAGCCCAGGTTGCTTTGATAGGGGCCTTCAGCTCGTCTGCATTGTTGGTTCTGATGTCTCTCAACTTCCTCTTGACAATACCCCATAGATTCATAGTTTAGAGGCTGCATTGCCAACTTCTGCAACCCAAGGGTCATGGTGAAGGAGGCCCTGTGGGAAGGTTTGCTGGCTGAAGACATGGTGTGGGGAGCATTTGGGTGCCACCCCCACTTTGCCAAAGACTATTTAACTGTCCAGGAGAGCGACATACTGATGGCCATGCGGTATCCAAAAGCTGTGGCATTTGGTGAGATTGGCCTGGACTACTCCCACAAAAACTCAACCAACAAATGCAAGCAAAAACAGGTACGGTCTCGGTTGAATAAAACTTTGTAATACAGTAAGTAACTGTTTATCTTAAAAATGGCCTTTATCATTGGGAAGATGTCGGAAATATTTTTATGTGGAATGCAATAATAACTAGAAAATTCCTAAAGAAATTTTGACAGTGTGGCTTCTACTGCCCGAAGAAGTCGCAATATATAGCTACACACGCCGATGTTACCAGTAGTATCGTTGAGGTTCAATTGATATATCGCTTCTCTCTTTTCTGCATTTTAGATTCATAATCTTGGATTGAATCTTGTATTCGTGATGGACAGTCCACAAATGGCTCCCGTCATTTCTGTACTGGACATGTACATCTTTGTTTGAGAAGCCTTTGGAAATTATGGGAGCGTCAGCTCCCATAATTTCTGTACAAACCTCATTCTGTGCTTCATGTTTAGATACAGTTACTCTATGGGGCTTTTATTTTGAAAGGGTGGGACTGGGTGGGGGAGAGGAGACATATTCATAATGTTTGACACACAAACACAGAGGTTATTAAAAAAAGCTTTAATTTTCTTGGAAGTTGTAGGCTCTTCTTCTGTCTCCTTAGTGGGCCTTTCCCCTTTGCAAAGAAGCTCTCCAAAAGTTATTTACTCATTTTCGCTAGTTTGCGGACTTAATTTTTGAGGTAACGAATCACGTGACCGAGACGAGCTTCTTGACATGTGTCAGGAAGCACAGGCGGATGAAATTGCGAGAGAATCCGGTCATTTTTCAAAATGAAACTTCTTTCAGACTCTGATAATCAATAAAACGGAAATAATATAATATTTATTCTTTCTGTGCGGCCCGGTACCAAATGATCCATGGCCCGGTACCGGTCCGCGGCCCGGTGGTTGGGGACCACTGCTATAGACCATTACATCCTGTTGCAGAGACTAGAACATTATATTGGCATCAAAGGAACCGCACTGAACTGGTTTGGAGCCTATTTATTGTATCGATCTCAGTTTGTATATGTAAACAATGAAGACTCGATGAAGACCAACATCAGTTATGGAGTTCCACATGGTTCTGTGCTTGGACCAATCCTGTTCACCTTATATATGCTTCCTTTAGGCAATATTATCAGAAAACACTCTCTAAACCTTCATTGTTATGCAGATGATACTCAATTATATATATCTATCAAACCAGATGAAACTAATCGGCTTGCTGAACTGCAAGCATGTCTTAAGGACATAAAAACCTGGATGACCTGCAATTTTCTGATGTTAAACTCAGACAAAACTGAAGTTATTCTACTAGGCCCAGAACACCTCCGAAATCAGTTATCTAATGATATAGTTTCACTAGATGGCATTGCGCTGGCATCCAGCAGCACCGTAAAGAATCTTGGAGTTACCTTTGATCAGGATTTGTCTTTTAACTAATTTCTAGGACTGCCTTTTTTCACCTACGTAATATTTCAAAAATCAGGCACATCCTGTCTCAAAGCGATGCAGAGAAATTAGTTCATGCATTTGTTACCTCTAGACTAGATTACTGCAATTCCTTATTTTCAGGCTGCTCTAATAAGTCTCTTAAATCGCTCCAGCTGATTCAGAATGCTGCAGCTCGTGTACTAAGAAGAACTAAGAAAAGAGATCATATTACTCCTGTATTAGCTTCTCTGCACTGGCTCCCCGTAAAATCTAGAATAGAATTTAAAATCCTTTTACTTACCTACAAAGCCCGAATTGGTCAGGCACCATCATATCTTAAAGAGCTTATAGTACCATACTGCCCTAATAGAGAGCTGCGCTCCATTAATTCAGGGTTACTTGTGGTTCCTAGAGTCTTAAAAAGTAGGATGGGAGCCAGAGCCTTCAGTTATCAAGCACCACTGTTGTGGAACCAGCTTCCCGTTTCAGTCCGGGGGGCAGACACACTCACCACATTTAAGAGTAGGCTTAAGACTTTCCTTTTTGATAGTGCTTATAGTTAGGGCTGGCTCTGGTTTGCCTTGGACCGGCCCTTAGACAAACTGGTATAGGCAAAAACTACAGGGGGTCTTCCTAGGATACACTGAGCTCCTCTCTCCTCTTCTTCATCTCTTGTCTGTATGCATTGATGTCCCATTAATGCTCATTACTAACTTTACTTCTTCCCCGGAGTATTTGTGCTTTCTCGCCTCACAGGTTCCCATGACCACAGTTTTATCTGGACACTGGTCCTTCCACCAGCCATGGCCCTGCTGACACCTACTACGATCTTCATTATTGACATTAATAACCCTATTACCGATACCATTAGTGCACATTACTGACTTTGTCTCTTCCCCGGAGTCCTAGTGCTTTCTCTCCTCACAGGTTTCCATGGAGCATGGTTTCATCTGGACCCTGGTCCTTCCTCCTACCATGGCCCTGCTGATTCCAACTGCTAATATCATTTTTATTATGACTATTTCATATTACCGATACCATTAAATGCACATTATTGACCTGCTTCTTCACCAGTGTTTGTGCTTTCTCGCCTCACAGGTTCCTGTGTATCCGGGTTATACCTGGACCTGGTCTTGCCTCCTGCCGTGGTTCTGTCATACATTGAATGTGCTGTAATTACATTGAATGTGTTGTAATTCAGTTATCCTGTTCTACACGTGACATCTATTGCACTTCTGTCCATCCTGGGAGAGGGATCCCTCCTCTGTTGCTCTCCCTAAGGTTTCTTCCTCTTTTCTCCCTGTTAAAGGGGTTTTTTGGGGGAGTTTTTCCTCTTCTGATGTGAGGGTTCCGGGACAAGAGGATGTCAAATGTGTGCATATTGTAAAGCCCTCTGAGGCAAATTTGTAATTTGTGATTTTGGGCTATACAAAAATAAATTGAATTGAATTAAATTGAACTTTAGACCAGTTTTGAAGGTCTCTTCACCGGAGACCATAGACGTATTTTAAACGTGTTTTCAACGGAACGATGCTGACCTGGATATTACACAGTATTTACTTTATATTGTTTGTATATTGCTATAAGCCAAACAACAATGTTTTTACCGTGTTCTTATTAGCTAGTACATTACTTTGTTTTACGTTTTTCCTCCACGTTTAAACTGTGAACAGCCCCACTCGCTCTCCGTAGTGTATTTTACATGTGAAATGTCCTAACTACTCTATTTTATAACATTGGGCTACAGGGACAGTCCACAAAGAAAGTGTCTCCAACATTAACTAACACACATGTCTATTGATTTATGTCTGTTTACTGTTTACTGTACGTAACATGCTAACACTACAAGCTAACATGCTAACGCTACAATTGCTAGCAGCCTCGCCCGCATGGTGAGCATAACATGATATTAATGGTATGGTAATGGTATTTCGGTTTACAATATTGGAATAAAGTAGTTCAAGTACTTACAGAGTATGTCGTTAGCGTGAAGCCTCGTTTATTCCGTCAGCTCGTTCACTTCGCTCATCAACTCAGTAAGCGCTAGCTAGCTAGCTCAAATCGCTCAAGTCTTTCCAGCCGTCAGAGTTGTATTTTACGTGAACATACAGACATAATGTGCTCTGCTCTCATTACGATGTCCTGGGAGCTTCTTGTTGACAGCACACAGTCTATAGTTCCATATTTACTAAGTTTTGTATGAAACACGTCTTCGTGTAGACCACTTATCACCGGCCAGCGTAATATGATTTTGGAGAAATACGTTTAAAGTAACCAAAATCGCGTCTCTTTCAACCTACAACTGAACAAACCATCAATATTTTAAAACAAATTGGTGTTTTGTGACACGTTGATATTGTAACCATAATTTAGCCGGTTGAAAAGATGGTGAAAATAGGTCTAAGACGTTCAGACCCCATTTCAATGCGTTTTCAACCAGATATCAACGTTGAAATCCGGGTTAGTGCTCACTGGGGTTGATTAAACGTTCATGCTTAGACCAGATTTCAACATGATTTGCAATACTACAATTTTCCGTCCTCTACATTGTGCTAATAATAATATATCATCATTTTAGAGGCTTACTAAGAAACCACATCCACATTTATCTTTATTAAGCACAATATAAATATAAACAATGTACTTTATATAAAACCATAATCTCCTTTTCCTTCTTTAAATGTCGTTTTCAAAGCCACACAGGAGCCGGTTTCAGGAGATCTGCCATATTTTTTACGTGGAGATCTGTAAATAAAACAAGTATTAAAAAACATATTCACTTTTAGACCAGTTTTGAACCTCTTTGGAGAAATACGTTTAAAGTAACCAAAATCGCGTCTCTTTCAACCTACAACTGAACAAACCATCAATATTTTAAAACAAATTGGTGTTTTGTGACACGTTGATATTGTAACCGTAATTTAGCCGGTTGACAAGACGGTGAAAATAGGTCTAAGACGTTCAGACCCCATTTCAACGCGTTGTCAACCAGAAATCAACGTTGAAATCCTTTTCACCGGAGACCATAGACATCTTTTAAACATGTTTTCAACGGAACGATGCTGACCTGGATATTACACAGTATATTGTTTATATTGTCTATATTGCCATAAGCCAAACAACAATGTTTTGACCGTGTTCTTATTAGACATTATTTTGTTTTACTCACGTCCTCCACATTTAAACTGTGTACAGCCCCACTCGCTGTCCGTCGTGTATTTTACATGTGAAATGTCCTAAATACTCTATTTTATAACGTTGGGCTACAGGGACAGTCCACAAAGAAAGTGTCTCCAACATTAACTAACACACATGTCTATGTTTAGCTACTGTTCGTAAAATGCTAACGCTACATGCTAACACTACAAGCTAGCAGCCTTGCCCGCATGGTGAGCATAACATATTAGTGGTATGTAGGGGTGCAACGGATCACAAACCTCACGGTTCGGTTCGGATCACGGTTCTTGAGTCACGGTTCGGATCAACAAAGAAAAGGGGAGGAGACAAATATAACTTTGCTTTCCATTTATTAAAGATCTTCAACAACACTTAAAGAAAAGAACTATGGTCTATAGCCTTACATAAAAACAAAAAATATTGAAGATGTCCAATTTGAAACAAAATGAAATAAAAATATAACATTCAAGAACATTCAATTCTGTTAAGTTTAAGTGCAACATGAGGTATGTTGATATCCTCGTCCTTTGATCAATACTGAAAGAAAGAAACAGCCAGTGAGCTAGCTTCTACTGTTTCAACTGAACTGAACTGCTAGGCAACAACTTAGGTCTATGTTTACTTCCTGTCAGGTTATGTCATTCAAATACACAATAATGTTTACCATTATTTTCAAAAAGATGAGAATATCTACATTGCCTGGGGAGAGGGTAGACCTTTCTGTAGTGATATTACTATTGGGCCGGTCTAGCTTCCACTCTGATACTTCTGTCAGCACCTGCCCCAGGTCTGTGTCTGTGTGACTCTCACAGAGGGGGCGTGTCTGCAGCACCAGACTATGAATCTCCACTCCACCGTGATGAAAGCGGTCACAGTCTTTTCCTTCTCATAGAGGCCTGGAACAGCTTCACACTGAAGTGGGTGCGTGAGTGGATTTGGTATCGTGGCTCAAGCATTTTAACCAGATTTTGAAATCCTTCGTTTTCCACACCGGAGTGTCCCCCGTCGCTAACAGACGGGATGGTGGCTCTTCATATGTGTGGACATGCCGATGTATTGCCGTTATCGTATGTCTTTCTCTTTAAATAACGCCTACATACCGTAACGGTTTTGTCCACCACCCTTATCCGTCATTATAAATTACAGGGAAGACAAAATGCAAGTTCCTCCGCTCGCCATGACTTTCGCCGTTAAATGCTTTTAAGCTGCTCCGTTCACGTGAACACACTACTGCTTTATATCTGTTCACTGACACTCTGCATTAATATTCGGGGACTTGTTACTTGAAAAGGAACAGCAGCAGTAAAACTTTATTACACACTACGATAATTACACTGTAAAACAAAAAGAAAAAAAATACTCGATTGATCCACGGTTCACGAGTGATCCGAACCGTGAGGGGTGATCCGAACGGATCACGGATCGATCCGTGATCCGTTACACCACTAGTGGTATGGTAATGATATTTTGGTTTGCAATACTTGAATAAAGTAGTTCAAGCACTTACAGAGTATGTCGTTAGCGTGAAGCCTCGTTTATTCCGTCAGCTCGTTCACTTCGCTCATCAACTCAGTAAGAGCTAGCTAGCTCAAACCTGCCATCTTTCCATCCATCATCTAACTTAGAAAAATGCACAGAGTCCGTGCGCATGCGTGTTCCAGCAGTAAACACAGAGTCGTATTTTACGTGAATATACAGACAGAATGTGCTCTGCTCTCATTACGATGTCCTGGGAGCTTCTTGTTGACAGCACACAGTCTATAGTTCCATATTTACGAAGTTTTATATGAAACATTAAATGCGTTGAAATCACGACTTCGTGTAGACCACTTATCACCGGCCAGCGTAATATGATTTTGCAGAAATACATTTAAAGTAACCAAAATCGCGTCTCTTTCAACCTACAACTGAACAAACCATCAATATTTTAAAACAAATTGGTGTTTTGTGACACGTTGATATTGTAACCATAATTTAGCCAGTTGAAAAGACGGTCAAAATAGGTCTAAGACGGTCAGACCCCATTTCAACGCGTTTTCAACCAGAAGTCAACGTTGAAATCCGGGTTAGTGCTCACTGGGGTTGATTAAACATTCACGCTTAGACCAGATTTCAATGTGATTTGCAATACTACAATTTTCCGTCCTCTACATTGTTTTAATAATAATATATCATCATTTTAGAGGCTTACTAATAAATCACATTTACATTCATCAGTTGAAAGCCAGTATTGGAAATCACGTTGAAATCTGGTCTAAACGTGAACGTTGAATCAACGTCTTCAAATAGTCAGCTAAAAAACTTTCACTTTTCAACGTGTTTTTAACGTCAAAATGCTCTCAGATCAATATGTAGCAACTAAATACTTAATCATAGTAACACATCATCAGTTTCCACTTACAGGACAAAAGACCAAGTGACACAGGCAACAGTTCATTTGTATTTATTAAGCACAATATAAACAAAACAATGTTCTTTATATAAAACCATAATCTCTTTTTCCTTCTTTAAAAGTCGTTTTCAAAGCCACAGGAGCCGGTTTCAGGAGATCTGCCATATTTTCAAGCTGGACATATTAAAAAACATATTCACTGTTAGACCAGTTTTGAACATCTCTTCACCAGAGACCATAGACGTGTATTTTAAATGTGTTTTCAAGGCGTTATTATCGCGTTAACGCATTCATTAATTAACTCCGACAATTATTTTATAGCGCGTTAACGCATTTCTTTCCTAATGATTGACCAACACACTAGTAGTACGACTTCTCTAAAAAACACTTTAGGTTTAACACTTTGTATACAGTTATACATTAGAAAATCACATATTTCTCTCCGTTTTTCAGCTTGTCGTACAACTAGATGCCGTTTTAACTTCTTTTGTGCAGAAAACACCAACTATGGATGAAAATTGAGAAATTGAAAAACGCACCTGGTGTGTAAAAACGTGGGGGAGACGCATAAAACCGAACCTCGAAGCGCCTCCCTCCTGGTCTCTTTCTTGTTAAGATCTGTGTTGACCAGGTTATCTTTGACAAAAGATACACACAAAAGACGACTACATTTACAGAGATAAAAGTTCCTCATACTCACAATATCACAGTTATGCTTAATTTTTAACAGTGTGATCTGTGAAAAAGACAGTTGAGTGTATTACTATGGGATCAGAATAGTGGAAGTCAAATATCACACAGATAACTAATGACTAAACAAACCCTGACGTCTGTTCCCCAGTTGTCCCTGGCACCTCGTAGAGTCCCACAAATACCTCATGTGGCACAAGTTCTTTGTCCACATACCTTAGGCATATGGAGACTTGTTCTTTACCCTGGCCGGCGATGTTTGTGATATTCTGTGTAATTTTAGGCTTTTATACATAGCATGAAAGTCATTGATTTATTATTAAATTGTTTTTATATATTTTAAAATTTATTTTTCATATTACTATTATATATTTTATATTACATATAATATATTCTGTATATATATATATATATATATAAACGTCAAATTTCTAAAAAAAAAAAATTACACATGGTAGATAACAAATAAATAAATAATAATGATAAATTAATATAAATAAATAAAATAAAAGGAATGATTTGAAAATACTATACACTGTACATCCACCACATATACGTATATCCATCTGTATGTCTACTTTTCTCCTTTATCCTTATATATATATATTAGTGCTGGGCAAGTTAACGCGTTATCGCGTTAACGCATTCATTAATTAACGCCGACAATTATTTTATAGCGCGTTAACGCATTTTTTTCCCAAATGATTGACCAACACACTATACCAGTAGTATGACTTCTCTAAAAAACACTTTAGGTTTAACACTTTGTATACAGTTATACATCAGAAAATCACATGTTTCTCTCCGTTTTTCAGCTTGTCGTACAACTAGATGCAGTTTTAACTTCTTTTGCGCATAAAACACCAACTATGGATGAAAATTGAGAAATTGAAAAACGCACCTGGTGTGTGAGTCTCAGAGTCAACAGCGGCAGAGAATCCGCAACAAAGTGGAACTCATCTGGCTTGATGCTCTTGCAGCAGTTGGCTACGATGAGCAAAGCATCCCTCTGAGCCTTGATCCTGAAGTTCTCCAGGTAGAGGAGGCAGTCAGCGAGCCCACCCTGCAGGGGAAGAAATAACACGATGGCTGTATATAATTGTGGCTGTTGGGATGTTTTCAGATGGGATGTTTTCAGAGTGTGAAAAAAATCACTTACAGCCTGCAAAATTACTTTTCTGTGTTGCCCTGAAAGCATCTTTAGGGCAATCAGGGCCTGCTCTGCTACGACAATAAACTGGATCACCCGAAGCTGCACAGAAGAAGGTGAAACAAGGCATTAGCATGTCAAAAAAAGCCACCGTTGCGAATTAACAAGCGATAAGGGACAGACGGAGTGCACAGTGTCTCACCTGCTCCAGGAAGACAGGAATAGCATCGACTACCACAGCAGAGGATTGAGGGAGCGCGACCATCATGTACGTGAGTGCACAAGAGGGCACCACACTATTGACCGGGAATCCATAGAGTGTTTCCTCGTTGCCACTCTTCAGCAGCTGGCACATCTCATCGGCAGCTTGGAGCTGCTGAGACTCGTCACCTGTGGCCTGCGGGCCCTGCAGTAACTGCTGAGCATTGGAGCCTGTGGACAGCGGGGCAGAACGTTTCATCGGTTATTTACCAAATGTTAGGAACACCGATTTCAAGAGTACATCCGGGGTCCCAGGGGCCCAAAAAGATGAGGGGGGAGACCCTTGGCCTCCAGTAGGGCTATAGAGACAAAAACAGCAAAGTTTAGAGAGCAACTATACAAAAGCCAAAGCATTAAAGATCAGGAATACTCACTTTCTAGTATAGCTTGTAATCCTGATGGCCCATGATTGGAGGTCTCAGTCTTGGGGCCTGTGGTGGAGGAAGAGGAAGAGGTGGAGGCAGAGGAGGAAGAGTCCGTCACATTGTCTCTGGGCGGTGGGAGCGATTTGGGCTTCTTGGCAGGGGTCAGTGCAACGGTGGTAATTTGACCGGGAGCCTCGCTACGCTTAAGCCCACGGGCGCCTTCACTCTTTGACTGGTGGCCGGGTCTGAAAAAAAGAGCCTTGATGAGAAAACCCTAACTAATGTTCCCCACAAACCATGATAACAGCCTCTTATTTGAATTGGATGTATAATGGGGGGGTGGGAAAAAGGGCAGAGGGATGGCAGGCGAGACTCCAATAAAAACTGACTGGGTGTTAATATTTTTCATTTAGCCTGTCGGGGTCTATAGTTCCCAGTCTGTGGATCCATTTCCTCTCCGCTGCCTGCCACTGCCTGCTGCTCTCCAGGCCCACACTTTGGAGACCATGTGAGCCATGGAGTTTATAATGTGCATATAGGAGGCTCGTGCCATTCCCACTATTGATCATATAAAAGTGCTGCTTGATTCTAAGATGCAGTTCATTCTTTGTCTCCCCCACGTATAGTTTGTGGCAGGCCCTGCACCTGAGAGCATAAACCACATTGGAAGCTGTGGGTGGCAGGGCCTGCCCCAAGTTAAAACCGAGTCTACTCTGGGGGTTAAAAACGTGGGGGAGACGTATAAAACCGATCTCCGAACCGCGAAGCGCCTCCCTCCTGGTCTCTTTCTTGTTAAGATCTGTGTKGACCAGGTTATCTTTGACAAAAGATACACACAAAAGAYGACTACATTTACAGAGATAAAAGTTCCTCATACTCACAATATCACAGTTATGCTTAATTTTTAACAGTGTGATCTGTGAAAAAGACAGTTGAGTGTATTACTATGGGATCAGAATAGTGGAAGTCAAATATCACACAGATAACTAATGACTAAACAAACCCTGACGTCTGTTCCCCAGTTGTCCCTGGCACCTCGTAGAGTCCCACAAATACCTCATGTGGCACAAGTTCTTTGTCCACATACCTTAGGTTTATTTAGGATTATTATAATTTTATTTATTTTTATTTTTTGTGTGGCTCAAGGTGGAGCCAGGCCCCATGGCCCTCTATTGGCCAGCCGCCACTGGCCCAAAGAGTAAATACAGTTTGATATGAAAAACGGACCTATTTTGAAAACTTCAGATTTGTCCTTTAACATCATGAAAGCAACACAATAGAGTGGATCCGAATGAATAAAAGAGGACAAATGGGGAGAAACTATTATTTCCAATGCTTTTTATTTGTAAATGTTCCCCTTTTTGTGAACATAACATAAATTAGATATACTGTGTTGTTGTTTAATGACAATGAGAGCGTAGAACTCCAGAGTGGGGCCAAGACCTGTGCCGACCTGGAGGAAGATTAAAAGATTACGATCTCTTCTATAAAAAAAATAAAAGCATTTTATTGCACCAAAGTGCAAGTCATCATCCGGTTTTAACATAACAGATACCTCGTTCTCATATTGAATCTCCAACATTGCCATGGAGCTGCCCAGGTCCTGTAACACAGACTCCACCTCTTTGAGCAGCTTGTCGTGGTTTATCGTCCTCTGAACACAAGACAAGAGAGGAAAGACATTAAGTTTAAGAGCTGTCCTTAAAAACAAAAATAGGTACCATTTCAATAAGAAAAAGATCCCAACAATCATAAAAAGGCACAACGCAATTTTAATTCCATTTAGATACACAGTACAATAGATGGCTTCCAGTACAACTGTTCAATATAACACACAACATTGTACCTTCTCCCTGTGGAGACTTGCTGTAAGTCCGGTGCCCAGGAAAGCTGATGGTTTGAGCTCAGGGTTTGATTCCAGTATGTACTGCTTCGCTCTGTAGCGATTGAAGGCAGTTACGTACATAGAAAAACATCTGTCGGGTGTGAAAGGGGAAGAACGGACTACAACCAGAAATATTACATATCTTCATGTTACTTCCACAAACGCACAACAAAGTGACTACAAGTCACTGCCTTCCTCGTGTGATTCTTCAGGACAGAGACTTACATCGTACAAGTAGAACCAGTATCATAAACATAAAGGTGCTATGTTTACACTACACTGACTGTGGGTTGTCTAGTTGTCATCCTATACCCAGAAGTACTGTAAGCATTTCTGCGTTGAAAACACGTTTAAAATACGTTGACGTTGAAAACACGCTGACGTTGAAAACACATTTAAAATACGCTGACGTTGAAAACACAGCTAAAATACGCTGACGTTGAAAAAGTGGTTCAAAAATGAAAGTTTTTTCGCCGTCTATTTGAAGACGTTGATTAAACGTTCACGTTTATCCCAGATTTCAACGGGATTTGCAATATTGGCTTTCAACTGATAAATGTGGATGTGGTTTCTTAGTAAACCTGATTTTCAAAGTTCAAAGTTTCAAAGTTTGCTTTATTGTCATTTAAGATTTTACTGATCACTTTTAATGCACGTATGGGTCTGGTCCCAAGATATAAAGCAGAAATGTTGATCTCAAATGAGCTGGCTGGACTGGAGGCCTTAGATCCTCAGGTGGGGCCCACCTGGCTTTGGAACAACCTGCCTGAGTGTATAAGGCTTGCAGAATCAGTAATCTCCTTTAAATCACTTCTTAAAACCAATTTTTACAAACTGGCTTTCGTGTGATGTTGTCTTCTTATTGCTTTTATTTTGGTTTATTTCATTATTTTATTCTCGTTTGATTTGCTTTTCATTCTTTTTATGGCTTTCATTTTATTTTTCTTATTATTTGAATAATATGATTTTTTTTATTGTATTATCTATTGTACTGTTTTACCTCTGTTAAATTTGACCTTAGTTTGTCTTGTTTGTGTTTGGCTCACTGTTTGGCTTTCTGTTATATCACCGTGTGTACTGCTTTTGCTTTGCTTTGTCTGTCGAAGCACATTGTAAACTTTGTGAAGATATTATGAAAATAAAGTTATTATTATTAAATGTCTTCCAAGTGAAAGACTGTTTCGACTGCCATTGTGTGCATATCTTTGATATTCAACTTGTTATGAGTTGATAGACACCCAAAAAGATGGGAATATTGTTTCTTCCTAAAATATGATGAAATATAAAGATAAACAGTAGTCCCATGTGCCCAAAGAGTAAATACAGTTTGATATGAAAAACGGGCCTATTTTGAAAACTTCAGATTTGTCCTTTAACATCATGAAAGCAACACAATAGAGTGGATCCGAATGAATAAAAGAGGACAAATGGGGAGAAACTATTATTTCCAATGCTTTTTATTTGTAAATGTTCCCCTCAAAAGTTTCTCCTTCAATTTTTGTATGCTGGAATATTCAGGCAGCGACAAGTTATTAAAACAGGTCGTGACCGTTGGAAAGAACTCGCCAGGATCGTGTGTCGAATCGATTAATTTCTTCAGGATGGTCAGACGGGGTTTCAGGCTCCGGAAACCTGAGACACAAGAGCCAGATAACGGGCAATCCACTTATAAAAGGGCAATGCCAGATTCAGGTCCAGCTAGGAGAAGGAGCGAGAGGAGAGTGGTTTAGATAGTCAGTTCAAATGAAAACGTGCATGAAAATACAATGTTTTAAATGTTGAAAGATATATTAGGACCAATATTTGAAATAACAACAGTGTATTTGACTGCCAGCAGACACCTTGATGATGCCTGAAAGCTCTGACTGCAACAGATCTAAATAAGATTCATTTACTGCTGGATTTAAAGAACAGAAAATAGAGCTGCTTACCAATCTTAAGTCCATGATGGCTTTGGCCATCAGCATTCCTACGAAGCGGAACTTCATTTTGTCTCCTCGTGTGGTTGTCCTTCCGAAGGGAACAGGAAACAGTCCTTTGGAGTTGAACATGTACCCTGTTCCCTCTTGGTCTTCTGTTGGGGCAGAGACACAAGTATGGTCAGAATAAAATCACTATATACACACACTTATAAATGTGTATATAATGTTCAATTTAACACAAAACATTGTACCTTCTCACTGTGGAGATGTGCTTTGAGTCCAGGAAATCTGATGTTTGGAGCTCAGGGTTTGACTCCATTATGAACTGCTTCGCTCTGTAGCGATGCAAGGCAGTTACATATAAAAACATCTGTCGGGTGTGAAAGGGGAAGAAGGAAGAATGGACGAGAGAGAGAGCGAGAGAGAGAGAGAGAGAGAGCTCAATGAGCCAAGTCGGGATGTTCCCCGTCATGACGACCAGCGGGTCTTGCAGCTGATGGTTAGCTTTGGCGGTCAGCTTACGGTTGATGAACTCACTGGTAGGCATGATTTCCTTACAGACAGCATTCTGCAAAACAACCAGAAATATTACATATCTTCATGTTACTTCCACAAACGCACAACAAAGTGACTACAAGTCACTGCCTTCCTCGTGTGATTCTTCAGGACAGAGACTTGCGTCGTACAAGTAGAACCAGTATCTACTGATGGAGTGCAGGACCCTCAGCAGCAGTTTGACCTCTAAAGAAGGATTATCAAAGGTTATGGTCTCTGGACGCTCCAACGTGAGGTATGTTTCTAAGGGGTTAACGACACTGGGACACAAGCCATCAGGAAGAGACAGGAATTAACAGGAGTAAAGATTCAGACAAACGATCAGAAGCTGTGTGATCAAAACGTGCTTCCTTCACTACGAGATATTTAGGGTCCCACCATGCCACAGCTCATCCTGCATCTTGGCGTTGCGAGGCGAGGTTTTGGTGCGAGCACTCTGTGCTTGACCGCTCCTTCCAGCCACAGCGTCTTTGCTAGGAAGTAAGAAGGGACGTTATGTCTCTGAGCGCTTTGACGAGCATGTGACTCTCGGTATGAACATGTCAAGGAGGAAATGCACTGAGGCCAATAAGCATTTGCAATTCCAACTGTTGGCGAGTATACTGTATGTGTTAATCACCTACTGTGTACTCCCCACTGCACTGTAGAGTGTATATCAAAATAAATTGAAATAAATCTGCATGGCGAGGCACCACTAGCGTAAATGATGCGATACATTGTTTATATTTCTCTGACCCTTCAAGGACTGGCTAATGACATTCAGAAAACAAATCCTTGCTCTTCTGTTTTAAAAGTGGCGGTGAAGGTTAAGAAAGTTGGAAGATGCAAAACAGACACATTTAGAGGCAGAAGACATCGTCAAAGATGCATTTAAAAACACTTTTTAAACATATATCAAACCATACATTTTGGGCAAATCATGGCGCTTTACTCGGCACTTTGATGGGGAACTGCTTAACATGGCTCAGGTAGCTGTTCATGTTGTGCACCAGTGCCAGGTACGGGCCGTTCTCTGTCGGGTCCAGAAGACCTATAGGCTCCATTCCTTGAACCTGCAAACCAAACGAGAGAGGACCAAAATCAAATTCTGAATATCTAGACTGCCAAAGTCCATGAAACTCTTTAAAATGTATTCTAGTTCCTCACCGGACAGCCAGAGAACACATGGAGGAACCTCTTGAGCTGCACGTCGCGGCTCAGCAAGTCCCTGTCGGTGTTGGAGGTGAGGTAGACCAGGAGCTGTTTCACCAGCCCGCTGTGCTCGATCTCAAAAGACGACAAGTCAGATACAGTACTGGATATCTCCACCAGGCACTCCAAACCACCGTCAACCTGGGAAAACAAGACGAATCGTCAGATAAATGTGTCAGTGCTGGCGTCATTAGTATCCATCTCTCTCTTAGGATTTCTATCAGGTTTAACAATTTCAACTTAAAGGACAACATCTAAAACAACCATACATATCCTTAAGTTTGTAGTGAATGTTATTATCTTGTGCGTGGATGTGTTACCTGCAGGTTGAGCTGCTCAGTGGCTGTGCAAAGTCTCTGGAGTACATTCAGTGGAGGGTTGCTGCCATCCACATTTTCAGCGTTGAAGTAGCTCTCCACAAACGTACTCGCCTGTTTTTTGATCCAGGCTTTTATTTTGTCTCTACAAACCCAAAAACAATTCACCGATTACATACAGTAAACACATATTACCCTCATAATCACTGGCACTTAACACTGCAAGAAAAAGAGCACAATTTGAACTAGAATAAAACTAAAATTGCAAAAAGCTTAATAATTCAAAATGTTGAAAGATTACAAATATGAAGTCATATGTAGCTGAAAGTATGAGAAGAAGAAGGCTTTGAAAGTTGAAGAAGTTTAACAGTATTTGAAGATTTTCTCCATAGAGATCCCATTCAAAAGAAAATTGCAAATAGCTTAATATTTCAAAGAATTTAAAGATTACAAATATGAAGTCATTTCACCCCTCTCCTGAAAGAGCTGAACATTTTGATATTCGAATTGTTTCTGTGGCTTAAACAATGTCAGCAGTAGTGATATTTGTAATGGTAGTACTAGAAGTTATCGTTGTAGTAGAAGTATTATTAGTAGTAGAAGTATTAGTAGCATTAGAATAAGTAGTAGTAGTAGCAATAGTGATATTTGTAATAGTAGTAGAAGTTGTAGTTGTAGTAGAAGTATTAGTATTTAGAAGAAGTAGTAGAAGTAGTAGTAGTAGTAGTAATAGCTGTAGTAGTGGTCGTAGTATTTAATATAACAACAGTAGTAGTAATAGTAATGGCAGTATTTGAAGTAGCAGTAATAGTAGTAGTAGTACTAGCAGTCGTACAAATAGCTGTAGTAATATTAGTACTGGTAGTAGCATGAATAGCAGTTCTAGTATAAGTAATAGTAATAGTAGTAGTGGTAGTAACAGCAGTAGTGGTAGTAATAATATTGATGGTGGCAGTAATAGCAGTAGTAGTAATAGTAGGTACAGCAAAAGTTGTAGTGTAAGTAGTAGTAGTAGTAGCAGCAGTATTAGTAATACTAGAAATATTAGCAGCAGTAGTAGTAATTGTCGCAGTATTAGTAAGAGCATTCATTATTTCAACAAAAAAGCCTAATTTTGAGCTTAATGTATAGTTAATCCATGAGGCTTTTATTTTGAAAGGGTGGGACTGGGTGGGGGAGAGAGGGGGAGAGGAGACATAATCGTAATGTTTGACACACATAAACAGTTTATTAAATGACAGGCTTCATCACAAGCATTTCAGTTAGAATTAACTCTTTGGGGCTTTTATTTTGAAATGGGGTGGGGGGGGAAGGGAAGACGATGCAGAATCATAATGTTAGATAAACATAAACAGGTTATTAAATGACAGGCTTCATCACAAGCATTTCAGTTAGAATTCATGTTGTGGGGCTTTTATTTTAAAATGGGGTGGGGGGGGGGGGGGGCCTGTAAAAAGCTGTAAGACCTGAATTACAGAGAGAGAGACACACAGAGAGAGAGAGACACACGGAGAGAGAGAGAGAGGGAGAGGGAGAGAGAGAGACATACAGAGAGAGAGAGAGAGGAGTGCGTGTGTGTCTGTGAGTCTGTGTTTATCAACATCACTAATGACCTTAATCAGAAACACCTGTGTCCTTTCAGCCTTTTCATGGAGATAAAACAGGGAAACACCTCTCAAACAAATCCTCAAAACTCACATAACCGTAGCTCCTATTGCTCCGATATTAATAAATGAGAGGAAGGATGAGTTGAAGAACAGATCCTGTAAAAATTGTGTCTGTAGTGTAAAAAATGTGGCTGAACTGGCGATCTAGAAATGGGGTACCGTGTTCTGTGGAAGATGTATTTGAAGCAAAATTTAACATTGGTCTCTATGGAGCAGAAAGTTGGTTTTCCTCTCAATTACAGGCTTCTGTGTCAAATGTGTAAATCTGTGGGATTCCACAGTCATTTGTCTACGACAAGGACAAGATTAGCTACTTTTAAATCCAGAAATTATGCATGAAGAGTGAAGATTGTGGACACAGTGGCAAAAGACAAATCTTTTTTTCACAAGAATCTCAAGCTGCTCTTCACTCTAACGGTGACATCACGCACTCTAAGCTCCGCAATACACACCCATTATAAAGTCAGAAAAGGACTTAAAAAGTCATAAAAGTTAAATTGCTGCAGTTCAACAAGTCTAAAAGATATCAAAAAGCTGAATCATGTGGCAATAGCTCAGGGTTTTCTCAACATTTTAAAGTTGAAATGGTGTCTGTAGCTGAAAGTATGAGGAAGTAGAAGGATTTGAAAGTTGAAGAGGATTTGAACATTTTCTCCATAGAAACCCATTCAAAAATAAATGTGCAAAAAGCTTAATAATTCAAAAAGTCTAAAGGTTAGAAATATGAAAAGTCATAGCACCCCTCTGCTGAAAGAGCTGAACATTTTGATAGTTGAACGGTTTCTGTAGCTTAAAAAATGTGGAAGGAGATAAGTAGCAAAATACGGGCGGAAGAAATATAAGAAGTTTAATAAAGAGAAACAGGATAACAATAGTTGGAATGCTTAACAGCATTCCAGCAATAAAGAGAAACAGGATAACAATTGTTGGAATGCTTAACAGCATTCCAACAATAACACTGGAGTGGAAACTGTCATCATCGTACCTGTTATTAGAAATTGAGTCCTTGGGCGAGCTAGTGACTCGAAAGCTCTCCGAATCGGACAGGTTCACCTGGTGCATCAGACCTGGAAGAGAAAGCAGAGGGACAGAAATTGTATAAATCCTTCAAAACAATAGCACAATACACAGCAACACAGTGTTTGCCTTAGGATGGAGTTGTAGCAGCGGAGGTGAGTCTTCTGCACCTTCAAAGCATGTTTGTCATGTATCTGTAACTAATGTAATGTATAGGATAGGCATTTGAGTTTTTCATTGGATTATACGCTACCTTCTCTTCTACAAGAGACAATGAAGACATCCGGCAGCTTCTGCATCAGGATCTCAGCCATCTGAAGAGAACCCACTACAATCTTCAGGTCCTGGCTGGATAGCATGGAGACAATGTGACTGTAGTAATAAAAAATATAGATTGAAGTCAAGTTACTTTCAACTCAAAGACTTACACCAGTAATTTCCTAGTGCCTTAGAAATACTACAAGGTTATTAACTTCATTTAAGGCAACCTTCTGAGCATGTTTTAATGTCAATGTTAACAGTAATCCATCAGTGAACGGATACCTGGACACGGCATGGTTCCTCAGCACATCCTTCAGCAGCTCTGCGTCAGCAAAGTAGATGATCTGAGCATTGTTCTAAGGCACTTGTGTCTGACAGCAAGGCCGGCCAACGAGCTGTACACCTCATACAAGACCCCAAACAGGGTTTCGATAAAGCGCTTTGCCAGCTCAGGGTCCTCCTCCATCGACTGGGCTCGTGCATCCTCTGGAGAAAGACAGCGAACAGGTCAGGCTCATCTCCTCAACCACACAGAATTTGGTGACACAATTCCACTGACTTGCACGCAGTAAATGTATGGTGATTATAAAACATCATGATCATAAAATCACAACTAATTACTGTAATTAACAATGCATT
Organism: Anarrhichthys ocellatus; assembly: GCF_004355925.1. NCBI lineage: Eukaryota > Metazoa > Chordata > Actinopteri > Perciformes > Anarhichadidae > Anarrhichthys > Anarrhichthys ocellatus. Next base: position 17,810,425 of record NW_022280031.1, read on the forward strand.
CCTCTTATTTTATCACATACTGCTATGCACTGTCATCTTCACACAAATGCTATTTGAAAAGGTCTGTATTACCTGTATCGGGGTTGGCAAGAGGATAGGGTTTCCTCTGGATACCAAGTGCTTTTCCTGTGTCTACATTAATCTGCTGCATAGACTTCAGGTTGAAAGTGCTCACACAGTCCCGGTTTGACAAGCTGATCTCATCCTCCCCGCTCTGGTGTGCTGTCTGCAGAGCAAGGTAATCACCACCCAACATCAGTTTTCCACACGGGGAAGCCCCAAATATCTGTGTGTGTAAATGTATTGAGAGAGGATGACGCACTGTAAATAAGACTGGATGTTGTCAAGTAGTGTGATGCAACATTTTAATTGATTAAATCCATTATTCATCAGTCAGATAATTAACTTGTAATGTGACGAGGTCCAGAATGACTGACCAAAAATACTGATGATGATTGAAATACAACATATCACTATGTATATCTCCAGTTATTATGATTTCATATTATTAATACAGAATGTGGGTGATGCACTCATACCTCAATGCTACGGCTAACAATGCAGTTGTAATTTTGCCACAATCCAAGGTCATCCCTCCACTGCCAGATCGCTCCATCCGTCGTCTTCAGCATCAAATCCAGTGCAAAGATGCCCTCTCTGGGCAGGCAGGGCATCAGCTCGCTGGAAGAAGAAGAGCGGTTTGAGAAGGCTACGACATTTTATCTAATTCAGTTTAACCGTCATGCAAATTGCTATATTTTTGCCGTATTGCCCTGCATGATCTTAACCCTTAACATACTGAAAAGAAGTCAGGCTAATAGATGTTACCATATGAGTGAGGTGAGTTCAAAAAGCTCCTCCGGGCTCCGGGGTACCAGGTTAATATGTTCCTTGCAGGACCTCTTTGATGCACCACACAAAAGGAAACGTAGAGTTTCTATGACGTCTGTGAGAAAAAGGAAACATCAAAAATATGTCTGTATAACCTGCATAATATATCTCATTAAGTATGTCAAGTCTAAACATTACAATAACAAACTACATACTGTAGTACTATTCAATATTTAACATTAAACTGGCTGACAGTCCACTGATGTGAAGACACACGCTGCAAGTAATAGGGGGGCTGTTGTAACAAAATGTCAACTGTTTGGAGACCCTTCACTTAATAAGGCTCAACCATTTATTTTTTAACCTACAATTGACGTTCATTTTTAGTTAATTCAAATGCCAGCTCCGTTTGTCTGTGTAAAACATACCAGTGATGAAGCAAGTTGACTGCAGAGGGAGCGGTCAAAGACACTTTCAAAGGTGTTTGAATAATTCTTATTGTCTCTACCAGAGGATTTGTTGTCATTTTAAATGAATGTTTTTGTGACAGCAGTAATGTCCCCCTGCAGAGACAGTCATAGAATCTCTTTTTCAAATATTAAAGATTTGCTTGTCAGAGATGACACTCTGGGGTTGATGTCCTCTGATTGTCCCTCTGTGATGATGTCCATTGTCCACACGTCCTCCTCCCTCTGAACCCGGTTCATTGATCTTAAATGTCCGCCTCTATTGTACGTCCTTTGTCATCGCTTTTCGTGGCTTGCACAGGGTTTGCATGGTTGTTTGTGTGTGTGTGTGTGTGTGTGAGCGACTGAGAGATTGAGGTGTTCGTGCAGCAGTGGCTCAAGGTTAAAGACAAAAGCACTGGAAATGTCTTGGGGGGAGCTAAGTGGAGCGTAAGCCAATGGGAAGTGGAACAGTGGGAGTCGCGAGAATCTCGGTGCCCCCCCCCACAGGAACGAGGAAACGAGAACGAGCCGGTAACCAAGACAAGACTGGGTACTAAAAAAAAAGGGGGTGGAAGAAAAGGTTTAGAGAGACTTATTCAGAAACATGAGGAGAAACTGACTTTAAAATGAAATATTAGACATAAAGAGAAGTAAACAGACTTCATCGTTGTCTTTAAGAATGTCCTGCAGTTTACTAGTGTTGCATACACTTTGATTAGAGTTACCCAGTCAGCATTGATTCAAATAGTTCATGCTTCGGCTCAAAAAAAATGCCAGTGCCACCTCTGTTTTTCTAGAAGTAGAACTGGGGTGGCAGGTTTGCCTCTCTGGAGACTGTGGAAACCGACATGACGGAGGGAGGAAGCTGACTTTGTTTTTGTTTGCTTGCATTTGGGTTTGATTGGACTGGATGTGGGGTGGTGGGGTTTGGGCTGGTACACAGACTTTATTAAAAATCTTTATTGCAGGTTCGTGCAGCACTTTCGCAGGCTGGGAAGTATTGTAGGTGGAGGGAACAGAGAGAAGGTCTCACCTGGCTACATGTGTGGAAGGAAAGAGAGTCCGTTCAGCACTGACTTGGTACTTTTAAAGGTTTAAAGGTCAGAAGACATCTCATCTAGGTTAAAACTGAGGTACACTTGGCTAAGAGAGGGATCTAGATTACATGGTTCAATTTAATTATTATATTTCAATCAGCGGGACTAGTGATTATAGTTATCTTTGGATAACATACCAACTACAGAGTGCTGCAGAAATGAGTCAGAATTTGACTCATTTCTCAAAGTCGATGTGTTTTAGTTTAGATGTCTGAAATAATGTGTTTCACACGAGCTGAATAGATTTTAACGTTTAGTTCTACAATATGAAATAGGTCCTTAAATTAATTTAGAAGCTTCTACATGTCTTAAAAAGAGTGTAAATGAGATGACTAAGCGTCGTCACTAGAACACTAGTCCTCCTGTAGCTTAGTGGTGGAGACGTGAAGTCATGTGACCGTGGTGGAGTTCCTTTATAGACTAACGTTAGCTTTTTACTTTTCACTTCAAGATTATCTTGATGAACAATTTTGTTAAAATATTGCAGATCATAATTTGAAACTGTTAAGTTGCTTGTCTTGTTGCTTGTTTGTTTGTAAAGTCCAAAACAGAAACAAAAAGATATTTAATTAACAATGTTATGAAATTGAGAAAAGCAGCAAAGCCCGACATTAAAGAAGCTGGAAACAGGACATGTTTGCTTATTTTAAATGAGTTGTGGATTGTGAGTATTGCTGTCTAAACCTGCTGTTTATTCTGTTAACGTCGGTGTGATGAGAACTACACATCAACTGTAGTTAACTACTGTTTATCTAAAAAACAATGTATATCTCAGTGTTAAAGTGTCTAGTTGTCGTTTGACCTGCAAAGCATCAAATCAGTGCTCTCTGAATGTGAGAGGGGTTTAATGGACATTGTGGAAGTTTTAGTGTGAATCTCAGCTGATTTAGACTTCCTTCTTGTTTGTGTTTCATTTACACCGACACTCTCAGCTCTCTATCGGCTTTATATCACTGTTCCAATCCTCTTCACAGGCAGAACCCTCCATCTCCTTCCTCCTTTCTTCTCCCACCTTTCTCCCTCGCTGTCACTTTCCAACTGACAGACAAGCAAAGCTAATCCCGCCTCCCCTGGCCCCGCTCCCCTCCAGGCTCAGATTTCTTCGGACATCGATTAAATGAACCGTGCTCACCGAGCCGTCTTAGCCGAGCTTATCCCCTCTCTCAAGCTCTTATATCCCACCTATGTTTAACTCAAGCCAGGCTTAGGAAAAGCCAGAAAAGGGGTCTTGGCTTGTCTCCTCCCTCATAGTTTATCCGGGAGGGTTGCACCGCCGTGTAGAGATTTACCGAGTGTTATCGCAGTTCATGGTTGTGATAAAGAAGTAAAAGCAGTTCAAGTTATTTCAGAAGTACATTTTAAGTATATGTTCAGACCTAGCAGCATTAACTCTCATAGCTCTGTAGACTCGTACCAAAAACAGCTGGAACATGAACTCAGAATAGATTTCTGTTGTTTTCCATATGGAAATATACTTTGTAATTTTCCCCCTCTCTTGGGGATTCTGCATGAGTGTCCTCTGGCAGTTCTTAGCACAAACACCCATCAACATGAGGGCCATGTAATAAGCTCAGCCCTCATCCACATGTATCTCCCGACTGGACATGTGTCCTCTGTCAGTCGCTGTGTGGCTAACCCCTGACCTGCTTTAATTCACCGTCGCTGCTGCTTGAGGCCATCTTGTCCCAGTTTTTTAAGGCCTGAGTCACCGTTATGTCTCTCAGCCGGTGTCCCTGGCTTGTGTGACAATGCACCGCAGAGAATCATTGCTGCCTGATACATCTTTGAAATGAAAAGTGCTTTGACATCATTGCTGTAGAACGTTGTTTGTCAGCATTCTTTCAAGTAAGAGTCGCTGATGTTCTGCATCAGCTAATGGGGATCCAAATAAAACCCTCATCCTTGTAGGGAGAAGTTAAGATAGTGCTGTTAGGGATTTTAAAGATTCACTTCATCCACATTTCTGCACAGCCACAGTGGTATCTAACCACGTAGATAGTTTTTGATTTGTCTGCTGAAATGTTGTTTTGAATGCTAATTTGTGCTATTTAGTGCCATATATAGTAACAGCGTCTCTGTGTAGTCAACAACTGTCAAATCAAATAAAGAAAGTACACATCAATTATATTTTAACAATTATTATTCTCAGTTTTCCAATTTAACTGTATGGATTATAAATAATACGTAGAAATACATAAATAAATGTTCTCTCATTTCAAGTAAAATAATGGCTCCATCTAAAAATAAAAGGGTGAGAGTTAACCCTAACCCTTTTACACATCATTTTTGTAGTTAAACTGTTGAAGTATACGGCTGTGAAAATACGTAACTATAAAGATAGCTACCTAAATACAGTAAATCATCTGAATCTTGGTATAATACTGGCTGCATTTATTGGAGGTTGTTTTAAATGTCTGTTAGATCAAATGTATTAAGAGTCCATTTAGATGTACAGAATTATCACATGGCATTTCTGCTTCTGTTCATAACCACATCTTGGCCAGATGAATGTAATGTCAACCTTTATATTCCAGATGAGATGTTAGCACAGAGCTCACTCACTTTAACTCGCTAAAGGAGGAGACAGGCCGAGGAGAAAGTTTGTTGTTAAAGCAACAGTTTGACTTTGTTAAGTACTGTCTTTGCTCTGTACTGTATTTTGTCTAGGAATACATCATTGCTGTGCTGTGTTGTAAGATTCACAATAAAACAATGAATTCCATTTGGTCGTTGATGAAAAGGTTAGGATGCTTGAAATAAGAAATTCTGACTTTGACAAAGCAGTTTTGTACTTGTCAGTGGTGATCAAACAGCCTTATAATTATGGCAATTCTAGTTTCAAGCATTAACTTGCTCAGAACCAGTAATAAAATCTCAGTAACAAGTTATAATTCCTTATTAAGATAATCAAGGACTGGAACGCTTGAAACAAGTGAAATGCTCGAACATAAAAACTGCCTGGTAAGAAGAAATATCTTGTCAGACAGAAAACAAGCATATATTGCATTGATTTAAGATATTTCATCTTACTTAGATTTTAATTTTTGCAGTGTACTGCTTATCAGTACTCATATGTGTGCCTATCGATACTCCACATGTCATCTTTCTGTGGTGGAAAGTAACTAAGTACATTTACTCAAGTACTGTTCTGATTATTCCAGCCTCCTTTTTACTCCGCTACATTTATTGACAGCCGTATAGTTACTAGTTACTCTGCAGATTCAAATCAATAATACAAAGCATAGTTATTTAATCATGTATTATATGGAGTATTATATGTAATAAAGGGGCCTCTAAATATTTGTAAAACTAATTATTTTGCACCTTTACTTTTTTAAATGCAGGACTCTTACCTGTAACAGAGTATTTCTACGCTGTAGTATTTCTACTTTTACTTTTACTAAAAGTACCTTCTTCACTCATTTGGAACGTTTTAGTATCTGTCAGTGAGGAGTCGCCCCCTGCTGGTCAGTGGAGAGAACTCAAGATTAAGTCACTTCAGCATCAAATCCACTTTTCAGACTCAGCACATGAGAAGTATGAGCGTTAGCTAACCCGGCGTCCTTTTTCACATCATTTAAACAACCTGTTGTCAAATCTGGTATTAAAAACAATAAGTGGTGGTAGTTTGAACTGAAGGAGAAATGGAATATTCATAAATAGTTTCACAGTAAGAACATGCTTTGACTGGTTTCCCCCCGAATCACAGAAAAAGTGTTTCTACATTGATCATTATTGTGAAAACATGCTCGTAGATTTGGAATTTTTTTCTTTGGTATGTTAAAACATAAGGACCCAGAAACTCAAAGCAATGCTAATTTTTCCCAATTTAATAAGAAAAATATGAACAAGTAACAAGTGTTGATAAAAAAGACTGGACATGATTTTTACCTGCAATGAAACCATAAATATGTGTTAAAGGCACTGAATGTAGACACAGTGTTGACACAATAAATGCATAAACCCTTAAATACATATATGAAATAATAAGTATGAAGGATACTCATGAAAACACACCAACCCTGTCTGTGTCTGACACAATAAGACAATTTAATAATCGATTGACAATAGATTCATAAGCACCTAATTTGATAATCGATTGTTAAAGTGTTGTCTGATTATCTTTAAGTTTATTAGTTTTGGTATGAAAAGCATCTGAAGATGGACTTGTGATGGAATTTTTACAGTTTTCTTTTACTGAACAATTAATTAATTAATTGAGAAAATGATCAGCAAAATAATTTTAGTTGCAGTCCTGCTTCTCATATACAATAACACAATAATATGTCTCACTTGTTTTTGGAACTTTTAATTTATAATTTGGTATTCGATAGTGAGAAAGACAGTTCTTTTTTTAAATGTTCGTATATTATAAATGTCATAAAGCTACGGTCGGTAATATTGAGAAACGAGCGAGAGTACGCTACATTTAACGAGTTATTAAACCCAAAAACCCAGTTCAGTGTTGCTGACTCAGCCTCATATTCTTCTTTATTTTTAATTTTATTTATTAATTGCTGCCGGGACGAAAAGCGATTATCAACAAATATAAGTAGAAGTGCATCTTTAAAGTAGCCGATATGTCGAGACCAGAGAACTGAACTCATAATGAATCTGTAAAGAAACACATTAAGTGATGAATGAATCTGATATTCTATATTTTTCTTATGGTCAATAAAACCCATAAAAACAATTGATTTGCTTCCAAGTATTAAAGCTTAATACATCTTATTATTAAATACAATTAAACACTTGATAAAAACTACAGGGACCAGCTGTTTAAGAAACTGAATGTTTGTTACTCGTTCTTAAAGATGTGTTCGGCAACGTGCCACGGACAGATATCTGTTGACATAACGATCAACTCATCACTTAAAGGGTAGCTGTGATACAGTTTGTAGAACTTTTGTCTTTCTGTTTATATTTTAATTTAATTTTCAAGGTTAATTATCATTAATTAAAAGTAAAAGGAGTCTTATTTTGAAAGTCTCTTGGTCGAGTTTGCAGTTTACTTCTCATAAATAATAAAATATTTTGGGGTGAAACAATCTGCAATGTGACGGTTTAGTCGTCAAACCGTAACATTCATAAACAGCTGCGCTAAATATACATATTTTAAAGCATAATATTGAAGATGAAAGATAAATCAGATGAAAGAAGTGAACTATTGTCTGATGCTGCAATAGGTTTACAATCTAAAGATGAATTACACTAAACATTTGAATTGTGACTAAAATTTAACCGAATTAATTGATGAATTACCGTCAAACTGTTGTTCCTGAACGCATCAACTCGTCTCATCGTGGTTAAACAAAACCACAACTTTAAAGTTTGTGGTGAAAATACTTTAAAAAGTACATCATGAAAGTAGCAGAAGAAAAAAAGAATGTAAACTAAGCTGAGAAAATGGTTTTATATCGTTGAAATCAACATGATTTGATTGAAACCAGAAGCACAGAAGAGGATCTCCTCTGTTATAATAAAAAGTCACACGTGTGGAAGATTCAAGAGAAAGAACATCGTTTAAAAACCGCCGCTGGAATCCGCTGTCCATCATTCCACCAACGAGGAATCAGATACAGATATAGACGCTTCTCTTCAGTTTCTGCGAAGTACAAAAGCTTTTCATAATCGTCAGATCCACAAAGATATCCGGTCGGTACAGTGGCTTAAAACTCATTACATAGAAAAATAAAGCACCAAATATATATACACACACACATAAAACCCATAATATACAAAGACACACACGGGGAATGATGCAACAGAAACGAGCAGGAGTTTGTTTTGTGGAAAACTGTCACAGTAGTGTCGCAAGAATCCGACGTTTCACCACAGAAACGTGTGAAATCATCCTCATCGTATATTATTCATTAAATAAAAATAAATAAATAAAAAGAGGCTGTTTTGGTCGAGTGTGATGCCGATTGGTTAACCAGGAAGCAAACAGACCAGAATTACTGAAAAAGGATTTCTACTTTGAATAGTCTCTTCCTCATGCCCACATCTCCTCCCGTCCATCCGTCCGTCCGTCCGTCCGTCCTCATCACCTCGTGAGGTTTAAAACGAAATGTACATATTTACAGGTTCTACACTCGTATGTTTGGTGTTATGAGCCCGGACATGTCGAGCAGCTATTGTGTGACACAATATGGATATAAATAAATGTTAAAAAGACACATTGGCACATGGACGCCAAATGTTGCAGCAGATCTGAGGTCATTATGAAAGAGCGAGAGAGAGTCTGCAGTACAGCGTTTGACCACCAGATGGCACTGAAAGTAGTTTTGTCCCTTTAAAAAAAAAGCACATGATTCTTTCATAACCAGATTTAAGGAATCATCATCATCCAAAAACGTTATGTAAAGATTGATATAGATATATATTGTACAGAGTTTTGATTATTCAAATGCAGTTATTGGTACAAGCCTCTAAAAATCCAGTATTGCTGAATTCACAGCCTTCCAGAGCGACTTCCAGGTGGTGAACATCTTTTCTTTTTTTTCAAGCTTTATCCTTTTAACGGGGAGGACCCCAAACGCACCGTCACTTTCTCACAACCGTCGTACGTAGCACAGCCAACGTAGCAGCATTTTTCGTTTCCCTACTTTGTGCTCAGAGTCTTTAGCTTCTCTTCCTGCTACGAATCCAGACCGCAGACCTCCTTTCTGTCCACGAACCCGTCCGCGGTCAGATCCCCCCCGCCCCCCTCCCTCAGAGACTTGGCGAGGTCGCTCGCGATCGCCAGCGCTCCGCCTTTCAGGAACCTGACAAAGTTCTCGCCGACCAGCGGCCCCATGGCGTACATGCCCGGCCCGTCCGCCGCCACCACCTTGTTGGTGAACGGGTCCACCTCGATCGGGTTCCTCCGGCACGTGATCGGCTCCTCGGGGTAGACGCCGAGCGTGCGCCCGTTGTCGTCACCCAGGAAGGAGAGGTTCGGGTGGGCGCCGATCAGAACCAGCGCCTTGGAGATCTGGACCACGGTCCGCTGGCCGGAGTCAGACTCCAGGACGCACTTCCGGTCGGGTCGGAACGCGGCGACCCTGTAGCGCGGGAAGCTCAGGTAACCCGGGTAGGAGGAAGGAGATGAAGAGGTGGTGGAAGAGGAGAGAGGAGGGAGGGAGGAAGAGCTAGAGGGGTCTTGGAGGTTCTGGGCGTGGTCCTGTGGCAGAGGGTCCGGCTGATACTGCTGCTGAGTCATCATCTGGTGAATCTGGACGCCGAAGATAAAGAAGAGTGGGTTTGATGCAACTTCAGGGATCAACAGTAACGTAAGTAAACTCTGTATTCAGGCAAGTGGAATGCCTCATTAATTAATTAAAATAAAGATGAAATGTGATCTTTATTAAGGGGTAAAAATATGTGATTTGGAGATTCGCCATGTATGCTCTCAAGCCGCCGTTCCTTCATAAAGCCACATTGTGAACAAAAAATCCGTTGAAATCGGGAAGACGAAAGCTAAATAACGGAGCTAACAGCATAGCAACATTTGGAAACAAATAATTTAAAATCAGACTCTTAGAAATATTATATCGTAAATCATTCACATGCTCTTCTGCAGACTACGGCGTCTCTCGGGAGTCGACAATTAACGTCAACGGAGGTTCCATTCACTTACATTGTGGTGCGTTCAAGCTCCAAATAGTAAAAAATGAGTATTGGGCGAAGGTAACGTTGTATGACGTTATCATGATGTGTTCAAATGTCATTTTGTAAAAGTTAATTTTTGGCGAGACACTTTAATAAATACAGTTATTTGAAGTAAAAAGAAAACATTTAGAATTTTTACTCTGTAGTGGCTGGAAAAGTTTAAAAGAGACCTTAAAAAGTCGAGTTTTTCTTTTTAAAAACAGGAAAAAAATAGTTTTAAGATTGAAATTAATCTCCAATAATCTGGATCATGACTGGTTCACGTTGAATACTTGACATTAAATGTCGGTTTCCTTACCTTGTGGTACTCTGGGTAGAGCAGCTTGGGCAGCTGGTTGAAGATGAGTCCGGGGTCGTTGACCGAGCGTCTGAAGGCGTGGTACACCGGCGTGTTCAGGTGGTGGGCGGCTAGCACCGCGTCTGCCGCCGTAAGCCCCGCCCCCACCACCAGCACGGGGTCCGACGATTTGTCGAGCTCGCCGCGGGAGATGGCCGCCTCTAGCTCCCAGAAGGAGTGACAGACGTACGGCAGCGACTCGCCCTCCACGCCGAGCCGGGCCGGGATGTCGTGGGTGCCCGTCGCCAGAACCACGTTGTGGGCCAACATGGAGAAAGGCACCTCCTCCGACACAGCGGAGCCATCTAGGGAGGAGGAAGGAAGGAGAGGAAACAGGAAGTGAAGGTTAACATGTGGCACTCGTTCATTTATTAAAACACGCTATAATCAGGAGTGTTGATTTTAATTATTATTTTTATTCGCTGTACCTCCTAGCTCCTCCCCCTCTCTGCGCTGCAGTCCCGTCACTCTCCAGCAGGGCGACGGCGCCCCCTCCCGGTCACCGCCGGGCTGTCTGGTGACCGAGGTGACGGTGGTGCCGCAGGCAAAGTTCTGCTCGAGGGACATCTGGGAAACGTAGTGTTGGTAGTACGAGGCTATCTCTGCTGGTGTGGCGCGGTCATTACGGACATTTCTGGAAAAAAATAATAATATATTAAAAAAAAATGATATTATATTAATATACATACACAAATGTATTATACAACATGCTAATTTTTCTCATATTTTGACTAGTTTTCAAGGAGTATATTTCAAATTGCATCTATTAGACACATGAGAATAAAGTTGTGAACACCGGCTGAATATCTATTATCAGAATCATCATAACTGTATTTTAACTGCTACTGTGTAAAGGAAATGCTGTTAAAAAGAACCTGATTTGTTTAAAGTGTTGCACTTTTGTTCATATAGCAGTACTTTTAAAATAAAAGTGCTCAATACACTACTTTTGAATTCATTATTGAATTTTGAGCATGACAATGCGAATAAAAATTGTAATCGTTGCATATATATATATATATATATATATACACATATACATATATACATATACATATACACACATACATACATACATACATACATACATACATACATACATACATAGAGCTGAACAGGAAGTTTAAAGGTTCTTCAAATCATTTGTTTGTTTTGACAGCATCTGATGTAAATCACCCGGGAGTCATTTTAAATACAAAGTAAGGAAGAGTCACGCATGAACACACTCTTCGTGTTGTACTTCCTGCTGGTTTAATGAAAGAGAACTTTCATGATTTTAAAAAGAGAAACTAAACTCTGTTCACCTGTGAAAACCAACATACGTTTTAGAAACTGTGAACGAGCCTCTCTGCACTAAAAGAAGACCAGGAAACGTGTGACGACTGTAAGTCCTGAGTGTTTTATTAACCCTGTTGTGTATTTAAACACACGAGCAGTAATGCGAGTCAACTGTACTGTTTACTGAGGACAAACCTGCGTTTCTCTCTCATCCAGTCCTTCAGTTTGAGTCCAGGAAGCTCCATCCAGTTAGCCAGACTGAGGGTTAGCATGGAGCCCTCCATAGCCTGGGAACAACAACAACAACAACAACAACAACAACAACAACAATCACTCAGCTGGATTGATCTGCTGTGTTGTTTTCAAGGTATTCTGGTAACATTTTTAAAAGTTTCAGTTGCTGTTCTTCTGTTTATTTAAATGCATCATGAGCAGACTGCAGCGTTAGTTTAATGGGTTTATTAACATGTCAGGATATTTATAGAAAGATAAAAGTAATACTACGTGCGAGTAAGTACACATTATCAAAACAACCATTTAAAAACAGACTATTGAGTATATAAAAAAAAAAAAAAAAAAAAAAGAAACTCACTAAAACGTATTCTTTCTTCTGAACACATTTATTTTTCCCAAATGTAAAATATTCTGTTGAAATTCTTAAAATGACACTTAAAATGTAAGTGCAAAATGCATGCTTTTATTATTTATCTAAATAATAATTATAAATATTATTATAATGATATACTGTGTATATTTTTAAATAATACAATATTATAAATGACTATACATATTTTTTATCTAAATTATTATTTATCTAAATAACCCGTATTGCAGCTCTACTTACATGCCACGCCCCTCCAGGCGGACCCTTTCCCAGCACCAGGTGCGGTACGGCCCTCTCCGGCTCGTACCGCCACGCCAGCGGAGACGTGTGGTCCAGCCCGAAGTCGCTGTCGGGGAGCAGCAGCGAGTCGAAGAGCACGGCCACGGGATTGGACGAGCGGCCCTCCAGACCCTCGCACAGGTACTCCAGATCCTGGGACAGGTAGGGTCAAGAGAGACACCGTGAGTGTGAGGCTCCTCCCCATTTTACACACGTTTATGATACAACTTTATTGACAAATGTCACGCGTGTTTGTGCATGTACCTGCTCCAGCAGCGACAGGTGAGGCTGCTCCCTCAGCTTGCTGTTCAGCAGCGGGTTGGTGCGAGACGCCTCGGGCGACAGGTACGGCGTGTAACCCGACAGCAGGTATGACAGACAGATCCCCGACGGGCCGTTACCTTAGGAAACAGGTGAGCGTCACCGAGACTGTCAGGTCGCTGCAGTGGAAGCGATGTGAATGGTTTCCAGTTGCACTGGCAACTGCTAGCTGTGTTAGTGCGTGCAATTGGGGGGGGGCGGGGGTGTTTATGATCTGTCTTCTGCATTTTATAAATAAAACAGCTACTTTAGAAAAGACAAAACAGCTAAAATACTATTGCACGCTGTCATAAAAACTGGCTGGGACTGCAGCATGACTCAGCAAGTTTTGAATGCCACACAGTAACCCGTACGAGCAGCCATTAGTCATCATACTGCTCATGATGTCTAATGGTTTTCACACAGTCCGTCACAAATAACTGAATAAATTCTGACCTCAATCGCACAAAAACTGAATATTTGAGGATTTCTATCTTAAATTTGTCAAAACTAAAACATTCATCATCTCTCTGCTGGGAAACTTTCGCGCAACACCGCATGCGGCTGATGTCAACAATTTCTAAGGATGTTGTATGTTGTATTTAGCAACCCGTGCGTGTTCAGCAACCTGTTGCTTAAGTTGAAATAACTTGCATGAAACACTCCTCGCTCACTTCTTCATTTTAATATTTTTGGCAGATCAATACGACATTTGGCAAAATTTGCTCTTATTTG
>NW_022280031.1:17824087-17894557 GCF_004355925.1 Anarrhichthys ocellatus
TTTTTTTGTTTCCATCCAGTTGCACTGGATTTGTTTCCATCCAGTTGCACTGGTTTTACTTCATAGTTACCTTGTAATGCTGCTGAGAGAGTGAACGGTTGTTTTTTTGGTGCGTTCGGGTGCTTGGGAGAAGGTAGGAAAAAGGGGAGTTGTGCTGTGTCATAGTTCTCTACACATCTACCGGCTTTCTCCTTTAAAAAGGTTCTTTTCTTGCTGCATAAAATCAACTGTGCGTGTGTTTTCTTACCGATGATCACTACGGGCAAAATGTCTCCGGGGATAATTTCTTTATCGTGACGATCCATATTTATCTGAGGAGAGAAAAGAGACATTATCATTATTAATATTATATCTTTATCAATGCAACATCAAGATAACTTCCATTACCACCACTATTATTAGAAAGCAGAGTAAAGGGTGAAGTAGTTAATCATTAAGGCCAGTTACAATGAGTTACAATGGTCAGTCAGTACATTTCCACTGACCTCTGACACACACACACCGTACTCAAGACACACACACACCGTACTCAAGACGCACACACACACACACACACACACACACACACACACACACACACACACCATAAGTTTAAGAAAGCAGTGTGACCTCAGATAAACACACTTGAGAAGCAGTGTGACCTCAGGGAGAGATAAAGCACGAGGAGCAAACAATTAAACTATTTATCGTCCTGCAGAAACAGAAAATATTGTTCATGAAATGTTTGAAGACTGAAGAACAAACCCTGAGAATGTTTGGAGACTTTATAGCTGGAATCTTTACGTATAATAAATGAACATAGATGACTCAAAATATTCTAATTCAGTGTGCAGAAAATATTGGATTCATTTAAAAAAAATGCTCCAGCGACAAAATCATAACATTTCTAATCTTAAAGCTCATTGTTCACTTTTCTCTCTTACTGCACAGAAACAAACTCTCCGTCTGATCGTATTGAACTAAGACATACGAGTGTTTGTGGAGGCAGGAAGGGGTTAAAAGGAAGTCAACGGTGGGTCAAAGAGTTAAAACAAGGAGCACCATGACAACTGTGAGCCCACAGGGGGGTGGGTGGGGGAAATCTGCAGAGTCATGCTTACACAGATAACATGAGAGTGAAAGGAATGAAAGAAGGAATAAATAAATAAGAGGAGGAGGAAGAGGGGAGACAGGCAGACAGGCAGGCAGAGAGACAGACGGACATGTTGAGGAAGAGATAAAGAAGGTTATATAAGAGCAGTGCAGAGGTTGAAAGCAAGCCCAGACCAGAGGGTGTTTAATAGCCAACGGGTTTACTGGACATACACGCGCGCGCGCGCACACACACACACACACACACACACACACACACACACACACACACACTGTACTACGAGCAGCACTACTGGCCCAGTTTCCTTGTTGAACTGATTTGACTGGATGATAATTTGTTTTCCTTCATTTGTTTGGCAGTAAAAACACGAAAAGAATGTCTGCCAAGAAAAAGAGTTGACCAACGCCTAACAACAGTCATTGTTTTTTGAGTTTGTTCATCTTAATGTTTATCTTGAAGCAGAACCTGCATACCACATAGGTTTATCTTCTCATTGACAAGCTCGGACATGAGGAGCTAAAAGTCTGTTTTAATTAAATGACCCGAATGTTGGCTGTAACAACGTTAAGTTACCGTCTGTGAAAGTTTAGCCCTCCACAACAGTGATGCAGCACTTCAATCATGTATGCGCGCTCATACGATATGATTTTATAATCAATAGGGGGCCTAACTATTGTTTAACACAATCATTTACGTTAACACAACAAAAAACAAAAAAAAGACAAAACAATCTATTTGTTTGTGGAGGTTTGGTTGCCGGGCAGATGTCGTCGTTAACATTTACTTTCACTTTAAGATCAGCACAGAGAGACACAGGAACTTGGCCTTTTCTGACTTTTTTTTTTCTAATTCTCTGATTCCAGTTTGTTAAATGTGAAAGTCTTCTGGTTTCTTTCCTCCATCAGTCAGTCGGCACACGATGTCGTCATCAATCATTACAAAACAAACAGACACACATTAACTTCCTCTGATGACGCAACATCACATCGGCACATTACAAAAGAAACCAAACCGACACTTCAAGACCTCAACAGCAGATTAAGAATATATTTTAAAAAAGACTTTCAGTTTTTAGAGTTTAATTTATTGGCACAAAACCAATTTCAAACACCAAGTCATCTTTTATTTTATGTTTTTTTTTCTGATGGGAAAAACCAAACGAAAATTGCAAAAAGAAGAAGAAAATCCGTGACGCAACGTATTTTGGTTCACGTTTGAGGTTTGAACCTGTGCGACAAAGACTTTTTCATCCATTAAATGAACCGGTGCTTTTGCAAAACATTAAATAAACAGGAGCCATATTCCTCTGCAGCAAATATAGCAAAGCCCAAAGTCGTATCCAGCTGCTGGTGTCATTTGAATACATGGACACCATCTTTCACCGGCACTGCCTCCTGCAGTCAACCATCTGCCAGACTGCTAATGAGATTTTAATTATCTGCCCACCGAAGGAGACACATGAGTCCAGTTGTAAACGTACTGAAGTGGTTTGTGTTGATTCAGACTCATCTGACAACAGATACCTTTAAATGATGGATGCTGCAGACGACACGCTCATTACATAATGACGTTGTGAATGAGTTTGAAAAGTCTATTAAAAACAAAAAGGTCTTGTATGTAACAGAAGAGGTTCATTTTTCTGCTACGTTATACTTCTAAGTATTGTACTTTTAACTGTGCTTTGCAGATTGAGATTATTATTGTGATATGTAATAAACGAATACATTTTTATGGATTTAAATATCCATGAAATTAGCCTCACATCTACCAGCAGTGATGATCGCATCAGTAAATAAATCATTATAATGTAATTACATAAACATACATTATTATGAAATGGACCATTCTGCATATTGAGTACTTTTAGTTTTATTGTGCTTGAAGTACATTTTGATGTTAATACTTTTGTACTTTGACTCAATTAAAATATTTTTGTAATATTGCTATTTTGGTTAAGTATCCGAGTACTTCTTCCACCTTGCAGTGACTTTGTGTTAAAAGCTACTTAGCATTAATGCTAGCATGCTAATAAACTGGACTAAAATCGTGACAGGGGGTGAACGGTACACCTGCTTAGCATCATGCGTGTTAGCATCGAGATCGGGGAGCATTCGATTGACTCTTGACGGCTCTCAACATGTCTTCCGCGACGTCATCAACTGTAACCTCCGTATGAGCGCAGCGGGCACATAAGCTAGCAAGTGAGGCACGCTCTCACGTGCACTAACACGCACTAAGAAGCACGCGAGGTTATGCCGGCTATGTAAACAAAGAAAGGAGAAGCTCCCATGACAACGCACACAAATCCTCTCACAGCTATTAGTTAGTTTGCTGCTATATTAATGGTCAGAATGTGACATAAAGCTCCATTAAGTACGATTTTCTTTGAACGAACGAGTCTTTGATTGCACCGGCTAACGGCTCATTTATAACATCCGCCTTCCACGCGCCGCTTTAATCAAAGATGGAATCTAACTCACAGATATTTTCTTCCTGCCCGCTGATGCCGGCTCTCCGTCAGCTCTCAAGAAGAAGAAATGACTGCAACCTTCTTATTCTTCCTCTATCTTCTTCTCAGTCTCTCATTCCTTCCACGCTCTTTATTCGGTTTCTTCCGTTACATGCGCGACACTAAAACATCCTGCTGCCGACTCGGAGCTGCACATTCACAGATTATATATATACTGTCACCGCCGAGTCCGACACCCAGACGACCAATCAGAAGCGACCTTCCGCTGCTGGTTCTGCTACCTCACGCGCGATGTCGTCAGACGAAGAAGAAAGATCGTCTAAGTGTGCGAGGAGAAGGCACGAGGACAGTACGAGGATGACATAACCGACGGAAGTAGCCGAAGGGCTCCTGTTCGGTAACAGATATCTAGAGGTGGAAGAAGTACTCAGATATTTTACTTACGTAAATGTACAAATACTACAAAAATGTAAAATTGTTTTTAGGTAAATTCAATGTGTGTGTTGTTTAGTCCATCTTAACTTTCCAGCACAATACTAATTCGAAATGAACACAATATTAATGTATAGTTTTTTATTATTATATATATTATTATATTATTGTTTTATATTATTATATATTATTAATTATAATATTATAATATTATATATTTTATTATTTTATATATATAGTTTTTGTAGCAATGGTGGTTTGCGGAAATGTAAACAGAGTGGGCGCTCTGTCTGTGAATTGCCCAAAGGAGATCTCTCTGTGGGGCACGACGAGTCGTTCTGCGGTCCCGTCCCCCTTTTTTCCCCCTCCCGTCCTAATAAATGAAGCTGAATCTGAAGTAGACTTGGGTGGAATTTTTTTTTTTTTAACTGTTGGTCGATTGGCACTTGCTTCTATTCACATACAGTGAAAGTCTCAAAAGTTTAAACTAACTAGATTCTAGATAGTCAATCATTTTATCAGAAAAATAAAAATGAAGCCAGATTAATAAAACAAGCAACGTCCCTCTGGATCATTAGAATTAGGAGCATGAATGGGTTTAATTTCATTCTTCCATTAAATTAATCGTTCTTTGATATTTATTTTGTGAATAAGTGGAAATGTTGGTTTGATAATGGTGATAAAAGGAAAGGTCAGGGGGTCTTTTTTACTCTTATTTATTATTCTTTAAGAACTATGCTAATGCTAACATTAGCATGCTAAAATGATCATAATGTCAATGCTAACACGCATGATGCTAAGCAGGTGTACTGTTCACCCTAAAGTTCAACTATAAAGTCATCACTTGGTACATACCAGATGGCAACCTCCTGGCTCCTCTGGTTGTATAGAAGTCTATGAGAAAATGACTACTTCTCTCTTGATTTATTACCTCAGCAAACATGAGTTTATGGTCTCAATCTCTAGTTTCAAGTCTTCTTCAATACAGCATGATGTTCATTTAGTAAATGATGGTCCATTTAGAGTCAAACAGACCATAAAGCAGAGTATGCTTTAGGGCGGGTCTAGACAGTGATTGACAGGTGTCTACCCTATCAGAGCTGTATAAAGCGTCTCTACGTCACTCCTCCGCGGTCCAAATATGGTCACTTCCTTTCACTGGTTGCAAACAAGCCAAGATGGTAACGGCCAAAATGCCGAACTCAAGGCTTCAAAACTACAGTCCACAAACCAACGGGTGACGTCACTATGAAGCTGAGGTTTAAAGAAAGAAGTGAACCTCATGTTGAAGCAGGAGGAAAAGTCAGACTCATTGCATGGGAACCATGAATGTCAGTGTTGTTGGGATCTGACCCTGCTGTCCTGGCTGGCTGAGACCTTCACACGTGCTTTTCAAACAAAGGAGCAGCCATGTTCCTTCCTTTCACCAAAACGCCTGACCTGGGGTCTGCAAGAAACCTCATGCCGGATGACCACACCCCCCAGCTCCAGCAGAAACCTGATGCTGGTCCCTCATTGGCCAAGAAAGGGCCCCCCACTGGTTGTGCCACCTGGTTTATAAGCCTGAGCACAGCTAGAATTCTTTCTCTTCCGTCCAGCCACCGCTGGTGTAAGGAGATTCACAAGGCTCTCTTCACTCCGGACACGCGCTGGTGTCAGGAGGTCCACAAGGCCTCTTCACTCCGGACTCGTCCAGGGGACAAGAAGATCCACGAGGAACCGCGGCCTCATCAAATCCTATCAGGTCACATGTAACATTCGCTGGTCGAACAGACTGTGTTTTATTTTGAGTTTTGGATCCTGTAGTGCGAGAACGGATAACTCCTATGCCCCGTTCTCCCACCCTTTTTGTGTACACACCGCCGGCAGAAGGTAACAATCTTTCCTCGCCGAAGATTTCCGGGAAGGACGACCCAAACCTCGTCCCTCAGCCGAAGTTAAAAAGCCCCTCTCTGCAGCGAGGAGGCCGAGTCTGCGCCAGCCAGCCTCGAGGCAGCGCCACCGACAGCCAGCGGCTACTCGAGGACCGAGTGATCCCCACCACGGGAAACGTACCCTACCGAACGAAGCTTCTACAAGTAAGACGGTATAACTGTCATTTCTATACAACTGACAGTATATAGAAATGAGTCAAGTCATCATTTATTTATTTATTGAACTTCATACGGACATTTGACATTATTGTAAACTCGGTCTTCCTTTTAGCATTAAATGTGCAGAAGGTTTACATTTTTGATAGACTATTTCATGGATTAGGATAACTTTTGATACTTTGATTTGTACTACAATTGTGTAGTATTTCGTGGATCTATTAGCAGCAATCTAATATAATAATCATAATGTTGCTAGTAGTGTAAAATCACCTGAAACTAAGAATTGTTGTGTTTTCGTTAGTCTAGAATGAGCCCTTCATTAGGGAGCGGGTCCTCTTCATGGAGGCGGCCATGTTGTACTGCCATTTTTCTACAGTAGCCCAGAATGGACAAACCAAACACTATCTCTAGAGAGAGCCTTTTGTGTTTGTATTTTACCTGAAGGCCACCGTAGTTCTCCGACACGCTTATGAAACTGTGGAAACATGAGTCGCAGAGTGCAAAACTGTGGCACCGACAGCTGCAGCCTGACTTCAGTTGCAAGTAGTGAAGTGGCGAGGTGACACAGTTACCATAGTTTTGCACTTTGCAGTCTGTCACCACTATTTGCCACCAAATCCTACACACTGTCCCTTTAAGTAAATTCTTTTAACGCTTCCTTCCCCACAAAACAAAGACATGCAGCCCATCACAAGAACAGTGTATGAAGGGAAATAAATCTCTGTTAAGTCACTATCCCCATTAACAAAATGGGGATTTTGTTTTTGCAATGGCAGCGAATATTGACGCTGCGTCTGGTAACTTCCATGAGCTCGGCATGACGAAGTGTCCTTGGGCAAGACACCGAACCCCAAAAGCTGCCGAAGGCTCCCAGTTAATAAATGTGAGTTAGTTCGGGGTCTATATCTGGCACCTTGCAAGAAAGCCTCTGCCATCAGTATGAGTGGGTGTAAATGGGTGAATGATGCCATGTTGGAAATCTAAAAAGGTGTTTGACAAATACAAGTCCATTTACCATTTACAAAAGGGATAGCATGTGACGAGCTGGAATCCATACGTGTTGATGTGTGTGATTGAGACACTAGACTGGTTTGTAATTAGAAAGTCGTAAAACAATCACCAGGAAGCTTCTGTAACAGACAAACCAACCAGTCCAGGTTGTCTTCTCATCCAATACAAGTAGAGAGAAATGGTGGATGAATCTTTTTTATGTTCATGGCTTAGTTTCTGTTTGATAATGTGGTTTTAAGGCCGTACTAAGCGAAGGACATGTTAGGTTTTGGCAACTGAAGCACTTTAAAGTGGGAGAACATTTTTATTTCTTGTTCAATATCTAAAAAATGGAAAGTCAAAGTATGTTGATTATTTAGACGGACTTATCAGGAAGGACAGCAGAAAGAAAAACCTCTGGAATCTGTAAGCTAAAAACAAAAGTCCATCTATAAAAAGACAATTATAAGTCCATGGTAATGGACCGTTATGAATGCCCGAAGTTGGTTCAGTCTTCTGGCCTAACAACAAAAAAAAAAAGTACTTCAAATGGAGGACGATTACTGTATATACCAAAGCTTTCACTGACGTGGACTCAAGGAAAAGAGAAAACCTGGAAGACCAAAATAGACCCGAGGAAGCTCAACATGTTGCCAAGGATTGGGGAACAATGGTGGGACATCATTGTTGCTTTATGACCCACACTACTTTGAAGATGTTTGATTTTCAACATTTACTTTTTCTTTCTTTTCATTTGTAGCATCAACACAGTTAAACAAGTTGTGAAAAGGAAACCTGCAGACTTTGAATTCTTTGTGGTGGATGAATTGGAAATGCTTTCACTATTTATGGGAATATTTGGGAAAAAAATGTATCTGAAACAGCACTTAATGTGACCTCATATACCTAAAGGAAAAAATGCTTCGGGTGTCAAATAAAGGGCCATGACAGCTTTTGGTGTGAAAGCCGAGCGGTGCGAGTCTAAAGATGCCGTTGGGAAACCCAACACCGGCCTGTGAGTCACCGCGTAATCCCGTCCAGGAAGCTTTCCTTTTGTTCGTGTGTGCCGACGTCACGGGGATCTGCTTTCAACAGCCGAGATCACAGGCAGAGGATGAACAGATCAGAGCCAGACAAAAGGGCCTGCGAGGGGTTAAAAGTACACAAAGCATTCCTCATCTGTCGTTTTTTTTTCCAGGAATAGAGGGAACATTTGAACAAGACAGAGAGACACAGTGAGGTACAGTGGTGGTCAGACACTGAGCTCGGGGGCTTCGGACTTCACACGGCCCAAAAGAAAACAGCGACGGGTGAGATGTGCCGCGTAAGACATTTTACCTGAATGTGTCTCTCTATAGCTGTTCATGACGGGGGACATGCTGTAAGAGGCCACATCCAGTTTAAGAGACAGCATTGAACGTTTGAATTATTAATTCTGTGATGTACACTGTAGCACTCGATTTAACTCTTCAACAAGCCCCGCCTCCCTCTGCGACTCCATCAAGCTGTCAGGGCTACCTTACCGTGGAGCCCACACTGTCACTAACTGCACTCCCTGCATTAATATTAAATTAATGGAAAAAACTAAAATGTGATTTCACAGAGAAGCAGACAGAAGGGTCTACAATATATGTTTAAAGGATATATCCAGGATGTCAAATTGATTCAGCAGTGAAAACATGTTAAAAAGATAAAGATAAGAA
Organism: Anarrhichthys ocellatus; assembly: GCF_004355925.1. Lineage (NCBI taxonomy): Eukaryota > Metazoa > Chordata > Actinopteri > Perciformes > Anarhichadidae > Anarrhichthys > Anarrhichthys ocellatus. The sequence continues at coordinate 17,832,869 of NW_022280031.1, forward strand.
GTTAAAGCTGCAGATCACAGAGTTAAAGTGAACCACCACATCACCAGGTTCACTTTAGGACAGAAGATAATGAAATTAAAGGAACAACTCTGTCCCTGTAAAGCCGGGTAGGTCTTTCTTCACTGTTATCATTAAAAAGAAAAGCGACGTGTGCAGACATTCAGTAGCCAGCGTACCTCCGACTGTATCTGGCAACCCACGCTGCAGCCGGTGACGCTGCTCAGACATACTGGGATTTCCCTGGATTATACTGGATGCATTGTTATTTGAAGAAGTAGTTCCAGCATGTGACGCCAACTCTTGCAAAGGCCTTTATGCTAAGCTAGGCTAACCACGTCTGATGTAAACTGTGCACTTAACACACAAATATATAATACCTTCGTAACTGTTCCTTTAAGATGTAAGTCATCCTGTTTCGCTGCTCACACTGTGTGAACATGAGTAGTCGGGGGAGTTTGTTGCAAATTGGATTAAAATATTACATGAATAAGATTATGCAATACTTTGTCTTTGTGCAGAGAGGCTGACTGATGTAACACTTTGCTGTCGGGGCTGAAACGGCATTATGTTGATCGCGGGGATTATCAGACACGGTGTCGTAGTGCCTTGCTCACCGGCACTCTGGCTGCAGAATTTGATTTCACCGAGACATCCAGCATTTGGTGTATTTGTTTCTACCTTTCAAATCTCACAGCAGGTATATTTCTGTTCTTATATTTCTATGTGAAGCTGGTTATTAAATTATATAGATAACGGTTTTCCCTACATTTTTGGAATGCAGACAAATATATAATAGTAATAATATTATAAATCTTTAGTTATAGAAAACTTTTCAAAGACACATCTACAAAGTGTTTTACAATAACTCAAATATAAACAACATGACAACACATCAGTTAAAACAATAGTCCAAGCCAAGACGGCAAAACTTTATTACTCCTTTCAACATCGACAAAAGCTGTCACAGAGCAGATCAAATCCTTCCACTCTCACCTTTCACAATAAAACCCCTAGACATAATATTTGCAGGCGAGTATTTCTCATTATTACGTCATTCATTTGTCAACAATGTCCACAATGCAGTTACAGAATGAAACCATGTAAGCCACGAGGAGAATTTGAGAATAAAACATTTTCACTGACTGTCTGGACCTTTTGTGTCTCCGTCTTATCTCTATTTGTTCGAAGGATAGTCTGTGACATCACCCACTTGTGGATGTCACAAAGTCATTTTTAGAGTCATATTAATAGATGTGTATGGGTCTCTGCGTCAAAGGGTGAACGACTGTAGCCTTTTTGCAGAGTGCATTTGTGTGCGTTGTGTCACAATGAATCAACAATTTCTTCAGGGCGTGAAATGGCCAAATGCCAGAAGTCTTTACTCATGTGTGTGAATCACAAGACATTTGATTGAAAGAGGTTGCAAAACATTTTTTAGGTTTTTTCCAATCTCTGAATCCACATCCACAACTCAGATTTGTTCAAACTGTTTTAATGAAGTGAAATTACAAGAGAAAACTAAACTCATTCATGTCTCAAAGTGAAACATTACTGGCTACAACCTGTAAACTCAGGGATCATGAAACGGTCTTGTTTATAGTGGGTATTTATTTGAGGGCAACGTTCTGGTGATAAACCCATGAGTAACTTTACAGGGTGAGGAGGAGGAGCACCTGAACGCACCAGTTTTAGTCTCATTTAGGGAGGAGAAGCTGGTAAACACGGTCACCTAAATCACTAGAAATATTTTATTCACTCAACACCAAGAGATATCTAGTCAACATTTGAGTCGTCCACCTTCATACAATAAAGATTATATTACCACAAGGACTTAAAAGCTAATTCATAGACATTATAAAACATGCATTGTGTCCAGTAGCATCACGTTGCACATACAGTATGAGCAATGAGTGTAGTGTGTTTAAAATAGTTTTAATGCTCAACAGGTCTGTACGTGACTCACAAAGGAGGGCTGTCAACTTTTACCTGCATGCCTCTTAGCTACGGCTGACAGCCTCTTCAACAAACCAGAGTGGGTTTGAGTCACTTAATCCTCCATTGTCAGTTAAAGTCAGTTATTATGCAAACTGTCACAAAGGCAGGTGTACATAGTTAAGTGCAAAAATATCAAACAAACAACGATATGTTGTAAAATAAATGCCACTATTTTTTTCTCCTCTTACACATTTAATTATTTCTGCTGAATTGTAGAAAAGAGACACTTCCTGTGTTTTTCGTTTTTTAACCGTAATGTGTTTCTGTCCATCTGACGATTCATATTTTCTTCTTGTTTCTGTTAGTTTCATCTTGTCTTTAACAAACATTTCCCCTTTCCCAGTTGCCTCTTATCTCTGCTGTAAATTCCCTTCTTCATTCAACTGTCTATCTCTCCACTCTTGTCATTAAAATTCTAGAGTCTAAAGTACTCTTTTCACTCCATTTATTTTCCTCTGATAGTGTGAAGTTAGTCATTAAGAAGTATTTTTTTGGTCCGGTATTCTTCCATTCAAGGACACTTTTGTGTCACAACCTGCTCAACATTCTTTTCGCGAAATCCTAGATTTGGATTAACGCTCACTGTCAATGTCACTTTAAATTTGTTTTGTTGGTTCATGCTGATGTAACAGGTCTCGGGGGAGAGCCCAGACTAAGAGCAGTTCGCTCCTCCGCGAATCGCCACCTTAACGTGGTGGAGGAGTTTGAGTGGCTCAGTGATCCTGGGAGCTATGTTGTCCCGAGCGTTAGCCCCTGGTAGGGTCTCCCAAGGCAAACAGGTCTCGGGGGAGAGCCCAGACTAAGAGCGGTTCAAACGACCCTAATGATAAGCAGCCCATGGACTTTAGCCACCTCGCCCGGACCAGGGAAACCGGGGCACCCTCCTGGAGCCAGACCCAGGAGGGGAGCTCGTCGGCGAGCTTCTGGTGGCCGGGCCTTCGCCCATGGGGCCCGGTCGGGCTCAGCCCGAATAAACAGCATGGAGCAGCCACCCTGTGGACCCACCACCCGCAGGGACAAGCATCGGGGTCGGGTGCAATGCAGACCGGGCGGCGGGCCAGGCGGGAGGCCTGGGCGAGCCAATCGCCGGCAGCATAGACTAGCTCTAGGGACGTGGAACGTCACCTCGCTAGCGGGGAAAGAGCCAGAGCTGGTGCAGGAGGTGGAGCGATACCAGCTAGATATAGTTGGACTCACCTCCACACACAGCGCTGGCTCTGGAACCAAGCTCCTGGAGAGAGGTTGGACTTTGTCCTTTTCCGGAGTTGCCCAGGGTGAGAGGCGCCAGGCGGGAGTGGGAATACTCACGAGCCCCCGGCTGAGCGCCACTGTGTTGGAGTTCTCCCCAGAGAATGAGAGGGTCGCCTCCATGCGCCTACGGGTTGCGGGGAGCAAGGCTCTGACTGTGGTTTGTGCTTACGCACCAAACAGCAGTTCAGAATATCCGGCCTTCTTGGAGTCGGTGGGAGGGGTCCTGGAAAGGGCGCCGCCTACCGATTCCATAGTTCTCCTGGGGGACTTCAATGCTCACGTGGGCAATGACGGAGAAACCTGGCGGGGGGTGATTGGGAGGAACGGCTTGCCCGATCTGAACCCGAATGGTGTCTCATTATTGGACTTCTGTGCTTGCCACGGTTTGGCCATAACAAATACCATGTTCGAACATAAGGTGGCTCATAAGTGTACCTGGTACCAGAACACCTTAGGCCGGAGATCAATGATCGACTTTGTAATCGTATCATTTGATTTGCGGCCGTATGTCTTGGAAAACTCGGGTGAAGAGAGGAGCAGAGCTGTCAACTGATCACCACCTGGTGGTGAGTTGGATCAGATGGCAGGGGATCCGGTTGGAAAGACCCGGCTGTCCTGGGTGACACGCCTCTTCAATGTCGCATGGGGGTCGGGATCAGTGCCCATGGACTGGCAGACCGGGGTGGTGGTTCCCATTTTCAAAAAGGGGGACCAGAGAGTGTGCTCGAATTACCGGGGTATCACACTACTCAGCCTCCCGGGGAAGGCTTATGCCAGGGTGCTGGAAAGGAGGCTCCGACCGTTTGTCAAACCTCAGATACAAGAGGAGCAATGCGGATTCCGTCCCGGCCGTGGAACACTTGACCAGCTCTTTACCCTCGCAAGACTACTGGAGGGGTTCTGGGAGTTTGCCCAACCAGTCTACATGTGCTTTGTGGACTTGGAGAAGGCTTTCGACCGGGTCCCTCGGGGGTTCTTGTGGGGGGTGCTGCGGGAGTATGGGGTGCCAGACCCATTACAACGGGCGATCCGGTCTCTGTACAACTGCAGTAGGAGCTGTGTCCGCATTCTCGGCAATAAGTCAGACATGTTCCAGACACGTCAGGTTCAGGGGTCTCGGGATCGCCTCTCTGCTGTTTGCAGATGATGTGGTCCTGTTAGCCTCCTCGGATCGTGACCTCCAGCATTCACTGGGGCGGTGTGCAGCCGAGTGAAGCGGCGGGGATGAGAGTTAGCACCTCCAAATCTGAGGCCATGGTGCTCTTCCGGAAACCGGTGGATTGCTCCCTCCAGGTGGGGACGGAGTGCCTACCTCAAGCGAAGGAGTTTAAGTATCTTGGGGTCTTGTTCACGAGTGAGGGTAAGATGGAGCGGGAGATCGACAGACGGATCGGTGCGGCTGCAGCAGTAAAGCAGGCGCTGCACCGGACCATCTTGGTGAAGAGGGAGCTGAGCCGGAAGGCAAAGCTCTCAATTTACCACTCGGTCTACGTTCCTACCCTCACCTATGGTCACGAACTCTGGGTCGTGACCGAAAGGACAAGGTCACGGTTACAAGCGGCCGAAATGAGCTTCCTCCGTAGGGTGGCCGGGCTCAGCCTTAGAGATAAGGTAAGGAGCTCGGTCATCAGGAGGGAGCTTTGAGTCGAGCCGCTACTCCTTCACGTCGAAAGGAGTCAGCTGAGGTGGTTCGGGCATCTAATTAGGATGCCTCCTGGATGCCTCCCACTGGAGGTTTTCCAGGCACGTCCAACTGGGAAGAGACCCCGGGGAAGACCCAGAACACGCTGGAGGGATTACATCTCCCAGCTGGCCAGAATGAGCTGGAACATGTTGCCAGTGAGAGGGAAGTCTGGGTCAGCCTGCTTGGCCTGTTGCCACCACGACCCGACCCCGGATAAGCGGAAGAAAATGGATGGATGGATGGATGGTTCATGCTGATGTTTGAATGTATATTTGCAGAACTCCAGCTTGAAAAGTCAAGAAAACTTAAGCGCTATCTCACCTTTTCCAAAGAGACCTGCGAACCAATCAACAAACTGCCATCCTCAAATAGACGGTGTGTTCAGTGCAGGAAACAAACATTTGCATAAGCAAACATTTGCCTTGTGCTTATTATTTTGTAGAACAATTTTTAAAAAGTGAGGGGTTAACAAAATTATGAAATCTCATTTACAGTTAGTGGAAGTGGACTTTACGCTACAAAACACACGGAAATGTAACGTAGTCAACCAAAAACTATGAACATAAAAGTTGTTACACATTTTTTTATATTTATTTACATTTTCTCTCTATTATCTAATCAACTGGATGTTGTCTAAATGTCACACAGGTCACATTATGTAATGACGAGAAATGTCATCAGGTGGACTGAAACTCCAAATGACTTTGCTGTTTTCCTTTGAAGGGTGACAGATGAATGATTGGTGCTTGAATTTGCGTTGTGTAAATCCATTGTTTTGCATGTAGGTTTCAGCCCCACCTAGTAAACCTGCCCGCCGGCTCTTTTGTATCACCTTGTTAGGACCTTTTTTTGCTCCAAATTCAGACGAAAAGCCAACAGTGTTGGTCAGAGAAATATTTACAAGCAGCTCTGTTGCCAAGGCTGGTGAGGCTCCATACTGTATATATATAGCTGTATTTTACAATTCCGAACATTAATACAGCAGCAAATAACAAATAGCTATGTAAAGCTATCGTTCGGTAATATCCGTCTGTGTGTGTGTTTTAATCTGAGCTCCACCTTGCTTTGTTGTGACCGACGGGGCCGGCTGCACGTGCATCTTGCCCATCCTCCGGTTCCCCTTCAGGTAAACACTTTACAACTTTGATGTAACAAATTCGTACCTTTAAGTAAAAGTTCAATATTTACTTTCTTACAGACATTTACCATCATATCTGTCCACTAAATATATCATGTCATAAGCCTGTTAGCTCAGCACAAAGAATGGAAACAGGGGGAAACCGCTAGCCTGGCTTTGTCAAAAGGTAACAAAATCTGACTGCTAGTTTCACTAAAGCTCACTAATTACCACTTTGTATCCAGTTGCATTTCTTGCTAACCAGCTGCTTGTGGTAGCCTCATATTTACCATACAGATAAGAGACTGGTGTTGATCTTCACATCCTACTATCAGCAAGAAAGAGACAAAAAAAGTGACATTAAAACCAGATTCAAGCGGGGATTCACCCAGAAAACAGTCTTCCTTAATGCTGCGTTGGTGAGATGTGAAATTCAATCCAGGAAGTTCAGATTGATTAACAGATTTACGTGTTGATATCAGATGCCGAAACATTGCACAGCACTCACAGACAGGTTTATACAACTCTGGAAAGTTATCATGACAGCAATTATTTTATCTCACTCTTCAACGTTAAAGAGATTAACCGTAAAATGCAGAATTCATGATATTGATCCACAAGGAATGTGTACTTGCATTTAAAGCGAGAGCTGCTTTTTTCTACATGCAGAGCTTAAGTCGGTCTGAACGCAGCTTAAACCCTCAACAACCTCTTTGACGAAGTGTAAGGACATAAAAAAAAAGATGTCCTCGTTTATTCACAACCGTCACTGGTCCTCACAAAGACATAAGTACACACACACACACACACACACACAGAGCATGCCAGCACATGTGGACATATGTCCAGACGCTCACCAGTGGTGTTTGACCCTGTGACCCTGCGTCAATGAGCGGACCTCAAATGGAGCGGAGGTCAAACACACACACACTCTCACACACACACTCTCTCTCACACACACACACACACACACACACACACACACACACACACACTCACACACACACACACACACACACACACACACACACACACACACACACACACACACACACACACACACACACACACACACACACACACACACACACACACACACACACTCACACACACACACACACACACACACAGGCTACTTCTCTAATCCCCCAGTCTGCTGAACTTGCTGACCCCAGAACTCGATCAGAGTTTGTATTCAACGTAACTTGAATAGAGTACAGAGGATAGACTTTGCTTGTCTTTATATTTTTGCCCCTCAGTCTATTTTAATTCATGTTCCTTGAATCTGCCTCTTCCTTTTAGTGGATTCTTTTTTTTAATGCAAACTTTTATAACAAGCTGTAAACTTAAGATGTGAAAGGCAGAACAGCACTTTACTTGCTCTCCATGAACGCTGAAACTTGTTCTGCAGGTTTTTATCGCTCGTTTTGTTTTTCGTCTGTGTTTTTTCTCTGTTTAAGCTGCTTTGTAGCGTTAACATATTTACAGCGATGAATGAGGAAACTTCCTGCAGGATTAGATCTCTTGTTGTGATTCAGGAGGAATTAAGGGATCAGTCTGGACCAGCAGATACAACAGCACATTTCTTCAGCTAAATAAGACTTTAAGAATTAGTGCCTTGGAAAAAAATTGTATAAAAATAACTAGAAAATTCCTAAAGAAATTTTGACAGTGTGGCTTCTACTGCCCGAAGAAATCGCAATATATACACACGCCAATGTTACCGGTAGTGTCATTCAGGTTCAATTGAGATAGCGTGAATAATGATTATTATCCAAAAAGTTTGGCGCGCTTCTCCTCACACAGCGTTGCCAACAGTGGCGTGAAAAATACATCAAAACGTGCAGCCCGATCGGGAATAGTGTGCTATCTATTTTTCGGAGAGATTCGCCCAGCGGTTTTCCCGAAAATCCCAAAAAACTGAGAAAAATCGCCCCATTGACTTGAATGGGGTTTCGGCGTGAAGAGAGCAAAAAAAACACTAAAGTTTGGGCCCATATTGACTAGCCGTACATTAACGTAGAAACATGATTCAAAGTTTAAAATGTACACAAAACGCTGCACTTTATTGAGCCAAAGGGACATTTTGATAGCTAGCACAGTTTTCATGAAGTCACAGATTAAGTTTCAGGAAAATTTTGGGTCTGTTTCAGATTTTATAATGGGTGTGTATTGCGCGGCTCGTTAAGAGCTAGAGTGAGAGCATAACTGTCAGAGTGGAGCGGAGCAGGAAAATATTCTGTGATTTTTCCAAACAAATTGCTCTAGCTCCCACAATGTTTACTCTTTATACACCATTTTTGGCCAAAAAGCTTGGAAATGTTGTGCTGTCGCACACAGATGTCTGTGGAATCCAACGGACTTACACATTTGGCTCAAAGAGCCGCAGAGCGACATGAACGCCAACCAACTGCTCCATTAGACTCCATGTTAAATCTGACCACTCATTTCTCAAAGAAAGCAGACGGTACCAGTTTTGCATATTGCGCTTGAGCTCACATTTTTAACACCACAAACATAAAAAACACATCTCCACGTTTGCCAGAGTCTTATCTCTCTTACGGTATCCATATTTTATTGATTAGTCTCATGGTTTTGGTATAGAGGGCATATGTTTGACAGGTAGTTTTGTTGAAAATCACTGTTCACTCTCTCTTAATTAGCCTCTAACACACAGGTGCTCCAATCACCAACATGCACCCAAGCACACAGGTGTTTATATGAGCTCATTAGTGATGTTGATAAACACACAGAGGCACTGAGACACACACACACACACACACTCCTCTCCCTCTCTCTCTCTGTCTGTCTGTCTCTCTCTGTGTGTGTGTGTGTGTCTCTCTCTCATACAGTCATTCAGGTCTTGGAGACTTTTAGAGGACTCCCCCCCCATTTTAAAATAAAAGCCTATAACTGTCTATCTGCCTGTCTCACTCTCCCACTCACTCAGTCCATCTAACTGTCTGCCTGTCTCACTCAGCCTCTCTCTCCTCTCTGTCTATCTTTCTGTCTGTCTCTCTCTCCCTCTCTGTGTCTCTCTCTATCATAGTCATTCAGGTCTTAGATATTTTTAGAGGACTTTTCCCCTCTCACCCCCCGCTCCCCCCATTTCAAATTAAAAGCCCCACAGAATGAATTCTAACTGGAATGCTTGTGAATGCTCTCATTTTAGTGTCAAACATTATGATTCTGTCTCCTTTCCCCCTCTCTCACCCACCCAGTCCCACCCTTTCAAAATAAAAGCCCCACAAATACAAGATTCAATCCAAGAGTATGAATCTAAAATGCAGAAAAGAGAGTAGCGCTATCTCAATTGAACCTGAATGACACTACCGGTAACATTGGCGTGTGTATATGTTGCGATTTCTTCGGGTAGTAGAAGCCACACTGTCAAAATTTCTTTTGGAATTTTCTAGTTTAAGTTGTTGTTGATAATTCAGATTGCATATATTTTTGGCTACTTATCCAAGAAGTTATTGGAATGTAAAGTTCGATATGAGTTCAGAAGCTTTCAAACGGTGAATGAAAAGTAAGTTGGAAATGTACCAGCTGATAATAAAATAAGCTGCTATCTGTGGATTTATGAGCCTCATCTCATAAAAAATTGAAGAGTGTGTGTGTGTAAATATTGTGTTTGCACAAAATGGATGTTTGTCAGGTCCATTATAGCCTCATATCCTCATCCAACAGGAACAACGTCACATGACATGACTAAGCAGAAGTGGGATAAAGCCTCCGTCATCTATAGTGTGAGTGTTTTGCACATATGAAGTAACTGAATTGAACGACGGTGGCAACCTGAAATAAAAAACTGGGCACTTAAAGATCATAGAAATGGTAATAAAAGATACACGTAATAAAAGAAAACATGACCAGCAAAACACATTTGTATTTGCAGCCAAAGCATCTAAAACTTTAGATTTGACAGTCAGCTGCTGAATCATCTAAAAATGAAATAGAAAAAATAAATCACGATGACCTAGTTTACTCACAGACGTTTGATGCTTTCTCTCACTAAGTCCACGTGATCTCAGGCCTGAAATCAGCAAGTCTTTGAGGGCTCTCTTGTTCACCTCTCTGCTGAATGTGCTAAAGGGAATAGCCCACAATGCATTGCACTGAGGCCTAAACGGCATATGGAAAAAATTAACAGGATTATGTTGCCACACCTTTCACTAACATGTACACATGGTGTTTTGTCTGTTTGTGCTTTTAAGCCGAAATAATCAAGAAGTCCCAAAAGCGCTCAGAATCACCAAATTTAAACATCTACGATCTTATTAAAAGATGATTAAACTCTATTATGCTGATGAAGACATTATGCTGATGTGGTCAATATATGAGACAATATAAAAACTAAATTCAGTAGTTCAATACCATGATCTTCTGAAAGATCAGTGATTTCCAAATGTTGATTTGGTCGAACAGAACTTTCACTTATCAACAAGGAGCGTAAGCAAGTAACTAAGTATGTATTTTCAAGGTACACCACATGCTCTGTGTGTTTCACTGTGAGAGACATGTAGAGAATACAATGGTTGTATTGCGTTGTTTAATTACCATTGCAACAGGAAATGAATCATGTATTATCAATGTATCATGCATAACTACACCCAACCCACTGACAAGTAACCACTTGGGCTTACAAGTAACCACAAATTCATACAAGGCAGGACCAGAGTGCAGTGTACACATTTGAATAGAAAAAAAATACAAAAACAACTCGGCAAATTCTGAGTTTAATGTTAAGATATGGTTACTCCAAGGGGTTTTTATTTTGAAAGGGTGGGACTGGGTGGGTGAGAGAGGGGGAGAGGAGACAGAATCATAATGTTTGACACACATACACAGGTTATTAAATGACAGGCGTGTGTCTGAGAGAGAGAGAGAGATTGCGGAGAATGAGAGACAGACAGACAGAGAAACAGACAAAGAGAGAGACAGACAGAGAGAGAGAGAGACAGACAGAGAGAGAGAGATACAGACAGACAGAGAGAGAGACAGACAGAGAGAGAGAGACAGACAGAGAGAGAGAGAGACGGACAGAGAGAGAGAGACAGACAGACAGACAGACAGACAGACAGACAGAGAGAGAGAGAGACAGACAGACAGAGAGAGAGAGAGAGAGACAGACAGACAGAGAGAGAGACAGACAGAGAGAGAGAGACGGACAGAGAGAGAGAGATACACAGACAGAGAGAGACAGACAGACAGAGAGAGACAGACAGAGAGAGAGAGAGACAGACAGACAGAGAGAGACAGACAGAGAGAGAGAGACAGACAGAGAGAGAGAGAGACGGACAGAGAGAGAGAGAGACAGACAGACAGACAGAGAGAGAGAGAGACAGACAATTTTGGTGGCTCCACTAAAGAAAACAGTACAGATCTTTGTTTTAAACGTTATTTTCTTGCATGAATGTTGGTACCATGTATTACTTTTTAAACATAAACATGAAGTACTCCTACAGACCTGTAAACAGTCTCTGAAGTGTAATGTGTGGAGTTTCCCTTTAAACACTGCAGACTGACAGAATGAGCTCCACCTGATCTTTAATTGAGTCTCATGTGTTCTGTTCAGCGTTACGTGTCATTGTCTGTCCAAATATACTGTAGTCCGTCTGTCCGTCTGTCTTTCTTTCTTCTTTCCTTCTATCCTGACTGTCTGTCTGTCTGTTTTTCTTTCTGTCTGTCTGTCTGTCTTTCCTTATTCTTTTATTCCATCCTGTCTGTCTGTCTCTCTGTCTGTCTTCCTTCTTGTCTGTCCTTCTTTCTTCTTTCCTTCCTGTCTGTCTGTCTGTCCTTCTTTCTTCCTTCCTTCCTTCCTTCCTGTCTGTCTGTCTGTTCACTTTCTGTCTGTCTGTCTTCCTTCTTGTCTGTCCTTCTTTCTTCCTTCTTTCCTTCCTGTCTGTCTGTCTGTCTGTCTATCTGTTCACTTTCTGTCTGTCTGTCTGTCCTTCTTTCTTCCTTCCTTCCTTCCTGTCTGTCTGTCTGTCTGTCTGTTCACTTCCTGTCTGTCTGTCTGTCTGTCTTTCTTTCAGCCTCACAGATAGACTTGGCTGTCCTCTCATCAGAAGATCAACAGTTTGATCCCCTCATGACTCCCTAAAGCCGTGTCGCTTTGAGACTAAAGGTCTCCATTAATACAAGTCTATTCACCATCCAACACTTTCTTTGTTTCTTCCCCTGCACATTGTGTGTGTGTGTGTGTGCATGTATGTGTGTGTGTGTGTGTGTGTGTATGCGTGTGTGTGCGTGTGTGTGCGTGTGTGTGCGTGTGTGTGTGGTTCCCCGGCCGTCACTTCGTCATAGTGCTAAGTAAAGACCCACCACCTGCTGTAGTGGATTTACACTCAGAGAGAAACACCAAAGAGAATCAGGTCAGTGGTTCCCAACCTGGGGTCCGGGTCCTCTTAGGGGTCCGCCAAAGATCACAGAGGGTTCGCTGGGATTTGTCCGCTCTGAAGTAGTCAAATTTAATTCTAATTAAAGCTGCGAGCAGCGATGAATGGGCCCTCGCACCTTCCCGCGTCTCGGGGGTACTGGCGGGACGACGGCAGAAGCGGCCATAAATATCTGCGACCATCAGACAGCGTGCCCACAAGTTAGACATATTTTTAATGCTTGGACTGTGTGACGCTGGAAATTATGTCGTGCAAATATTCCACCAGTTCCTGTATCCACTTTGTGACGCTAGAGAACACATGCAAACATGCATTGTGTTGCTCTACATCAAGTATAGACCACATCATGTAAATGTCATATAAATCGGATTCAGTTTGTCACATAACGCTGTCTCCCTGTTGCCAGTAGGTGGCGCTATGACTTTGAGTGAAAATTGGCTTGTAGACATCCTCAGGCCATGACTGTTATCAAATATGGCATGTTTGGGACATATTTGAGCAAGTCCAGTGGAGTTACATCAGCTTGTTGTTTAATAGCGAATCACCTACAATGGCCGCCACGTCACGGCTACCCCATTCTATCAAACGTAAAGCTTTGAGTAACTTTTAATTGCAAAGGTCTTTACACTTTTTTTTAAGTCTTCATGTGGTACATGTTCCTACCAAATTTCATACATGTAGGTCAAACGTAGTGCCGGGGCTGCGTTTTGTGGAGTTACATCCGGGTTGTTGTTTAACGGCGAATTACGTAAAATGGCCGCCACGCCACGGCTACGCCATTCCATCAAACGTAAAGCTTTGAGTAACTTTTAATTGCAAAGGTCTTTAGATTATACTGACCAAATTTGAAAAGGATCTGACAACGTCCCTAGGAGGAGTTCGTTAAAGTATAGCGACTAGAAGTCATGGGAAAATTCACACAAAAATCAAAATGGCCGACTTCCCGTTAATTTTAGAGCATGGTCCCAAGACACTTTTTTTTAAGTCTTCATGTGATACATGTGCCTACCAAATTTCATACATGTAGGTCAAACGTAGTGCTGGGGCTGCGATTTTGAATATTTGTAGAGGGCGCTATCGAGGCAATTTGAAAGGGTCAAGCCAAAAAGCCATATGAAATATTTATTTCCATCACCTATGACACCTGTGCAAAGTTCCAAGGCTTGTTGAGCATCCTAAGTCACAGAAAAAATAAGCTTCATTTTTCATGGCGAATGACACATTGCCACGGCAACAGCGTTTAACGACAACTCACAATATTCATGATGAAGCATTATCAATGTCTTACGGCTTAGCTTACCAAATTTGAGACTGATCTGGGCAACTTCCTAGTCGGAGTACATCAAAGTATAAAGCTTGTCATTTCCTTTTGCCAGTAGGTGGCGCTAAGACTTTGTGAAAATGTTGCCATGGAAATGTGCTCAGGCCTGGACCAGCATCATGCGTAACAAGTTTGGGGCAGATTGAATGAAGTACCTTGGAGTTACAACAACTTCCTCTTTCATGGCGAACAGCACGAAATGTGCGTGTCATGGGCGCCACATAAAACGAAGGTCGTTCAATGTCAGTAGACCATTTTAGTAACTTTTCATCATTAATGTCTTTAGATCATCTTGACCAAATTTGAAGTTGATCGTATAAATTCTGTGGGAGGAGTTTGTTAAAGTACAATGCCTGAAAACGATGAAAAGTGCCTAAAAATGCAAAGAAATGGGAGTATTACTGCATCGCCCCCTAGTGGTTGTATGGAATGAAAATTTGAGTGAATGTTACAGGACACAATGTGAACATATGCGACAGATTTCGTGAGGATAGGCCACATGGTTTTGAAGTTATATATATTGCTGTAGAAGGCCACGCCCCTATGAAATTCATTGGTCCATATATTCTTAATGCAATAAGATATCAACAAGATTTTCATAATATTTGATGATATAGATTCAATAATGATTCACATAAAATTTGGTACCAATCAGACCCAGGGTCTAGGAGAAGTGAATTATTTTTTTTTTTACAAAATTCAAAATGGCGGAATATTTTGGTAGGCGGAGCTTAGAATCCCAAGAGGATTTTTTTGTAGAACTCATTCAGTTGCTCATGTACGTAAAATTTTAAGTCATTTGGACATACGGGCTGTCGGGGCTTGCATTTCCAACTTCTAGGGGGCGCTCGCGAGCAATTTTGTCATGCTCGAGCATGGGACCCATAAAATATCAAATTTTCCCGCAATCCTGATATGCTTGCCAAATATGGGGATGTTGGAGACATGATAAAGCTTCATTCGAGAGAAAAATAATAATAATAATAATAATAATAATAATAATTCCTACAGTTTCAATAGGGACCTCGCGGCCCGACGTCGGTGCTCGAGCCCTAATTATTGTCAAACTAATAACAACACACTTACTGGATGATTTATACAAAATTCTGAAGATGCAGATATATATAGATGTATATTTAAGATATATTTTATTTGTCCTCAGTCAAACATTGGAGTCCACGTTCTGTTTGAAGGTATTTGTGCAGCGTGTCAGATAAAGACCAGTATTTGTATTATAACATGTTTAGAATTAGAAATCACAGGTTTCCAACAACTCCAGAGCCGTTCAGTCATCAATCCATCAACACACTTTATTATTGTTGATGAAACCGACAAGTTATTTTCATGATTTAATTAAAAGACTTAAAATCATTTAAATACTGTCTTTTACTGTTGCATTTAAATTATACACTACATTATATTTCTATAGTAATACAAAGTATCATTACTTCATCATAATATATACTATTCTGGTGTACAGTATAGTAGTACTTTACTACTAAACACTACTAATAACTCACTTCACCTGCACTATTGTTAATAAATTCATATATATTGTCACATGTTGTGCTGCTGCTGGCTGCTGGTGTAACACACAATCCTTCTCAACGCCATCACTGATTAAAGATTAATAATAACAGTTTATGCCTCAACACAACGGTTCAATGGTTTGATGAATCTATTCATAATTTGGTCAGTAAACAATAAAGCTGAGCAGAACAAACAGTTTAATCGCGATCATCATCCAACTCAGTCAACAACATGACAAACAAACAGACATTCAAGTACTGCAGTTTACAAACTGTCATTCACATTTTCACATGTAGTTACTTATATATTTATTTATTGTGAATGGACTTTTTAAATTGGTCATTTATCACATGACGTTTTCTTTCAGTCACAGTTCATTTACTCTCATTATTGCTCCCATACGTGTTCAAACAGTATGAACACCTGTTTCAACCTCGAGGCAGAACTCCAGATGTGAGACCCTGAACAGATGTGGTCCCTCGTCATCATCAGCTGGTCAACTACTGATGAAGAGGCTGAATCAGGTTAAAAACTCACAGGAACAAACTTCACCATTATGTCATCATCATAACTGTGACATTTATTCATTCTTCTACAAATGAACGCTCTGTACCTTTAGGTATTTATCTGATATTCTTATTCAGTGACGAGCCTCAATGCTCTCCAGAATCAGCAGTGTGAGAAATAAAAAATTATTTTCAGCGATGAAACAAAAGTCATCAAAAAAAAAACAAATTGTATATCAATTCATGTCATTTATCCAGAAAATAAAAGGCTAAAACACGTCTGGTTCCAGCTGGTCAACTGTGACGATTTGCTGGTTCTCTCTTGTTTTATATCATGACTTGAATTATTTTTGTTCTCTTTGAAAGAATAAACCACTGAGTCACAATGATCTTGGTCCTGCGTCAGATTTTACAAGCTGCAAATTCCTAAATAAAGGAAGTCTCTTACCAAATCACCACAAACATGGGAGTCAACGGGGTCCAGGGCTCGTTTTTGGTGGTTAACCCGACGATTAAAACAAGAAGTTTAAAGAGGTGACGTTGGTCTCCGGGAAACCGTGATGACATTTTAGAAAGTAAAGTATTTAATAGGTGCCGCCTACAGTTACATAACACGGTGTTTCTATTCTGCACTTCAGTGTTTAAATTGGGAAATGAATTCAATAAAAATCATGTTCAAATGATGCACAACGAATGATACCAAGACTTGCTACGTGATAGCAATAGGACGCATTCTAGTTCATGTTTTATCTCGAGATCACAGAATTACAAATATCAGTCGTGCAGTGAACAGCAGCGGTAGAAGTTTATTACAGAAGATGAGTTACTTGCCAACAAGGGAATGTTGTATTCTGACGTAATTCATTCAGATGATCTCTCCCCAGTGCATGAGAACGTATTATAGAGTCTAACCGGTTCCTTTGGTCAGCAGGTAGATGGCAGAGATGGTGATGGCGGTGGCGGTGTAGGTGAACATGGCGTTATAAAGAGTGTTTGTCCTGATCCGTTCTCCCAGAGTCCTCTGAGTCTCCTCCAGACGCCTCACCGCCGCCTCCGACTCCCACTGGTCCTCTCTCTCTGGTCTAACTGGTGGTTCTGGACTCACTGGTGCCACTAACTGCAGCTGAGCAGCCTGCGTGTCGACCTGCTCTCTGGTCTCCAGCAGCCTCCTCACCGCCGTCAACTCCCCCTCGACTCTACCGAGTCCTTGCTCCAGCTGTCCCAGTTGCGGCCGGAGGGACTCCAGAATGGACTCCGTCTTTTGGCTGCCGATCTGGAGGTCTTTCTTCAGGGCCGAGAGAGGCACCGTGGGCGAGTCCGGCGCGGGAGCCCTCTTGTCCTGAAGGACGACGTCGTCCCTCTGCGCGAAGGCGTCGTTCAGCGCGGCCCTGAGGCTGCCGATGAGCGTCCGGAGCGCGTCCTGCTGGGAGCGATGGTTTCCGGCCTGGACTCTCAGGGCTTCCTGCAGGCTCTCTGGACCCTTCTGAGCCTCCAGCAGGAGACTTTTCAGCTCCTACAGATGAGAGAGACGAGGGTAGATACAGATAAACTATCTATAAACGACTATGAGAAAGCGGTTGTGTACCTCCACAAACCAGTCAAGTTGCAGTTTACACCCAAAAGAAGTAGAGTAATTTTCTCATAGACTTCCATAGAATAGGACTTCTATACAACTAGCAGGTGTCGCCCCCTGCTGGTCAGTAGAGAGAATGCAAGTTTTAAGACACTTTCACTAGGCAGAACCGGAGGTTGCCGCCTAGTTATGACCCAAAATAGTGTTTTGTTCATCATACGTTTATCCTCAAGTCCAAGTGGATGTTTGTGCCAAATTTGAAGAAATTCCCTCCAGATGTTGCCGAGATATCGCATTCACGAGGATGGGGCGTAAATACGGACGGACAGACGTCCCAAAAACATAATAAAAAATAAAAGAAATCCTGTTAAAAGGTCAATAAATCGTAAAAAATCCCAGAGCCCAACGTGGCCTCTGAGTGTATCAAACAAGACATTTTGTCTCAGTGTTGTAGTTGAAAACGTTACAGTCAGTGGTGTCCCTCACCTGCAGGCGGACGCGGTTGATGTACGTGGACCCCATGACCCCGATCAGGGCCCCGAGCACCGAGCCGATGACGGACCAGTTCTTGGTGCGCTCGGCCCTCGTCCTCTCCTTCTCGTGGCTCTCCCGGACGCCTGCCGAGAACAGGTTGAACTTCTCCCTCTCCGAACCCTCGGAGTTCTCGTACGCTGTCCGGAGACGACGCTCCTCCTGTAGATAGAAGGGAAGGATGAGGGGGAGGTTCATTATAAGTTCAACCGATCCTTTATTACATGAACAGGCACGTTATCTAACAGATCTCTCTGACTGGAGTAATCACCAATAATATCACTGTAATGTACTTTAGCTGCTTTCACACCTAACTTTTCTGGTTTGCTTAGAACAAACTCAGGTCTTTTTGTCTCATTTTCATCCAAATGAATCAGACTGCAGGTGTGAGATCGCCCTCAGTGGTTTACTTTTATTGTTTCCATTTTTAACTGAGCTTACCTGCAGCAGTTTGTGCTCCTGCGTGGCCAGCTCCAGGTAGTGAGCCTCCTCCCTGGAGACCCGGTCCAGCCGGTCTCTGACCTCCTTCAGCCGGACTTGCAGGACCTCCAGGCTGCCGTGAGCCTCGCGCACCATCCCTCTGGCCACCATGAACGCCGCCTCGGCCTGGAACAAACACACAAACACATCAACACACACGTCTGAGACTCTACGGAGAACTCAAGAGTCTGCAGATCATTTTCACGGACTATAAACACACAGACACACACAAACACAGACACACACACACACGCATACACACACATACATACACGCACTCACACACACGAGGTTTCCTGCTTCTCACTGACCTCGGTGACTTTGGTCTGGGCCACGCGGACCTCGTTGAGGCCGACAAACTCCTCGTACCTCCCCCACCAGTAGTTGGCCGAGTTGGTGGCCGCCTGAGCCGACCTCTGACCCCACTGCCGCCCTAACTCACCCGCATGCTGGAGGAGGGAGAGAAACAGGGCCGTGTTTTTAATTTCAGCTTCGCAGCATCAGATGATAAATGTGTTTATTACTAAATCGTTTGCAGCTCTAATGCGTCGGCGGTTGTTGTTTGTTGTACCTGTAATGCAGCCAGAGCGCGCTCCTTCACCACCTCGGCTCCGCCCTTCCCATCAGGAGGGGTGGGGTCAGTGGGCGGAGGGGGCCCGGGCGGAGGTTGAGCGCTGTAGGTCCGGACCAGAGCGACTCTGCCGGGCTGAGATCCATGAAGAGGGAGGTGGGACAGACGGCAGTAGTCACGAGCACGGACGACAATCTGAGCTCCTCTGTACCTGTAAAGATACGGTGGTTAGGTCCGCCTCCTCTCAGTCAACTAGCCTCTTTCTTATTTCCAACAAACCTGTGAACACATTTCTGGTAAACACAAGACTTAAAGTGGTTCTTTTGTGAGATTCTTTGTGGAGAAACTCAGATAATTTACAGATAATTACAATCCCTCTTCGTCATTGTGGAGGTTTATGGTGTTTTGCCGGTTACACCTTCAGTCTATGTTCATATCTATGAGTTACATTCGTTGTCTTTTTCATTCTTCACAGTTCATTTTGTTTGTACGCCCTCTAGCGTTATAATGCAACGAGCAGCGAGTAGAGCATCAACCAGTATAAACAAAGTTTAAGTCGACTCAGAACTTCTTCCGACTGTCAATCATCAGCTTCTGTTCTTTAATTTAAAACCAGTCGATCAAATGCTGCTTTCCATTAACTTCGGAGTTAACGTTCCAGTACAACATGTTGGAAAACTGAATGGGGTTTGCTCCAGTCAGGTCAGCTGTTATTAAGTAATAGCAGCTGATGACAACAAGTTACGGCCGTGTTTTGGTCATACAAACACCGTAACAACATGTCCACAGAGGGGAGTTACTGTATGTGTGACTGATTTAATGAGACACATAAGGGTTGGTGGGGTGGGGCTTTCTCCCGAGTGTCATTGAGCATAAATACCTCATTGAGGATGGAAGCAGTCAGAAGAGCAACTTGAACTGTCAAAGCTTCACTTTCACTGCAGCAGCACATTCAACGCTGGAACGGACGTCTGTGAGGAAAACACAGTTCAAACATTTAAATGAGACGATTGATGAACCTTCATGATGTGAATGTTCACATCAGCCAGAGACGTGGTGTCTGTGTGACGAAGGGGTCCGAGTCCTTATCCGGATCCAGCTTCTCTTATTTCAGATACAATCTCAGAAATCCAGCTGGTTTGAATATTATTTAGATATTAAGGCTAATGACACCTACCGATCCATTACAATCAATCTTTAGTGGAAAGTGACTCTTAGATTTACTCAAGTAGTGTACTTAAGTACACTTTCTACAGCTACTCCACAAATATTGTACTTTCTTCATCTAAAAGTATACAAGTACAGCTATCTATTTTAGCAATCGTGTAGTCATTTTACAAGACAAATATTTAATTTTTTCATGTTTCCAGCTTCTCAAATGTGAAGAATTCCTTGTCTTTGCTTTAACTGAAATCATTTTAATGTATTTTTTGGACTGTTGGTTTGACAAAACAAACATTGTGGAGGATTCTGGGTAATTGTGATGGAAATCAATCAGCAGATGAATCCCAAATGAAAATAATCATTACTTAAGAGTTCCAAAAGAGCTCCACGTCAACCAATTATAAAAGCAAAATACTGCTGATTATACTTTTACTTATGTAACATTTTAAATACTTTCACTTACAGAATATATTCACAATGTGGGTCTGACTACTTCCTCCTCCTCTGTAGTTAACAAACAACACTTCTAATACCGACACAACAAAGTAATACTCAGACAGACTGGAGGAGGATGAAGTTTACAGGGGTTATTATCAATATAATAATAGTAATAAGTATAATTTAACATTACAAATACATTTTACTTCAAGGTTATCTGACTGTTCTGTTCACTTCCCTGCTTCATCACTAACACGATGCTAACATTTACCGGTAAACAGATGTTTTTAGTTATAAAAAGATAACTTTAATTCACATAAGTTAGAGAAATAAATATACCTGATTTCCTCAATGTTGTCGGCGCATACATGTTACATGGACGCAGTTTTTCTAGGCTAACTAGTTAGCATCCTGATGTCAAATGAAACAGCTACAGCTAAGTTTTCGTTCAGGCACATAACGGTCGTACTACTTCCGGTTGAGAGTTCATTGGGGTCCTGACAGCGCGGATTAGAAATACAGCAAAAAAAAAACCAACCACTTTATTTCTTTCCTTCAAACCAGTGAGACCAGTTAGAAAGATGTCGAGCAGAGAAGGTGAGACGTCGTTTTTATCTCAGTTATCATCTTTAAATATCTATGACTAAACGTCACTAAACGCACCGCAGCGTGTGTTAACGGGGGGATTAGCTATCGCGAGCTAAAGCGTGCTGAAACGTGACGATCTTTCACCAAACTACACTCAAAATATGACACATCTAGTTGTTTTTGTGAAATACACGCATAAAGAAGACAGTGTTTCTAGATCATACGAGTCATTGCGATCGTCTGCGACATTCGGCTTAATAATATTTATTTAGCTGACGTTTATTCTAATGCGGTATATTAGGCTTCTGTGTGCAGCGGTTTCATTTTACTTAAAGTAGATCTTCTCCAAGTATAAGTACGCTGTTGTCAGATTTATCAAAGGAGCAAACAAAGACGCGTTCATGTCTATATTTCTATTTGAGCTGATGTACAATTTATTCTCTTTTTGTCCAAAGGAGGCAAAAAGAAACCGCTGAAGGCGCCCAAGAAACAGTCCAAGGAAATGGATGAAGTAAGTGTCCTCTCGGACTCTACCATTATTAATTATCAGCTAGTTAAAACACTATTTATTGTGTTTACGTTACACATTGAATGTATTCTTTAAGCAATGACCATCTGCATGTCCCAAAGTCAGTGTTTGTATTCCTTAATCTTCATTTTAAAGTCTGCACAGCTGTTTTCATTTTTCATATATTTGTTTTACAAATGATATATATATATCTCTCTCTCTCTCTCTCTCTCTCTCTCTCTCTCTCTATTTTACTTTGTATATTGACCATTATGCACCACAACGTCAAGGCAAATTTCTTGTAAAAGCTAAATACGTTTATGATTTCTAATTGTTTAGTCCACGACTAAACGAGAAATCATTATTGATGGTGATTTCAGAGGAGACACAGACACGCACAGAGAGAGACACCAACATGGAGAGAGAGGGGGGAGAGAGAGAGGGAGGGGGGGAGGGGGAGAGACAGACAGACAGACCTTCCAATGTTAGCCGAGTATCTGTTTGAAAATGAAGCAACGTTGCTTTTTGTTTTTTCGACTCTGTAAACATGGGATTCTTCTTTGGAGCTTTTTGTTGTTTTTAATCCTTTCATAACTAAATGTTAGTTGCATCCCAAACTAAAGAGCAACATAAACAGGAAGTGTTATCGTGGCGAGAGTTCAGTCAAAGGATTGTGACCGACTGTGTGTCTGCAGGATGACGTCGCCTTCAAGCAGAAGCAAAAGGACGACCAGAAGGCGATGGACGCACTGAAGACCAAAGCTTCAGGGAAAGGACCTCTAGGTGAGACCAAAGAACACGTCACGGTGCAACAGACTGTGACTCAATACGCACAAGAGTTAAACTGCTCTATGACAGCGGTTAACGGTAGTACTGCTGTAGATACCTTTGGCTTCGGTACTGGTGGAAAGTACTTTAATGGAGTATTTCTATCTTATGCTACTTTACAGCCTATACTTCTACTCCACTACATATGTTCGACAGCATTAGTTACTTTACAGATAAAGATTATTAATACAAAATACAAATACAATTAACATATTAATCATGTGTTATTATAGATTAAGCAACACAGCAGCGTATATGTATATGTATATAATTTTTTTTTTGTTAAAATTAACTCCTCCAGCTGCAACATTAATGCATCAATATTTATAATCCTAAAATACATATTTTTCTGCATAATGAGTACTTTTACTGTTGGTACTGTACTCTAACATATATTTTAATACTAGTACTTTTACTAAAGTAAAACTTTGAATGCATAACTTTTACTTTGTACCTTTACGTGGTGTTGCTACTTGGCTGACCAATTAAACCTCTAATATGTAATTATTCATATTAATTCATAGTCTGCGTTTCAGTTATAAACGTTTGTGTTTTCTCTCTCCAGGGAGCAGTGGCATCAAGAAATCGGGCAAGAAGTAAGAAGAGCAGAATGTGCCGACGATGTTTCTCTGCTGCCCGGCTTCTCTCCCCGAGTCTGAGATGTTTGTTTCTGGCTGAGAAGACTCCGGTGTGCGTTTCTCTCTGTCACACCTGAACCCCGTCAAACCATCAACCCCGCCCTGGCGTTGACCTCCTCTAGCCAGAGAATATATCTGTTCACGCATCAATAATTATGTTTCACGCCGTGACGTTTGAACAAACGTCTTCAAACCCACTTTAGAAATGAGGGTCTGCAGTTTATGATTTCACCGTGTTTAGTTGTGTGTTCATGTAAAATCCCCCCCCAGTTCTTTTTCCCCCCGATTATTGTTGTATTGTAAGGGGAGAGATACTAACAAAGTTTTTTGTATTTACGGTTTGTTTTATTTCTGTAATTGGAAAAAAATCGGAAGAATGTAAACCATAAAACAATGTTTAAAATAACACGTGATCAAGTTTTTATTTTAAACCTCAAGTTATTAACTGTTTCAGGCATTAAATCAATAGTTTGCTTTGGTGTTTTTCAGTGACTAGAGATATAAATCAGCATTTCTAGATGTTAATTTAGAGAAATGCATTTTTGTGAACTATCCGCTGTCATGAAACTGTTTCAAAGGTAGTTATACGTTCAATCTGCTCTTCTTGAGGCCAAACAAACTCTTCTTTCCTGATGACACATTTGCAAAGAACATTGTGAGACTTCCCTTGACTCCATGTTCATATCATCTAACTGGCACATTGAGCAGAGATATGAATAAGTGTAAGCTTTTCACAATGTTATCTTCTGTCACAAGGACAGACTACTGTTTTATGGGCAGAAAGAACCATGAATGAGATGGAAGTGAACCCAGCCCACTGATGCACGCAGAGTAGTTTCAGGTATAAGTGAGAGTTCTAAAACTCCGGCCTACTAGAACCTGCTCCAGCCAGTTCTAATCCTCTGCCAAGCCTTCTACCCGGATCCCTTTTACCATCACCAGCCAGACTCCATCTCACCCAACGGTAGACGGATAAATAATTTCACAACTCGCAGTTCCTGGAGGCCTTTGTGTTTTTGGTAAAACTGTTCCTTTTCACAAAAACTTCGTGACACAATATTTCAGAAAAATATTACTAGAACAGCCATTTTTCAAAACGTTTTACAAAACACGTCAGCAAATAAGAAAACGGGGGGGTCAGCATAACCAGAACAGAATGCTAGTTTACATCCTGCAAGCTGCGCCCTGATGCTGTAGAACATCCTGGTATTTCTGACGTACTATGAGGACACGCTAAATCTTTCTCTCACGTACTCAATACGTTAGTAGGGTATTGGAACGTACAGCTAGTCTGTGACGAACAGGAGGAGGATACTTCTCTTTGGATTTCCGGTAGACTGCCTCTCACAGGTCAGGATAACATCAAATAAAACGTTTCAGTCATCACTGGCGTCTGAAGAGTTTCACTGAAGATGCTGCAGCATCCGCTGCTGGATTTTGGACCAAATGAGTAATGGAGTATGTACTAGTCAAGTGAAGGCACCGACTTCATAGCGCCCAAACCTGTCGGGTCACACTTAGTTTGTGCTGAGAATCAAATATAGAAGAATCAGTCAAAGAATGTACGTAACAAATAAGCCAGTTTTAATATATTTCAACAAGACAGACAACTCGATAGCTTCATTCAGTCAAAACACGAACTGAGAAGAGTTCTTCTAGGTGAGGTAAGGAGGTACAGTGCACTGTAGTGGTTCTATAGGTGGTGATGGGGTTAGAGTAGGAGTTCATTGTTCTGTTGCAGGTGTTTTTGGCTTCCTGAGTTTTAAAGTTCATCTCTGCGTTTCATGCTGGCCATCTTCAGCCGGAGCATCTGGATCTCCAGGCCGAGCTTCTCCCTCTTCAGCAGCAGGTTTCCTCTCTCCAGCTCCAGCAGATCCTCTTCCTCCTCCACGAGCCGCAGCGGCGGCGTCGACTTATGCGACAGTTCAAGATCTGCATGGAAAAAACCCGCATAATCCACTGAGTCCTGCAGCCATACAAACACAGGTTAGGAATATATTCTGGGTAAATTATTTACTTTCTGGCAGAGATCAATTCCACTCTTTCAATATGTAAAACACAATGCTACAGCGAGCCGCCGGTTAGCTTAGCATAACGACTAGACACAGGGAAGCCTGTCTCTGGCAACTCTAAAGCTAATTTATTACATATTTTTTTATTTCATCACAAAAAACCCAGTTAGATGGAAAATTGTCATTTTTATATCTCACCACAGATATCAGTAACTGAAAAAAGGATTCCACAAGATAGTACTGGAACCAGCAACTCAACATTTGAATACAGGCTTGATCTCTTATATTTTTTAATTTAGCATCTCTACAAGGTATTTATCTAATAAATATGAAACTGAAGTGATGTCCAATGAATTGGTCAGTTGTCTCTAAAATAAAAACCAAACAGAAACAATAGTTTTGTAAAAAAAAGTCTCCCCTTATTTTTGTGATGGGAGTATGTTTGTGTTGGAGGTTTAGCATCCTTTTACATGAACTAAATATCGATTGTGTACTTATTGTTAATAGTAGTAGTAGTACATAATAAGAATGAGTATAATTGTGCTGGTTACCATCATCTTCCTGTGCTCCGCTAGTCGTGGACTTCAGCTCCACCTCCACAGGGTAATGGTCGCTCACCTTCAGAGTCTGAAAAACATTAGTTTTTGTTAAGCTAAAACATTTTCATGCTCCCCAGAAGATCATTCTACCGTGTAAAGAGTAATGGTTTTTATCAGCACTGGTATATTAACCACATAAACACAATTAAAATAATAATAAGTACATGCTGCTGGTGCTCCATAATAAAGGAGAAAACAAACTGCAGGTGTGATAAAAACCTTTAGGTTCTTAACAACAACACAATAATTCATTTCAGGCCTGCCTGTTCTTCGCTGAGTCTATATGCCTTCTGGAAGTTGAAAGGTTTGGCAGAGTTCGGTACGACAGCTTGGACCATGGCATCTCCGTAAACCACTATCCTGCAGAGAGACAGTGAGTATTTTACTCATATTACCCAAGTTATACTTTATTCTCCCTTAAATGGAAACTCGTCTTGGAGCAGCCATTAAAAAAACAAAAACGGTTAGATATAGATACATAAATACAAAAACTATGAACAAATTAATCTAGACCCACAAAACAGTAACATTTAAGCAAACAAACAAAACTTAGAAGAAAACATTTAAAAACACAACATTGAAAAGTAAAATTTTTTGTAACCGTTACTTTTTATTTCAGCCAATTTAAAGAAATAGTTTGACAGTTTTGGGAAACATTCTTTTGCTGAAACTTAAATGAAAAGATACAAATGTCCATTATATTTGAAGCTACACCCAGCAGCCAGTTAGCTTAGCATAAAGACTGGTAACAGGAGGAAATAGCTAGCCTGGCTGTGTTAAACTGTTCTACTCTTTGTGCTAAGCTAAGTTAACTGCTCATAATAACTAAGCACAGTATTATTATTTGTTTTAAGTGGTACCCTGTGGAGCCAATTCTAGCTACTGTACTTTAGACAGTATATATATATAACATTCAGATAACCACCGCTTTTGAGCTGTGCGTTTGTGTGCGTACCTGTCGTATGTGTGGTCATTTCGGTTGCTCGCCGTGGTGTCGACGTCGTCTCCAATCAGCCAGTGGAAGTTCTTGTCCATACGGATACGGATACCCTTCATCTCACTCCTGGAGACGTACGAGCCGTCCGCGTTGAAGTCGCCCAGGATCATCACGTTCTGGAGAACAGAGGCCCGATGTCAAGTTAAATACATTGTTCTTTGGATTAATTATTAAAGAGTTGTACATTTTCTGACAGGTAAAGCATTTTAACTTTATTTTCACGTCTTTGCTGTCAGAAATTTGACGACAGACGCTATTATTATTATTATTATTATTCATACTGTCAGTTTGGTTGAGTTTGCATTCAGTTGCAGAAGCTGAATGTTTCAGACATTTATCCGTTACTTTAAAATATTTCAACCAATCACCCAATGCCACTGCTGCCATATTTCCATTATTTTAACTATTGCAATGACTTATATACTAACCTATTTCAACTGTTTGGCCATTACTTTAAGCTATTTTAACTCTTTATCCATTACTTTTATCCAACTATTTGTAGCGAACAAAATCTAATTTTAATCCACCACTTTAAGCTAACGACTAATTGTTTATCCACCACTTTTAGCTACCGATTTAAACCTTTTTATTTTATGTATTTTTGTGAAATAAGTCCAGCTACTCCACCCCCTGTGATACTGGAAGCTCTGTTTGTGAATCACTGAATTAGCATATTGTTTGTATTGTATTGGTAAATCCGTCATCGCAGCAGTCAGCGTATTAATCCCGTCGTGTCCTCACGTCGGTCCTCCACTTCTTCTTGATGTGCTGGAAGACATCGTAGAGCTCGTCCAACTCCTTCTCCGAGTCATCTGGTTTGGTGTGAACTGGGATCATTACCAGGTCCTTCAGCACTGTAGTGGGCACGCACACACACACACACACACACACATTACACATCGATTAGAGTTACACCAAACCTAAACCCAAGTCCAAATCCTAAACAGGGTTAAGTCTGTCTCATACGAGTAACACACTGATGAGAGGCCTAACCAGCATCCTTTTAATATCTTGCTTTAAGTTATTTTAAATTTAGAGGACTTTTATATTATTGTACCTCTGCCCCTGAACCACCAGCTACACGTAAGGATGTAGAACTGCTCTTTTCTACCTGTATTGAGGCATCTGAATCGCAGGATGTAAGGATCTCTAGCGAAAATGTCTCCTCCCTCGGCCACCTGGTCATCAAACTGATAGGAGCCCACCAAGTCAACCAAGTCATCCCTACACACACACACACACACACACACACACACACACACGTTGATCAATACATTGTATTTTGATTATGCAGCTTCAGAACGATCAGCTGAGTAGGTTTCTGTCCCTGCAATCAGAGGTATAAATAGACGAGGGATATGCTGCTCTGTTGGGAATGAATTAAAAAGACCAGGACAATGAAAAGTGTGGCAGCTCAAATGATCAATATTCATCCGCTACTGTTCAGAGGCTTAATGTAAAGCTTATCAAGCGTTAACCATGTATGAAGATCAGGAATGTCTTTGACTGAACTGCTGTATAGGTTTAGGAATCCGCTGCAGGTGAACACTCACCTGTACAGGAACATGAACTGCTCCTTGTAGCGTGTTCGGCCCAGGCGACTGCTGATCTTCAGGGTGTAGTGATGCTTCCTGTTGGCTCTAGACAGACATACAGATGTTAATATGATCTCCCCTTACATAGCTTCAAAGTTAGATCAAACAGATTTACTTTTCTGTATCTGCTTGGCTCCATTCCACATCTAATTCAAATCTAGCATTTCTAACACACGGCCGTGAAATTTGGTTCCGATCTTTGGTGATCACTTTATTTTTCGTCAATTTTAATTTGACCAATACTTCGGTTTTTGACCAAAATGAATGAGATTCCCATCAGCCTCTGTATTTTGGGTTTATTGCTTCACACTAAACTGGTTTTGCATTGTCATTGTGAAAATGTTAGCATCCTAAAATCAGCTTTTTGGCCATTTTGCCAATCATCCGCCTCATTGAGCCACTTGGCTCTGTTGATCTTGACTCTTCTTCATGTTTTTATGTTTGCAGTTGCAGGAAAATTCAAGGCTGAGGAAATGACTTCCTGATCTAATACATAGCCTGTATATACTGTAAGAAGTGGACGTACTTGTTGTGACGTCACCTGTTGGTTTGTGGACTGCGGTTTTGAAGCCTCGAGTTAATCATTTTGGCCGTCGCCATCTTGGCTTTTTGCAACCAGTGAACGGAAGTTACCATATTAGTCAATCACAAGGTAGCCCCGCCCTAAAGCATCCCCTGCTTTATGGTCTGTGTGACTCTAAATGGACCATAATGTACTAAATGAACATCATGCTGTATTGAAGAAGACTTGAAACTAGAGATTGAGACCATAAACTCATGTTTACAATGTTTACTGAGGTAATAAATCAAGAGAGAAGTAGAGTCATTTTCTCATAGACTTCTATACGACCAGAGGAGTCGCCCCCTGGTGGTCAGTAGAGAGAATGCAGCTTTAACGCACTGTTGCCGTCTGATATAATAATAATACAATTACAGAAAGAAAGCTGGCACTCACTTGTTGAGTGCATCCAGGAAGGTTTTTACAGAATCTCCACTGATGTCCACCACCTCCAGGATCACAATGATGTCATATCGCGACACGACCTGGGGACACACACATGTATTTCTTCATGTAAAAAGAAACATTTTAATTAGAGCAGCTGACATGTGGAAAGTCCTTTCCTGTTTTGTAAAATGTGTTTGTTTTCACACTGGTCATTGTTACCTTTATCAGGATATTGAGGACATCTGTGTCTGACACTTTGCTCCTTCCAAACTTCTGGACGTTAAACGATGCTATCTTCATGGTGGCTGCAGAGAGAAAACAAGAAAACATAAAGAAGAGACAGACAGGAAGAGAAGTGAGATATTATTAGCATTGTTTTTGTTTCTGAACATGCACAGGCATGTGTGGAATTACTGTGTGTGTGTGTGTGTGTGTGTGTGTGTGTGTCTCAACAGCAGCTGCGTCACTTAAAGCCTGGCGTCTCATTCAACTAGCTGAGGCCCAGGTAACAAAACATTGTAGAGACAGAAAAATATTAAAATAAAACAAAATACTGTTGGGACCAAGTTTCATGAGTCTGACTTCATACATAATGTGTTTTTAAATCTTTATTTATTCAAGAAAGTAACAAAAAAACCTCACAAATATTTCATGAAAACAAAAAAAAACATGAACACGATGAAATAAGAACATTAAAAGAAAAATTGTATTCATGTTAATTCAATTACATCCATAAATTGTAAAAGTATAACTGAAACATGTGTCATTGATACCTCATCCATACAATGAAAATACACTGTTATCAACTATTTGTTATTATGGCTACAATCTATTAGGTTTACATTTATTCTACCAGGAAAAGAATAACAAACAGAAGATGAACATCTGTAGAGCTGGAACGATGACAGAAAACGTATTTTGATTATTCAAATCATTGTTGAAGCAAAACTATTTTTAGTTCCAGCCTTAAAGTGGAATATTTCTTTGAGTTTAGGACGGTTTCTTTTTGGACAAAGCAAGCAATTGTAACATGAACATGACAGATTCATATAGAATGAAAACAATAGATGCAAAAGAAAACATCCACAGATACATATAGTAGTAGTGGAGGAGCTTTTTAAATCTCACTTTATCAGCTTTTTGCTAAAAAGTCCATGTTAACAGCGTTACAGTGACTGATATAGCAGCCTCCTAAAGAGATCAATCCTTCAACAGAAATGATTTAATAAAATAAACTCATTAAAATCCTTTTTGTTTTACATCACCACCAACCAGGCAGCAGCACGTCCACATACAGCATTACGCAACAACAGCCAGGGGACAATGTCTCACCACAGGAAGTTATTGGGCTATAAATGTAATGTAATTAAGGGTTTGGACTTGTAATCACTGCTGTCGGTCAAAGAGGACAAACCTCTTTCAGTAGATCTCACACACAGCCGGCAGTAAACATCAGCTCAACCTGTTTGTTTTTAACAGCTGTGACATCGACTGTGTTTGACTCATCATGGCTGAATGTGGAGCTGGAGCTGAACTACCACAGAGGAGGTTTAGAGTACTTTGCCAAGTATTTATTAACTTAACTAATTCATTAACTGCAACTACGTTTAAGTACTTGCATGAACTGGTAAATATCTTATTGGTACCCGATTCATACAATACAATGACTCTGTCAATCCCCAGCTGTGTTTCAGTTATTCTTTATTATGACTACACTATAAGGAAGTCCTGTCATAAATGGATTAAGTTTAAGATTTTTTTTCTTCAGATCTACTAAGAATAATAAACAGAAGACAGATAAAATAAGAGAAACGTCAATAATGATGAAACGATTGGAAACCAAAAAGGTATCTGGTAATATTTGCGTTTTTTTTCACTTTAGGCTCTGGGAAACAAGCATTTTACACGATTCTCTGACATGTTATACGTATTTAACTGTTCCCTCAGAGAAACATGAGAATAGAGTTTAACTGGTCGTTGTGGTTCGACAGGTGAGTAACCTCTAAATCTTTTGTAAAGTGTTGTGGAGGTTGTCCAACTTGTCTTGTTATTCAGTCAGGCGATCAGTGGAAACACGCGCGCACACACACACACACACACACACACACACACACACACACACACACACTTTGGTTTCCTCAGAACACACAATGACGTCTTTGAAAACACTGCGATCAGATATCGTTGTTGCCATGAAGAGTTTTACCTCGTATGAAACTTAAAGACGGTGGCAGCAGTCAGTTTCTACCTGCTGGTGACGTCCTGTCTGCTCTCAACAGGGGCGTCGTTACGCCTATTTTAGGGGGGCTGAAGCCCCCCTAAAATGTTCTTCAGCCCCCCCAAATAATTTGGCATTATTGGATTTAAAAAAAAAAAAGAAAAGAAAAAAAATATATATTATTTTGGTGATGTCATTAAATTAAACTATTGTTTCTCACATGGACAAGTTATTTATAACTAACATGCTACATATGTGCGTGCGTTCTGGTTTGTATGTTTTCTCCCCCTTCAAATTACAATCCAACAGCCTGTCATCATACTTAACGATATAAGGTTGACACTGTCAGGTCCATTCTCCATCCATTGTGTGCGGTCCCTTTAAGAATTAGGATTTGGGAGTGACGCGGATATGAAAGCTAGTTTATCCGTCTTTCCTTTACAAGCAGGAAAATTATTTCTCTCTTTATTTGAGAAAAGTTCATATTTGTGTTGTCAAATTTCACTATGACCCTAAAATTCTGTCTCTTGTGTCATCATATACTGAATGCAAGCAAAATCACACTCTCTCTGATTGAACCAATCTATGAACTGTCTGAAACAATGGATATCTGCGGCCCCAAATGGGCCCCAAAAAAAATTGCCAAGCGCTACGAGTGCAAACATGCCGCTGCCCTTGGGGCTAAGCCCCCCCCTTTCTTTGAATCCTAGAAACGCCCCTGGCTCTCACTATAAAACCCATAAGATCCTTTACTGCAGTAAAAGTACTAATACCACACTGTGAAAAATACTCCACTACAAGTCCTGAATGCAAAACCTCAAGTAAAAGTACGAAGCTTTAAGCATTAAAAGAATACGTACTCATTGTGCAGGAAAATGTTCCCAGTAAGTGTTTTAATGTAACTGCAGCATTAATGTGTACGTTTCATTTTAACTCCTTTGTATCCTGTTGGCGGTTCATTCTACATCAATGCATCTTATTATTTATGATCATCACATGTTCCGGTGAGAACCACGCATCTCTAAAAAGAACAAACAGCCTGT
The DNA here is from genome assembly GCF_004355925.1 of Anarrhichthys ocellatus. Lineage (NCBI taxonomy): Eukaryota > Metazoa > Chordata > Actinopteri > Perciformes > Anarhichadidae > Anarrhichthys > Anarrhichthys ocellatus. The sequence goes on from NW_022280031.1 coordinate 17,865,403, forward strand.
TATCAGCTTTGAGACGATGCATTGTCCAGGTGATCCAAGAGGCTTTTTAAAGAGTTTAGTTAGTTTAAGATGTCCGAGGATTTTCTCAACACATGAAGGAAACACTTCATCCTTCAGTTTATCACAAACATTCACTTTTTACTGGACAGGAAGGTCCAGTAAAAAAAGTAACTAAAGCGGTTAGACAAATGCTCAAGTAAAGCAGAAGTACCTCAAATTTGTACAGAAGTACTACTTTAGTAAATGTGTGCTTACTGCTGATGCTTGTTTGTGTTTACTTCAGTCAGATTTTGCTTTTACGCAGCCAGTTGTTCTATTGTAGTTTTAGCATGTTAACTTAAGGATTTGAGTAATGATCCAACAAAAACATGAAACCAAGTGAACTCCCTGTTCCTCACATCTGCGCTGCCTCGACTGATTCTTCCACCTGTTGATTTATGGCCTACAGCTGTTTCATTGTCTAAAAGACTTGTAAAGCCTCTCAAGTATTCAGCTGAGCGTGAGGAAAACAAAACAACAAGTTGTTTCTCACCTGCAGGAGGAGGAGACTCTGCTTTGACCCTTTTAGATCCGATTTGTTTATCCCCAATAAGGATTAAATAAAGTGAAAGAAGAGGAAAGGAAACCTTGTGGACTTCACAGTGAAAAGCTCTTAGATCTAAAGTCACTGCAGAGGAGGTAAAGCATTTCATATAAAGTGACCACAGGCAACGTGATTGGTCGAAAGCTAACCAATAGCAGAAGCTGGAATGAGAGAGAGAAAACAAAACAAATGTCCCACCCTTCAAATGTTTTCATGTTGTGTGTAAAAAAAAGTGTGTGTGAGTGAGTGTGTGTGAGAGAGAGAGATTTCATCTGGTCTTTATCATCTATAAAAAAAACAAAAGAAACCAGAAGTAAAATGCACTAAAATGTGTGAGAGACGACGTTTGTCTCATCTTTGTGGCTCAGCAGAGGTATGTGTGATATTGTTTGTATGTTTGTGCCCTACATTCACATAAACAAAATATGATATAATAAATGCTTGTATGGTGTTTTAGGTCATCAAACCGCACATTTAATTAAAAAAAATACTGATTCAAACAGAGTTGTGTGACGGATTTCTCTCTGGAATTAAGTTGGGGTGTTCTCACAGTTATTAAAAACATGTGCTTTGCTTTAAGATTGTTTTTATGTTCCATTTCTCAGACGACGAGACATGAAAAATAAACGACACACAGAGCCTGAACATGAACATGCCGTCACCGATGGCCACTGAGCTCCAGGAGTCTGTTATCATTCATTTTAAATTTGAATGTATGCTTCCTCCATATAGAGCAAAAGAGAACACACGTTTGGTTAATATTTACCAAAATAATCACCATAATTGCAGCATGATACACTGTGTGTGGTGTGTGTGTGTGTGTGTATGTGTGTGTGTGTGTGTGGGGTACTTGTCCGGTGTGCTGTGTATTTATATTATTAGATCAGTTATGTGTTCATGACTTTTGGTGGCAACTGGTAAAGGTGGGGCTAATTTCAATTACTTCATGGTGGTGATTGGTAGATGGTAAAGCTCCTCACGGGATCAATACAGTTTATTCTCCAGCGGAGACACTGCAGGGGAATGTGGTGAAAGAAAATATTTTTAAAAATCAAATAGATATCATGCATGCAACATACCCAGTTAATTACTTGCATTAAGGTTTTCTAAAATGTTTAAACATGACAAATGTGCAGATGAAGAGTTATCTAATGGCAACTTTTGGTGAATGTGTGAAACCAATAGATGGATTTTTGTGACTATTTCATGAGCTGCCATGATACTGAGGTAAGTAAGTGAGTAAGTCAAATGTATTTATAAAGCGCTTTTCACAGACATTAGTCACAAAGTGCTTAACGAGCAGAATTACAAACAAAAAAGCACAATGTGAACATATAAGGGCCAATAATTTATATTAAAATGCACAAAAACACAAACGTAACACGGTTACTCTACTGAGTGCCTGTTAGTACAGTATAACCGGTTTATGCTCTATTTACATAATTCATGGTTTCTATTAGTCCTGATTTCTTCTTCACTCCCCTTAGTGACCCCTCACAACGTTTTGTACCGTATTGTTTTGTATTTAATGTGTTTGTTTGTGTTTTTCTGTGTTTTAAAACCATGCCGTCCCTGCTGAAGACTTCCGAACAGAACACTTTTGATATTGTTTTACACCAAACTTCTTGTTGTGACCTGTGATAGTGGAAAGCAAAGAAAAAGCGTATTTGGTTTCATGTGTGTTTTTATATTTACACAGAAACACAGACGGCCAGCAAGACGCGACTCGTCGTGTTATCTTAGCGCTCTTCCCACGAATGGTATGTGGACAATGAGGCAGTGTGACAGTTTGGATTCATCGAAGGATGAAATGGCGTCCTGTTTGGAGAAAGGGTTCTCTTCCTTCCTGTCTGCAATGACATGTTTAAAAAAATCCTGTCAGCTGCTGTGATTTGATGTAATTACATATGGACATACTTTAAAAGTTGGTGTTTTACTTATAATACTTGGTAAGCGATGATAAAGAAATACTCTTTCATTGCTTACTGATGCACAATATAAGAAGGAGTAAGAGATCGTGTTTTGTTGCTGTCCTTGATTAATAAACAACTATAATATGTATTACATAACGGTCCAGTGATCAGACACAGAGCTCCACCTCCAACTCGACTGAAACGAACCAGAAAACAGACAGACCAGGATGTGACACGCTCTGACACGAACAATAGTCTCTCAGACCCACAACTCCCCCTGAGCGAGAAAAAAAGCTCTGCAGCAGCACTTTGGTGTGAGTACTGCAGCTTTAACCTGCTGCTCACTGCATTCACGGACTGTGAATTTTAGGAGGGGGAAAAACAACTTTTCCAGAGGGCAAAGGAGCCCCGGTTGTCTGACTTCCTGTTTAGCTTTCTGCCTGCTGTGTTTTCAGCGTCACTCAAAGAGAAAATGTCTCTCCGATTAGAGGAGGATCTCTCCTGTTCTGTCTGCCAGGACATCTTCAAGGATCCTGTTGTCCTGTCGTGTAGCCACAGCTTCTGCAGAGACTGTCTGAAGAACTGGTGGGCAGAGAAACAAACACGTGAGTGTCCAGTTTGTAACAGAAGATCATCAAGAACTGATCCACCTGTTAGTTTGGTGATAAAGAACCTGTGTGAGTCCTTCATACGGGAGAGAGATCAGAGAGCTTCAGAGCCTCTCTGCAGTCTGCACTCTGAGAAACTCAAACTCTTCTGTCTGGACCATCAGCAGCCAGTGTGTCTCGTCTGCAGAGATTCAGAAAAACACAACAACCACACATTCAAACCCATCGAGGAAGTTGTACAGGATCACAAGGAGGAGATCCAGAAATCCCTGAAGCTCTTAAAAGAGAAACTGAAGCTTTTTAAACAAGTTAAAATAAACTGTGATCAAACAGCAGAACACATGAAGGTCCAGGCCCGACGCACAGAGAGGCAGATTAAGGAGCAGTTTAAGAAGCTTCACCAGTTTCTAGAGGAGGAAGAGGAGGCCAGGATGGCTGCACTGAGGGAGGAAGAGGAGCAGAAGAGTCAGATGATGAAGGAGAAGATGGAGGCTCTGAGCAGAGAGATAGCAGCTCTGTCAGACACAGTCAGAGCCACAGAGGACGAGCTGAGAGCTGAAGACGTCTCATTCCTGAACAACTACAAGGCTGCAGTGGAAAGAGTCCAGCAGCGCCCCCTGCTGGAGGATCCACAGCTGCTCTCAGGAGCTCTGATAGACGAGGCCAAACACCTGGGCAACCTGACCTTCAACATCTGGAACAAGATGAAGGACATGGTCTCCTACACTCCTGTGATTCTGGACCCAAACACTGCTCATCCAGAACTCATCCTGTCTGAAGATCTGACCAGTGTGAGACGAGGAGAGAGACAGAAGCGTCCTGATAATCCAGAGAGGTTTGACTGTTTTTGTATTGTTCTGGGCTCTGAGGGGTTTAAGTCAGGGACTCACAGCTGGGACATTGATGTTCAAGACAACACAGACTGGTTTGTGGGTGTGGCAGCAGAATCTGTCAAAAGGAAATCAGGCATAAAGTCTGGATTGTGTAGAATAGGGTTTTATGAAGGTAAATACACAGCAGTCTCCCCCTCACATCCAAAAACTGATCTCTCAGTGAAGAAGAAGCTCCAGAAGATCAGAGTTCATCTGGACTGGGACAAAGACAAGCTGTCCTTCTCTGATCCTGATACTAACACACACATTCACACCTTCACACACAGATTCACTGAGAGGATGTTTCCATACTTTAACACGTGGAATGAACTCCCACTGAAGATATTACAGGGCGAGATCTAAGAAAAGAAAAGCTCAAGAGATGATTATAAATGATGCACAGAGATGCACGTCTCATGATTAAAAGCAGTATTGCCACAAAAATTCCCAGTGAAGTTGTTTGTGTCAAACTGATGAATGTAAATCCAATTAGATACTGTTTTTTTGACAAAAAAGTTGAACAATGTGTATTTTATAAAACTTATATGTTTTCATCATGTAAAGGCTTCATATCAAAAATAACTCATATAAATGTGGTGTAAAAGTATATTTCACTCTGAAAGTAGTTGAAGTATAAAGAATCAGAAAATCGAAATACTGGATAAACACATAAATTCAGAAGACACCTTTTTTGTTGTATCTCAGAATTGCTGCGTGTAGATAAATATTGATTTTGTGGGAGAAAAATGATTTGTGTCTTGAAATATATTTGTGTAAAATCAATCATATCCATAATTTCAAATGTATTCATGTATGTTCACATTCATACTGTGATATTGGCCTATTATGTTATTCACGTCACTGAGACAGGGAGTCTAGTATAGCGGCCTTGGAGCCCGGGTGAAGATAGAGGGAGGATGACGTAGATAAACAAGTAGGGCAAGATTTCTAACGCAGGGGATGAACGGGAGCCGGTCGCTGTGACGGGCGGCCTGAGGCGGAATCAGGAGAAGACGCGTGGGGAAGGAGACGGTGGTTAATCAAAAAACCCCTCTGTTATGACTTGTCCGAGGTACACAGTGTAACTTGTCTCGGTGAAAGTTCAGAGGAGGACATCTCCGAATGGAGGTATAAAATAATGTACAATGCTATTGTGAAGTGAGTTGACTCCGGACAGCTCGGTTTACTTGTATACTTTGTGATGCAAATAAATCTGCGTGAACTGAAGAAAATCCAATCTCTCTTGTGTCCTGTGGTCATAAAGTCACAACAATTTCAAATTTACAGATTGAACTGTATGTCAGTCTGCTGTTATTGCATCATATAACCACATGAGGGCGCCCCACACTTTTTATTTACGTTGCAACATCAGATGCTTTTAGCACTTTTGGTTGAAGCCTAACTGCATTTTGTTGTCTCGACTCAACTGCAAGGACAATAAAGTCGAGTCAAATGTAATCTAAACAGATTACTGCTGTCTCTGTCTGCGTCACATATGTTTACATAAATGTTAATTTATCTCACTGACCAGAGATCCAAACAGTGGATTGAGATTTTTCCTTGTTCCACAAATGTAAAGGACAGTCAGACATTTATTTAACAAAAAACGTTTTGAGATTATTACTTTAAGTTGCATTAAACAAATCTAACCTGCTAACACAACAGACAGGTCTAAAATATCTTTGTTGAATTGGCCCAAGATCATGAACCAGCCACTTTGAACAATCAAACTTTCTTCCTGTCAGATCGCAAGTTTCATTTCCTTTCTGATGTTTTGTGTATTCTTGAGTGTGTGTGTGTGTGTGTGTGTGTGTGTGTGTGTGTGTGTGTGAGTGAGTGAGTGTGTGTGTACCGAGTCTAATAAGAAGTCTTGATCTGTTCACCAAAAGAGGAAATCCCGTCTTTTTCTCGCAGCTCCTCATCTCCGCTCGTGAGACAGAGAAGTCGACTGGTGAGTAAAAATAATGTCTTCCAACATTCAATATGTTTTTATGCTTTTCTGTCAACATTAAGACAGTATCAACAACTGTACAGCAGCAACACAACATAACACAATTTAAACATTACATAACGTAAAGATAAAGTTAACTAAACGATCACTGTGACAGATTATCTCTCTGAAGCAAAGTTAAAACCTCCATAATGTAAAAGCTAATTGGGATTATTTCAATTCCTAAAAATGTAATTGCCTATTGTTTTACCTATTTATATTGCGCCTTTCTCTTTTTATTATGTGTGTGAATCAATTCTGTATCCTGATCTTTTTTGTAAACCACTTCCCTCTGTTTAATTATATTCTGCTAATATCAATGTGTGAACACTATTGAGTCTATTTAGTTCTTTACACTATTCAATTTAATTATAGTGGAAATATATTTTGTATCAAAAACATGTTTCTAAAACCCTGATAAGAATTAAACTTCTTGTTAAGTGTCTTCTCGTCATCCGTCTCTTGTGTTTTGTCGTCCATCATTGCCACAACCTTCTTGTTCTTCTTCTTGTTCTTCTAAGCATCATTGTTAAATCCAGGGTTTTGGACCATGGCGGGTTATTATGGGATGGCGGTTCTGGTGGGCGTGGCTTTGCTTCTGACGACCGGCCAATGTGATGTGAGCTGCAGAGGGACGGACGGCCGGGCTGGAGAGGCAGGAGCTCCGGGTAGAGATGGATTTCCTGGAGTGAAGGGAGAGAAAGGAGAGCCAGGTAACAAACCGACAGTTCTATGCAACTTTATATTTCCATTTAATTATACTGAGGCAAAGAACAGGGGAATTAATCATTCTAAAAACTGAAATACAATCTACATTTTAGACAGTTAAAGACAGCAGTATCTTTCCCTAAACCTAACTAAGTATTTTACAATCTTTTCCTAAATCTATTTAAGTATTTCACGATATTTTCCTTAACCTAACTAAATATTTCATGATCTTTTCCAAAATCTAACCAAGTATTCATAAATGATAGATTATCAAATTGATAAAACAGTACAATAGATGAAACAATTAAACCAATCAATACCATAAAAAAAAATGAAAATAAAAAGAAAATATTATTAACAAAAATAAAATAAAAGCAATAAAAAGACGACGTCACATTAAAGCCTGTGTAAATAAGTTTTAAGAAATTATTTAAAAGAGATTCCTTCATCTGTTTGTCTTCAGCTGTGATGGACAACGGTCCGGTGGATGTCGGCGTCCTGCTGAGGCTACGGGGGGAGGGGGGGAGTCGAGGCCCTCAAGGGGCCATGGGTCCTAAAGGTTACCGCGGACATCTGGGATCAGCAGGTGACCCTGGAGAGCCCGGTCGCCCCGGCCCCGAGGGGAAGAGTATTGGCCACGGTAATGACACGACTTCTGACCCGACAGCTTACAGTATACAAAATGCTAACTCATGTATAATAAAAAAAACATCTGACAGGACAGAGAATAAAACAGATCATACACAGATGAAATATATCCAAAGGCAAAATGGGAGTTATCTGTTTGCTGGAACTTATTAAGATAATAGCAATCAAGGATTAAGAATACATTCATACATAAAAGTCAATAGAATGAAATCTCTGTATTGACGGGTGAGGACAGACATTGAGATATTGGGCAGATTAAAAATGTACACAACAAATTATTATGGTGACAACTGAACAAAAACAATAACAACCAGCTCTCCAGAATTGCACAAAATGGGAAAAGTTAATTTCTAGAGGGGAAGGAGAAAAAAATGAAGCCGAATTCCAGCCATGTATGTGTTGTTCATTCTGCCGATTTGTCCCAGTGGCCACTTGTGGTACTGCAACAACAACAACAAAAAAAACATTGTCGGGACTTGCCTCCCTTTTCAGACAAAATGTAAGTCCCGGTAAGTTATACCATTAGTTTTTAGGGTGAAGTCTTGGTTTGATGTTAGGGTAAGGGTTATACAGTAAGGGTAAGTCTCCAAGAAATGTATGTAAGTCAATGCAATGTCCCCAAAAGTCACGTAAACATGACTGTGTGTGTGTGTGTGTGTGCGTGTGTGTGGTTTAGGAGGACAGCTCTCCCGTCAGCAGGGTCATTCAGCCTTCTCAGTGATCAGGACTGAAAGCAGTTATCCTCCCTACGGCCAGGTTCAGTCCGTCGTCCATCACACCTGTCTGTCTCTCTGCTGTGTCATCTCAGGAACGTTTTAAAATCTGCAAAATGTCTACAAATAAAACCCGTTTCCCTCTTTATTTGATGTCTGCTGGAGTAAAAGTAAAGTTTTTCAGAGAGAAGCAATGCTGGAAAGTAACTAAGTACATTTACTCAAGAACTGTGTAGTATTTAAGCAATTTTACATTAAGTATTTCCATTTTCTTTATACTTTTACTCCACTACTGTACAGTATATCTCAGAGGGAAATATTGTACTTTTGACTCCACTACATTTATTTGATACCTTTGTATTCATTCTTTCTAGTTATTGTGTCTCTGTTAGTCTGGATAATCCACAGAGCTCATTGTCAACAGTTTTCATGGGAACCACCAAAGATATAGTTCCTTTGTAACTGTTCACTGCTCATATCATACTATTTTACCTTTTTTTCCTTTACATTTTTATGATTGTATCAGCTCATTGTTTTTCTCTGACTATTCTTTCTGTGTGTGTGTGTGTGTGTGTGTGTGTGTGTGTGTATCAGACAATAACCTTCCAGACAACCGTGGTCAACACACAAGACGACTTTAACGCAGCCACAGGTCACTTCATCTGCCGAGTACCTGGCATTTATTACTTCACCTTCCACTCTGTGGCCAAGGTAACACACTTGAAAGCTTTAAACTACGTAACAGATCAGAAACGCTATTTTTATGTAATCAATACCTTTTCACAAGGAATGTGGTACAAAGTGGAGGAACTTACTTTCATGGATCTTTATACTTCTACTCTACTAAATCTCAGCGGGGAAATATTGTACTTTTTTGCTCCACTACATTTGTCTGACAGCTTTAGTTGCTTTCAGATTACAATTTTCTTACCCTTCCTGTCAGGTGAAAACAAAAGAAAAGTTGAAATTAAATTATTTTCTGATAAATTGAATGATAGAGGGTTAGAGATAGAGAGTAAAAAGCTAAATAAACTCTTTAAAAAGCCTCTTGGATCAGTTGGAAAATGCATTTTTTAAATTAATTGTAGATCAAACTAGCCAACAGTATATTAAACACATTACAGCAGAAAATGTAACGTACACAGGGAACATTCAGTACTTTTCATACTTTTACTTAAGTTGGGTTTTGAATGCAGGACATTTACTTGCATGGAGTACTTTCACAGTGTGGTATTAGTACTTTTTAAGTAATTAAAGGATCTAAATACTTTTTCCGCCGCTGGTAATCTGCACCTACAGATAGCTTCGTTATCAAACTGCGTTTGAATTGTTCTGTGTGTTGTGTGTTTCTCAGGTCAGCGTGTGTCTTGGTATCAACAGTGACGTTCTGACAGACAAGCTGGGATTCTGTGATTACAACAGGAACACCGATCAGGTCAGTTTGACAGAATTATTACAGCAAGAACTATCCCTCTACCGGCTGTAGTTTTGAGACTATAGTATTTCTACTTTAACTTAAAGAGGCTACAGGGAACTTTCATTTCGTGTTGATTTTGTCGCCCCCTCTGGACAAAGCGGTAGTGTTTTCTATGAGCACCACAGCTTCGTGTCGTAAACATCTTGATCTGGCTTGTGCATCACATGCTTTTGTTTTGAAAAAAAGCAACTTGGTCATGAAATAGGTTTATTTACTTCAGTGGTTTATCTTTTCAAGTTTATACAAACTACTGTTGATGGCCTGGTGCATGTTGATCATCACGCTCGTAATCACAGAAAACTTTTTAAACTAACGTTAGCTACATTCAACTTAGCCAAATCGTTAGCTAGCTTTGTTTTAGCCACCAATGTAAATTAATATACTGATGTAAAACCACGTCTTCTTTCTTTTTCTCTTTGCTGATCCTGCCCCAGCATCAGACATATAACCACAAAATATAACTTAAAACAAATAATACTCTAAAGAAAAATCTCCCTCTGCTTCATCCAGATATTGACACGTGCAAAACTGACGCAGGAGTGATACGTAGAGCGTCAAAGTTTGAAGCTTAAACCCACTGTGAGAATGTGTTGGATTTTAGCGGGAATTGAACTCGCTGACAGGCACTCAGGAATAACAGCCAATCTTCTCACTGATGGTGTCATATAGAGGCACCAGCTTTTGATTGAGGCAGTTTTATAACCAGTTAAAAACGTTTTGTATTGAACTTCTTCCACCACTGCTGAGTTTTGTCATGTGATTGTCTGTGTTGTGTTGTTCAGGTGATGTCGGGCGGCGTGGTCTTACAGCTGGCGGTCGGACAGAAGGTTTGGCTGGAGTCCTTCAGGGACCAGCAGAGAGACGCTGAAACACGAGACAGCCACGAGAAACGGATCATCTTCAGCGGCTTCCTGCTCTTCTAAAAAAAACCCGAGATTGCCTTTACGAATTTAGCATCAAAAAATTGAAGTTGACATTTTTCGAAAAAAAATTCACTATAACACAGCATCATGTACATCAGTGTTTGTGAATCTTTAGTAACTTTAGATTTGTTCATCTGTTTCCTTCATATTAAACCGCCTCTGAATCTTGACTGTAAATGCAACTAAAACAAATTAAAGTTTATTATTGAGTGTGGGTTAAGTGTGGTTATATTAAAGGTATGATACGTATAATTTCATTATAAATTTCAGGGAGAGTCATTGGTTTTGTTGAAATTTTGTGTTGATTTTGGCGGTGTCTGTGGACAAAATCGGTAGTGTTTCCCAGAAGCTTTTCTTAATTTTTTTCTTTTTCTTTTTCTGCCATAAATGAGCTTCCACAAGATGTACATCAAAATACACATATTGACTTAATATCACATGCAAGATTTTCATTTGGGTTTTAAAAAACCACGCATGTTACTGAAGTACGCAAGTTCCGTGAAAAATGTATCAACTGACTCGACTGAATGATGCCCGCTCCGCTCCTGCGCTACCTGTGTGGGCTTTTGCGTTTTTAAAATTTCCTCGTTCATGATTACGTGGAAAACATATGAAATCATTTCGTGGGATATCAATGAATTACCGCGCCTTATTTTTTTGTTGCTATTGCTGTGAATGCTGGATGAGATTGAAGTAGTTCAAAATTATTCAAAAATAGACAAATATATGCAGACAAATAGACAAAATGGACAAAAAAAATAAATTCAATTCTTAAACAGTTAATTTCTCTCTCAGCCAACACAGATACAGTGACGTCTCTAAACAAATATCTAAGCACATGAAATGTAGAGCTGTTTTAAATGTTTGCTCTAGAAATCTCACTGAAGAATGGACTACCGAGAGTCAGGTCAGATGATTAACAAAGCTAGGCTAGCAGTTTCCCCCTGCTTCCATTCTTTGTGCTAAGCTAGGCTAACCACGTCCTGGATCAAAATGACAGATGTGTGTTACATCCTCAATGTAAATGCTTTTTCTATCATAAACATTACAGCTGACCGTAAAAAGTTTTCCTTTGATCTATGCAGTACTTCTATGTTTGACCCCGTCTCATAGAACACTTTCACACGACCCCTCTGAAGATTATAGAAGCGAAACATTTCTGTTTTTCGCACACTTCTTCTTTTTTGGGAAACTTTTGCCCCTCTGGCTCTCCCTCAGTTGACTGCCTCTTGTTCTCATGCTCACCAGCACAAGGGTCATATTCTACATTGTTAGGAACACATCAAAACCAACAATGTTTCGTCTTTCTGACTTCGATACTGTGGCTCTAAGTCCCAAGTGTACTGGTTCTACCGAAGACAACGTACGTCTTTATAAACAGCTCACAAATATATAAGATCATTTAAAAATAAAAAAGACTCAGGAACTTCGTAAAACAGCTGGTCACTGTAGTTGTTATCAAACGTCTTTCTAATAGGATTAAACCACACTTGGTGCTCTAGTGAGTATTTGTGGAAACAGGACGGTGTGTGTGTGTGTGTGTGTGTGTGTGTGTGTGATTTAGTCAAATTAAACGATAGTGTGTGTGTTCATGGTGATGCAGAAACATCATTTCAACCTCTCTCTCTTTTGGTTGTCCCTCCGGCTCTCAACAACTCCCCAAAATTTGCAGAACTACATGAAACAGGCTCTGAGGAGAACTTCCGGCGTAGAAGCTGCTGAATCTGAACATTTTGTCGTCAACTTTCTGCTCCGGCTGCTGCAGGACTCGATGCTTCACGTCGGTTAGCTTTGAAATCACTGAGGTGGGTTTAAATCTTCTGTCAGGTGAGTTTTATATATATATATATATATCCTGTATATATATATATATATGTATATATATATATATATATACATACACAACTTTGTGTTGATTACAGTTTGAAGTCAATGACATTTATTTGTAAAAGAGGATCTGATGAGTCTTCTTTTTTTAACATCACTGTTGTGAATATACTTTTACATATACTTGTATTTTAATAGAGAATCATAATAAGATCATAATCTGACCTCACATTTCTTTTGTTCCAGCAGTTACGGGGCAATGTTTTTGCAATAAATAGGTCCTGAACCTCTTTGGAAACAGCACAATTATGTCTTCTGTCTATTACAACTCAGTTATTATGTCATAAATCATGAAAAAATGTAAAGAAATGCAAGTTGAATTTCTTTGATAATTTTGTTACAAAAACTGGAAAACTATTTTTATTCTCTTCCTTCCTTGTGTGTCTTTCCTCTCATTTCTTTCTTCTCCCTGTTTTCTGTCCTTGTCTTCTCTCCCTTCCTCCTCCTGTCAGCTTCTCATCTCTTCTCCTTTCCTTTCTTGTCTCTTTGTTTCCTCTCCCCTTATCCCATTTCCTTTTTCTTCTCCTTTTGCCTCCTGTCCTATCATCCTATCCTCCCTCCACCCTTTTTTCTCTCCTTTCTATCTATCTTGCCTCTTCCCCACTTTCCCCATCTTCTGTCATTTCTCCTCTTGTACTCTCCTTTTTCCTTTCTCCCCCTTTCTCTCCTTTTAACCGTTACTTTCCTTCTCCCCTCCTGCCCTGTCACCTCTCCTTCTCTTGTTTAATCTCTTTTCTTCTCATCTCATTTCATCTTTCCTCCCTTTTTTCTCCTTGTCTCTTCAAGTCCTTTCCTTCTCTCCTTTCCCAAATTCTGCTCTCCTCTGGTTTTGATCCCCTAATTCCCTCCCATCTCCTTGTTTCCTCTCCTCGTCTCCCGGTCAGGTTCATCGTCATGCTCCGTCATTGTTTTCTCGTGATCGGTGCCTTGCTCTCGTTGGCCACACCTTTGCTGTTAGCCGTGGATACCTGCCAGACAACAGGGATGCACGGAATGCCAGGTGGGTACATGCCATGTTTGTGTATTTGTACCTTGTTGTTGTCTTTCGTTTGTTTACCTGTCTCTCCGTCCTCAGGTATTCCCGGGCTGCCTGGCAGAGACGGCCGTGACGGACAGAAAGGAGACAAAGGACAGATAGGTAACCAACACGCACGTCTTCTGATGGTTCGGTTAATCCTTCTAGTATACTAGAGATATACTAGAGAATACAGTGAAGGAAAACAAACAAACATGGATGCCTAGAAGTTGCTTGTTGTTATGTTCAATGATTGGCATGTTGTTGCTGTGAACAGGAGCAGTGTGGCACGGCGACCTCGGCCCTCAGAAGGGGGAGAAGGGGGAGAAGGGGGAGACGGGGCCGATGGGGTTTCCTGGCAAACGAGGACAGAGCGGGATATCGGGAGAACCGGGGGTCCCAGGGATTGGTGGTCCTCCAGGGGAACCAGGAGAACCAGGGTATGTAAACAGAGAAGACTCCTTCATATCACATCGGTAACTTTTAACATTTAATTAATAAGGTCGTGAGGCAACCACAGACTGTATATAAGAAGTGGACGTAGTCGTCGTGACTTCACTCATTGGTTTGTGGACTGATGTTTTGAAGCCTCGAGTTCGGCATTTTGGCCGTCGCCATCTTGGCTTGTTGCAACCAGTGAATGGAAGTGACCATATTTGGACTATGGAATAGTGACGTAGTGACGCCGTATACGACTCTGATTGTGACATGTCAATCACAACGTAATTTACTAAATGAACATCATGCTGTATTGATGAAGACTTGAAACTAGAGATTGAGACCATAAACTCATGTTTACAATGTTTACTGAGGTAATAAATCAAGAGAGAAGTAGAGTCATTTTCTCATAGACTTCTATACAACCAGAGGAGTCGCCCCCTGGTGGACACTAGAGAGAATGCAGGTTTATAACACGTCTGCATCGGCTTCACTGATCAGAACTGGAGGTTGGGGCAACAGTGGTTCAATGGGGATCCACCAGCAGGTTAATCCAGCTCTGAGCATCAGTCTGTGTTGTTGTTTCTGTGGCTGCAGGACTGTTGAAGTCCAGCAGCAGGCGGCCTTCAGCGTGGCCAGAGGAACCAACAACTACCCGGACAAATCCAGCGTCATTCGGTTCACCAAAGTCATCACCAACATCAACAATGACTACAACACCGAGACAGGACGCTTCAGGTGAGAAAAAAACGCCTGTTTTCTCATCATACGTTACAGAATTTGAAAGCAGAGTATTTGTTATTTTGGACGAGGTTACTGTAATGTACATAAACAAGAAGAAATCAAGCCTACAGCCATGCTAGCTGCCTAAACCTAAACTCGCTGTGAAGACCAAAGTTTATTTTGAAAATAGCCAAATAGCATTCCTTCAACATTTTCTTCCATCTAATCTTATTTTTAGGATTGCCTAAGGGGCAGCATCATAAAGTTGTAACAAGCTAAAGATAATAAAACATTTCTGTTTGAACAGATTTAAAGCTGTGATCAAGCTGCACAACCAGCCAGGAAGAAAGAAAACAACAGAATCCACTTTTAGTGAATTGATTCAGTTTGTGTGTTGTAGGTGTCGGGTCCCGGGAACGTACTACTTTGTGTACCACGCCTCGTTAGATGAGCGGCTGTGTGTGCTGATGAAGCTGGACGGAATGCAGCTCGCAGCGTTCTGCGATCATCGCCGCATCAGGAGACAGGTACGATTATAAAACAGGGTGTTGTTTTACATTATTGTGCCACCAAATAAGTGAATTTAAACTGGCAGCGCTCTGCAAAAAGATGTTCCCTATAACGAATTTCGACATATTCCAGGTGACTTCTGGCAGCCTGGCGGTCTACCTGTCGAGGGATCAGGAGGTTTGGCTGGAGACCAAAGACTACAGAGGGATGAGAGGAAAACCGGAAGGTTACAGCATCTTTTCCGGCTTCCTGGTGCAACATCACTGACACGAAACAGCCTCTATACTCACTTCTTAATGAACTGTTTTACAGCAAGTCTGAAACTAAAAGCAAAATAAAGTCTTCCCTTCCTTCACAGTATGTCATCTTTATTTTTTATAAATACATACATATTTCACATTTTATTGTCCCTTCTCTATCCAGGTAAAGCTTCATTGCGATTGAAATCTCTTTTCAACGAGGCAGAATAAAATCATTGCTCCAACAAAGCCATAATTATCACAGTGATTAATAACTCTATACTTCTGACATGTTGGTACAAGAATAGCAACATTGCTGCTGTTTTATGTTGCCAGTTAAGCCTCAAGAAATATTTTTTGAGTAATTTTCAAAAGTGAATAGAAACTCTTATGTGATCCTTAAAAGATCAGGTTATTAATAGGCATAATACAGAGCTTACATTAATGTCTGCTTTTGTGTTATAAAATGATTAACTTAATTTATAACCCTTAAAAATATATATGATCCAATGATTTTATCTTCTCTGTCTGCCAGTAAACAGATTATTTGAACCAATTAAAGACAAATAAACCAATAAAAAACACCAGAATATTTTGTATTTGTGATGTAATTTGTCCTGTAATTTTTTTTCAGTCCGATCATAACACTGTGATCTACTTTGCATCTTCATAGTTTGAAGACAGTTGTGTCACAATGTCTGCTTCACTTGTGTTATTCTATCCTTTTCTATTCTCTACCCGTCCACTAGAGGCCTTCACACTTTCAACAGAGAGGAAACTAGTTTCACTACAATCGTAAATCAATATATAATAATATTAATAATCATGAATAGATAAAAAAATGTAGTGCAATGGGAAGGATTATCCCTGAATATAGTTGAATCATTAGGTATTTCAACATTGATTCATACAAACAGCGCGAATAAACCCAAAGCACAAGTCATCATAGGAAGACATTTGCAGGATTTCCCCAAAAACTAGAAAGTCAAGAAAAAAGCTTTGCGTTCCAAACTTGCAGAAATAAAAAAAAAAAACTGGACGAAATGGAAAGAGGATCCGAGAAGACAGAAAATGACAACCTGGCAAATTTCACAGGATGGAATTATTAAAAATATACATCAGCTCTTTACTGTTGATGAAATTAAATATTTTGTGGAACAGATACTGACGTCCATGAGAACAAACTGCCAGGAAAACAGCGACAACAAAGAGGAAGTTCGGAGAAAAACAGAACAAAATGTTAATTTGGAGGAAAGATTTTTTTAATCCGAAGCAGCGATGCTTCATCATCAGTTCTTCATCAGGTGGAGTTTTTCCTGACTTCTTGTTACCATGTTTCACTTCCTCTGATGAGATATTTGTTTAGTCAGATGAATGCAATAAAATAATCACAAATTTACAGGAAAGGACATGAAGCCAACAGAGAGGAAACTCACATGAGAAACCTACTAAAAATAAAAACACAAAGAAAGAAAACATCTGAACAAGAACAGAAAGACGAAGAACCTAATTAAGTACATTACCTCAAGTACTGTGCTGAAGTACAATTTAAATTCAATTTCAACTTTTTTCCAACTGACGCTCTGTGACGTGATGTCTGTTTTGATTTTGTCACGTCCAAAGTCATCAAATTTGTGACTCCAGTCCAAGTAACGTGACCCGAGTGAGTCCACTCCTGACCACAGGTCCAAGCTTCAAACTGTAACTAAGTAAAAGTATGTGAGTATTATCAGCAACATGTACTTGGGAATAAAAGTACTCATAATGTAGAGGAGAAATGGCCCTTGTGAATAAAATACTCTCATATATTATACAATTAGTTTGTTATTACAGACAAATCAATGTGTGATCATATTTTAATGTCATAGTTAGTCATAGTGGAGCAAATTTGAAGCAATTTATCACACTGTTTACTTAAGTCAATGCATATTTTATAACAGTGTTTTATAACCGACTCACAACAGGCCTCATCTATAAACCGTGAGAAGAGCGAATTTATGCATGAATTAACATTCATGACCATTTTTACTGCCATTGTCTTGAATATGTAAACCAGCGATTAACAAAAGATATTCGTTTGATAGATCAAAACTCTGTATTATGCATGTGTTACTGAAAATGTATACATGTGTTAAAAAAGGTTCTTGTTTTCTTCCTCATTAAAACAAACAGACTGTACGCTACCCTGTCATATTCAACATTCAACGTCATAAGTAAGCGACAATTATCAGAAGGATACGATCATTCAGGCTCCCTCGTGCGGCTCAAACCTGTTCGGCAACTATAAATGTTAAATGAAAGACTACGGAAGAAATTTATTTGGGCGACCCTTATAAAATCTCCCTGCGACCCACCGACGGGTCCCGACCCAGTCTTTGGGAAAGTTTTAAAACATATTCCTTGTATGTAAAAATAAACTCCAGCTGTCAGATAAATGTATTGCAGTGAAAAGTGAAATGTTTATCTAAAAAAAGCAGTACGTGAGTATCTGTACCTTCATTCATTCCACCACTAACTGGAGGTAACTTGTTTCAGTGAGTATCAAGTCAGTAGATCAGTATCCTAAAATCATTATTGTGAACACCAACATGCTCTCTTGACCTGTTTCACTTCCTGATTATTTTTGTGTGGTTTTCTTTCCAGACTGAGCTGCTGCCGTCGCTGAACAGCTCTTCATCTCGGCTCTCCATCAGCGTATCTCTCCACCACAACACCAAAGGCTGCAAATGGTGAGACTTTTAATGTTCTACAGAACCAAAGAACGTGTGGAAGAAATGTGTGGATGTAGACCGAGAGAGGAGAGTCTCTTATTCAGCATTGGTGGTACCAGAAGTGGACGGTCATTGTGTTTAACCTTTAAACATAATCAAGTTGAAGTTGTTGTTAGAGTTTTTGTCTGTCTAAGCTTTAAAATGTCTTAAATTTAAATGCACATATGTATTTTCTTTAGCCATTAATTTGTCTTCAACTTAATTTTATATCTTGATTTCAACATTGTATATTGTATCGTGTGTGTGTGTGTGTATGTATGTATTTATATATATATATATATATATATATATATATATATATATATAACAATACAACGAGGAACAACAGCAACATATAATGTGTATAACTCAGACTGTTTCTTCAAGTGTTGGTGTGTAAGACTGTGTGTTTGAGTTTAAAGTTCATGGTCCTCCTTAGTGACAAAAACAAGATTCTGTGTGTATCTGTGTGTTGACTCAGGCCCCCCGGTGGCTGAGCTGCAGTACTGCAGTGTTTCTGCTCTTGGTTCACATCACTCCAGCCGTCACACAGTCCTGCTACGGGGGAGGGATCCCCGGGATACCCGGCACCCATGGGCCCAACGGCAACAACGGTGCCAAGGGAGAGAACGGGGACCCTGGTGAGCTCACACCGAACACAAGGACATATCAGTTACTTTTTAAATGATCTTTTCACAATGTTTTTTACATCGTTTTAATGTGAATCTCACTAATGTGTCAGTGTTACTGAGCAGCTGTTGATTAAACTTAGTATGTTAAGTTTATTTAACATGTTTTCTCAGGTTCAGCGAACTCATTTTCACAACTCATGCATTTCTGCTAATAGATCCCCAAAAACGCTACAAACTGGCCTTTTGAGTTTGAATCTGTTGGGAGATGATTCGATGATGATTTTTGCCAAATTGACAAAGGAATCAGTAATTTGCTTTTTTGTTTTTAAACAGGAATTTTTTTTACAGGATCTTTTAATTGTTTACTGTATTCTGATGAACTACTGCTTAAATTAACTTAATTTTTTTTAAATATCTGGCACATATATGCCATGACTGGATATACAGATATTTGTGAGAGCCCTGAGAGCTCAACATCCTGCAGCTCAAAGTTTTCTTGCAAACAAGCCAAAGTCGTTTTTACATTTTAGTTTTACTCACCCAAATGCATTGTGTGTATCCTTGCACTCTAACAAACATGTTGGATGCATTTAGCGCCGCATAAAACATTTGCAGAGCAGATTTCTTTCCTAACATTTTGGAACCTGCATTGTTTACATCAAGCAGTCTTCTTCTTTCCTGCCTTTGTTGGTAACATTGTTGTGTTGTTGTTGAGATAACATGATTTCGTTGTATTTTCTATATTTTATTTTCTCTATTCCTTCTTTTCTTATTCGACTCAAAATAAATCGCCTATCTTTCATCTTAGTGTCAGTTCACAGTAACAAGTGTGTGTCTGTATGAGCAGGTGAGGCAGGTCAGCCTGTCAGGGGCAAGAAGGGGTTGCCAGGTCTGCAGGGCCCCCCAGGACGGCCTGGGCTGAAGGGGGAATTGGGTCTCCCTGGGTCTCCTGGTTCTTCAGGCCATCTGGGGGAGAAGGGAAGAGCCTTCAACCCGTCCAACCAGCAGAAATCCGTCTTCTCCTACAAACGGGAGATACCACAAACACCGGATTTGGACACTGCCATCAACTTCAACAGGTCAGTGCTGTGGAGGTATTTGATGTGATGTATTTCCTGTTGAAACAAGATGATGTGGCAGGTTTTATTTGCAGCCTGTAGTCATCATTAAAGCCCCTAAAATAGGGAAAACATTAAAAAGTTTTTCTCTGCAGCAGGGGAAGGACACGGACCCGTAACTTAAAGTTTCCACAAGGAACATTTTGTGTTGGTTTTGGCGGTCCATGTGGAGTAAAGTGGTAGTGTCTCTGAGCACCAGAGTCCCTTTAGAAAACCACTAGTTTTACTGTAGCAGGGTCTGACAGTCTGCCTCGCTCAGTCCTGGTTCTGGTTCTCCCGTGTCTGACAAATTACCTCTTTCAAAGGCAACAATCGGCAGTTGCGTGACTTGTTGTTTACGGTAGTTTGATTGTTTCGTTTCCCCCTCTGATTGGCTACCACTCGTAGCTTTCTTTTGAGAATCTGTTACGTTTATTTCTCATGAACAGGATTGGTGGAATGTTGGTTGGGTTAATTATTTCAACTCAGATGTGAATGTTTTCATCAGGATAGATTCAGATATAGTATAAATTCTTTTAAAATCTTCCCTTAGTGAGATTTTGGACCTGGACGAAGAGTTTCAAGGACACTTGCTTACAAACGGGAAGTTCACGTGCATCGTCGGAGGGATCTATTTCTTCAGTTACCACGTTTCAGCAAAGAGCAGAGTGAGTCATCTGTTGGTGTCTTTCTAGTTTGTCTGTCAGATTTTTTGATTTGCTTCATTTTGTCCTCAAGAGACAGATTCAGTCATTTAAAGTTGACATGAACTTCAACCAGCTATAATATTGAAATACTGCTCACACCTTAAAGCATGAATATTAACAATAATGATGTAACATTTAGAAAGCTAAAGCGAAAATGTACTTTTACTTCGGTAGATTTTTATATGCAGGACTTGAATGATTTCACATTGTGGTATGTACTCCTACTTTCTACTTTCTATTGGTACGCCCCAAAATGAGGAGTAACTTTTCGTAGGATATCGTACGAACCATCGTATGAGCACACGTTGCGTAAAGACGTCCTGAAAAACGTAACGTAATACAAACAAAATACATCTCAACTGTCATCTTTTGAGTAGATAACAATGTCTCATTTTGAGGATGTTGGTGCTCCTGACTGTATTTGCATTATACTTTGCATACAACTTTTCTGTCCAGATCTGAGTTCTTCTGTGTATTCGTACCGTCACAGGTGTGTCTGAAGCTGATGAAGGGCAGCAACAGCGACCTGACGCTGTGCGACTCATCCGAGGGCTTCCTGGTCACCTCCGGCTCGGCGGTCCTGGTGCTGCAGGCCGGGGACACGGTCTCGCTGCAGGCGACCCGGTACAACCACCTTGTGACGAGCCAGGGCAGCACCAGCCACACCTTCACCGGCTTCCTGATCTTCCCGACCACCTAGAGATCCAATAAAATCCACCCGTCCTTCTGGTCCATTCAATCATTGTTGGTGACATCACAGACTTTTTATGAAACATGTCTTTTCTGTAACAGCGCACACATCAGCAGAATTAATAAAGATTGGCTCAATAGTGCTGCCTTTAAGGACTATATCAGCGTTTTTGCATGAACTACTAAAAGTGTGTATTTTGCATTACTGATTTTCCAAAACATACCATGTTAGCAACCTTTCTGACAGCCAGTGGTGTTTCTTTATTTGTTTTTTCCGTAGAATAAATTCACCAGCTTTATTCTGATTTTAGAGCATTTTTAAGGTACAATCTGTAATCCACATATGAACGTCGTGTTTTATAATCCCTGTTTTGGGATTTTTTTTTTTTTACAATTTTCTTGTGAATAGAAATCAGGTGACTCATCCATAGACCGTGTATAAGAAGTAGACGTAGTCCCCGTGACGTCATTTATTGGTTTGTGGACGGACATTTTGAAGTCTTGAGTCCGGCATTTCAGCCCGTCGCCATTTTGTTCTTTTGCAACCAGAAGTGACGCGACAGGGTGGAGCTCTCAGTACAACTGAAAAACACATTTTTTCAGTTTACTAAATTAATATCATGCTGTACTGAAGACTGAGTCGCCCCCTGCTGGGCAGCAGAGATAATGTAAGTTAAAGACATTTTTAGATCTAGTAAGAACACTTACTAGAGCACGTAATGTGGATTAATCCGCTGCTGAAAATAGTCCCCAACAAAAAAACGACAGTGATCAGCTGTTTAAGTTCTTGAGGTTTTTATTTTTTTTAATTAAACTATATATTTGTGAGCAGTTTCTGACAAATCAGAACGTTTTGCGTGATGAGAAGACGTTTTGTAGCTTTAAGTCAAAACACTCTTACGTGTAAACACATCTGGGACCAAAATATGAGCTTATTTCATTATTAAATAAGTTTACACTTTATTTAGTAATACATCCTTACAACAGGAACAAAACTACACTGCTTGGCTGAAGAATAATGTCGTTACTGATATTTATATTGGTGTGCAACACTTCCTCCAGTGGCTCGCTGGTTAAAAACACCGAGGTATCAAGTGAACATCTTTCTGACCGATACCTGGCCAGGTGTTCATTAATTATCCATCACACAGTATCGGGTTGGACACTTAACCTCACAGCCATGTGGACGGTAAACAGGAAGTAGAGGATCATCATTCACACAAAGACCCTCCAACCCCGTCATACATATTACAGTATAATATCTTTAAAATGTGTAATATCTAACCAATCATTGCTCTTCGAGTTGTCTGACACTAGTGTTTAAATCAAATCACACAAACACAAAAAAACATAGAAGACTTGGCAAAACAAACAAAAGAATGTGAGTTTTAATACAATTTCTGTTAAATAACTACAGATTACCAAGAGTTTATATCGTGCCTCCAAAAGTTGCCATTTGTCTTGATCCCGAAATAGTTTATAACACCCCCCAAATGACTTGAGCTGGTGGCACAATTGGGATTAAAATCAGGGTCTTAAAACAAACAAATAAAAATCTGTTTGCTTGAGCTACACTCTCACTAAAGAGCGCCCCCTGGTGTCTGGAGGCCGAACTTCAGCCCAGCTTGTCAGTGGCTGACGGGCTGCTGAACACGCCGTTCCTGGCGTAGAAGGTGTTCTTCACCACAGACGACTTGGCGCGGGATGGAGTCCTGTAATCCAGCGTGTAGTCACCTGAGGATGCAGGTAGAAAATAACTTTACAACAAAGTGAGAATGTGTAGAAATTTTAAAACAGAAATACAGATACGTTTTTAATCTGCAGTTAAATCGAGAGCTGATTCAACATACATTTACCACAAACAAACACATTTACAAACATAGTTGGACATTTTTTATCCAGAATTTCACATTTCCAGCAACAAGTCAGATGACAGAATAAAGAAAGGGAAAGTTTAGTGGACGTATATATTGATGGTGACGAGTTGCATCCAACGTAATGTGCAATACTGGACCTAGTTCAACCATTGTTGACCCCATTGGTCACTTAAACTAAAATAGGGTCCAGGTTTAAAAACACCGAAGTTAGCCTTCAACCCATTCTCCATTGCTGCAGGTTTGGGGTCCAGCAGACGGGAGTGAAGCAGACGGGAGTGAAGCAGACGGGAGTGAAGCAGACGGGAGTGAAGCAGACGGGAGTGAAGCAGACGGGAGTGAAGCAGACGGCGGCTCTAACTCACCCAGCCTCCAGCCGTACTCCCAGGACGAGAGCAGAGGAAAGTCAAACTTCTCCTCCGGTCTCACGTGGCCACGTTTCTGCAGGTAGAGCTTCCGTCCTTTACCCTGCAAGAGAACGCTTAGTTTAAAAATGACTGTTAAACGCGTTACGTTTCAACTTAAGGGCAGAAATACTTGAATTCCTACCAACCGAATTATGAAATATCTGACTGTGTGTAACCGTCAGCTAAATGTCTTCATAGAAGCAGTTCCATTATTAGCTTTATTTACACTTTGGATACAATTTAAATCCTATTTTTGCACAAACTAACAATTGAAGACACTTTGGTTCATGCATATGTTATGGCCGAATGCGTTCCCTTTCTTCCCCCTCTAGAAGCTCTGCCTCTGGTGTGTTGAACTGCTGAACTTGCAGGCCCCTCAGCTTATGATTTTGTTTTGCCTCGTGTGTTTTTATGACAATAAATCCTATGGATTTGTTTTAAAGAGTGTCTTCTGTGGTTGATTTGGGTTCAGTGGTTGGCTGTGAAGTGAGCTCTGCTGTTTGTAAGTAGCTTCATGTGCAGAGACGAGTATCCAGCTGCACCTCGTTTAGCAATGCAGCATACCTGGACACAGCTTCTAGAGAGGGACGACGGCACAGGGAACATTTACAGCCAAAACCCAGACTTGTTATGGATTTAGGACTTAAAAAGTTTCAATTACATGGAGCAAGCAATTAAAACCTAAAAAGTTAAGACAGCTGGGAACCTGTTATTCTCATGAAAACAACAGATATGGACATTTTAAACCAAACATAATGTCCGGTTTAGTGTCACAGGGATTCGTACGTGGTGCGAGGAGTCCTGGTAGAGAGCGAGTCTGGTCTGAGGAGAAACTGGCCTCATCAGAGAGGCCACATTGAGAGGGCCGTCTCCTTCCAAAGAGACCACAGGAGGAGGAGGAAGAGCAGGAGGAAGGGCGCTCCGCTTCTCGGTTGTCCTGCTGACGGGAGGCAGGACTGCTCTGGTGGGCGGAGCATAAACACGAGATCATCAGTCCGCGCGATACATTTGAATGATTTAACACAGTTTTAAACGGAGCTTGGAAATGCTGTTCGATTGATCACAGAGCTGCAGTTTTACATGAAAACTCGTGACGGTTTAATGAAGCAGCTCACCGGTCGTCAGCAGGCAGACGGGGCGGCTGTGTTGGCTCTGTGCCGTCGTCATTTTTTGGGGGGTTGCAGCAGGACGGGTAGAGGTCGGCATAGCGGCTCTTCCAGGCCAAACGTGTCAACGTCTCCTTCTGGATCTGCTCCCGGTAGCAGTTCTGGCTCTGGGTCGTCAGCATCGCCTGCCAGAAAAAAAAAAAGCTTAATTTACCAACTCGGTGTGCACATTTTGACACGGTTTTACATTGATTTCCATCTTTTCGAGACCAACAGAGCCACAGTTGAAATATTTTGGATAGGTGGATTTTGTTCCTCTACCCTGCTTTATGGTCTGTGTGACTCTAAATGGACCATAATGTACTAAATGAACATCATGCTGTATTGAAGAAGACTTGAAACTAGAGATTGAGACCATAAACTCATGTTTACAATGTTTACTGAGGTAATAAATCAAGAGAGAAGTAGAGTCATTTTCTCATAGACTTCTATACAACCAGAGGAGTCGCCCCCTGATGGACACTAGAGAGAATGCAGCTTTAAGACACTTCTGCATCGGCTTCACTCGGCAGAACCGGAGGTTGCCGCCTGATAAAAAAGGTCGTTATTTTTCTTTAGTGTGCTGAGAGGAAACCTTGGACATGAAAATAAAGAGTTGCGCTAATCTGTTCACTTATCAGTATGGTTCATTTAAAGTTTAAATAAAGTTGTAAAAACAAAAGAGAATCCACCACAAACAAACTGATCTCTTTCACCAACAAAAGAGGAAAAGGTTTTTGAAAACCTGACTCCTGCCTCGTTCAGACGGCAGAGTCTGAAAGTCTCTTAATGAAATGATTCGACAAGATAATAGTAAAATATCTTCATTTACCTTTTGTTGTGCCTGAAGCAGAGCTGTGCAGGGTCGGCTTCTCACCATGGAAATGAGATATGGATCAGATAACATTGTGTAACCCAAGGAAACACCACACACATTAACCTTTGATGATCTCTCTCTCTCTCTCTCTCTCTCTCTCTCTCACTCTCTCTCTCTCACACTCTCTCTCTCTCACACTCTCTCTCTCTCACACTCTCTCACACTCTCACACACTCTCACACTCTCTCACACACACTCTCACGAGCATCTTGCAGCATTTGCATACGACAGTTATTTAAAAACTGTCGTATGCAAATGCTGTAAGATAAGTTTAAAAACCAGAAGATCAGCCTCCTGTTATTCATTTGCATTTCTGAGGAGAAACCTGAACTCTACACACGTCCGTGGATCCACTGAGTGTCATGTAATGCTGAGGAGCAAAGTAATGTTCTGCTGTGGACCTATGTTAGACACCTACAAAGGGAAGTGAAGTCTTTATGTCTGTAAAGTCACGACTCCAGTGACAAAAACACTATTTTATTACCTCTCAGAAGACGGGAGTTGCTGGTCGACCGCTGCCTCCATCAGTTTAGTTTGTGTAACTTTGGTGGTTTTTAAAGGGTTAGTTCAAAAAACACCAAACTCAGAGCGATCGACCAGCAACTCCCGTCAGAGAGATGTAAATGAGTGTTTTTGTCAGTGAAGTCTGGCGGCTTTGGGGAGAAAACAGCAAATATACATATATACACCTTTCTCTTAAATATCTAAAATGCATTTTGCTCAGCAGTATATTCTTTACTCCCGTCTGGTTTCCGTGTGTAAGACTTTCGACCTGCTTTGCATCTTCAATCATGAAACTGAGCCGAAGTATAAAACATGCGTCACTACGAGACGAGCTGTGGTAATAAACAGAACAGCGTTGATTCGGAACTGATAAAACCTTTATTTCACTTTAAATTGTCTTTTACATTTTTGTCCTGTTTATAACATGAAAGGTGAAACTAGAGTTGGATTTTTTTTTTTTTTTTTAAAAGACAAACACAAATCTAGTATTACTTCAATAACCAGGGGGGGAGGGGTGGGGAGGGGGGGAGGTGTTGAAGGATTTTTTTATTTTTTTTTTGTCATTTTTTTTGGTGTTCTTAAGCTAAATCTAAATTTTCACAACCACGTGCGCGCTAAGCAATAAAACCGTCACAGAAGCAAACTTTTTTTTTGTTGACTTTTTTTGGGGTTATTTTTTTTTCCTTTTTATTTTAAGCATAATACTGGTCAGTAAAAACAAAAGTATTTGAGATACCAGATATACAGACAGGCTCGGTGCCACATTCACTACTGCATGGGATCAGTTTGTTTCCTTATAAAGCGTAGAGTAGAATAACTAACTTTTATTGTTCAGCTAACGAGAAAAAGAGCGGCGGGGGGGGGCTTTTTTTTTTTTTTTTACCTTTTGAACTTCAGTGCATGAAAACATTTGTCCTCAGCTAAAGAAACAAAACAAAACATTGAGACACATGACTTCTCTACACCTAAAGAGTGGAATGTGGAGATGGTGAGTGACGAGGTTATTGTGACACTGAGTGGACCGGCCCTCTGATTCTCACCCTTTGGGTTTTAAACTGGACCTTTAACTGACGGATTGTTTTGCTTTTTCTGAATGAGGCCCCAAAAAAAGTATCCTCTAAAAAGAGTCGCCTCGACACAAACTTCTTATGAACTTCAGATCCAAACGACACGTTCTCACTTCCGCTCACAGATGATTGGTTGATCGGCTGCCGGGGAGATTCGGCTCCTTTCATGCATGAAAACGTTGTGGACTCGAAGTAACGGGGACACTTAAGAACATTGCTTCCTCATTTAAAAAAAACAACATCTTATTTTACAGTTGAACCAATTTAAATAAGTCAACTTGGTTAAACCTAAAGAAAAGCCTTCGTTGGATTTGGTTACAAAGACGTCAATTTTTGACGTAAAGATTTAAAAAAACAATAGATTCCGTTTCCAACTCATCTTTTATTTTGAAGGGTAGTTAGCTGAACTGTGTCAGATCACAGGAAGACAAACTGGTCTAACTGAGCTGGAGGAGGGGTACCAAAAAATAAATGTTGAGGACAGCAGCTGACTAACGGCTTCAAGGTTTTCATTGCAAGCACAGGTGTTAACTAACGACGACCGACAAAAAAACATTTTGTTTTTCCAAAAGACAGATTTACAGTTAAGCTCTAAAAATGTTTTACAATTTTACAGTTCTCAAAAACCGGAAAGAAGAGAATTTGATTTGTTACACAAAGAAAATAAAAAAAGAAAGAAAAAGGGGAAATGAGCACGTTTTAGGAGTTTACATTTCGGGACAGCAGCGCTGATGTTGATCCAACGGTCCCGCTTGTCTTCTCAAACATTTAGATGGAATGTATGAATTTTGTTACGTTTTCAAATCCGTTGGCGTTGAATAAAACTCTGGGCCTCAGTTAGAGAGTAAAACACAAACAGGTGAGTGTTCGACTACAGCAGGTAAACGCTCCGTCAGTGTCACAGTACGGCCTCGTGGGAGGACCTTCTGTATGAACCTCAGCTCTAAACACACCCTCCCTCTGAGTACAGGGCTGTTCACCATCAAAACGAGGAGCAAGGTGGAGGAAGAACTAAGCATCACAGTGTTTGTTGAAAATAAACGGACAGTTTAATAACCTTTATGTAATTATTGTTGTTGTTGTTGTTGTTTCGTTTAAAGTGGAATAAAACCAGCCATTTGCCAGTAACACTAAGAAAAAAAAGCCAAAAGAGAAGGGATGGACGACTAAGCGTTAACTCACTAGAGCAAGGAGGGGAGGAAGGGAAGGAGGGAGGGGACAACTATATAAGTGCGTTAACTCAATAGAGCGAGGGAGGAGGGGAGGCACTAAGGACAGAGGTTAGGAGAGAGGGAAGAATGGAGGAGATTAAAAAACATGAATTAATTTGGATAATTTTGGATAAAAACCCTCCCTGCGCGCTAGAAGACTAGACTGACCCGTGGGTTTGGTCAGTCCTGGAGTGCCATGACCAGAGGGGGGGTGGGGGGGGTTTAGGGTGATGGAGCAGTTTCTCTTTCTCCCCCCCTCCATTTCTTTTACGAACCGTCTGTGGAGGTCGGGTACTATTCATGCTGTTGGTTATACAGAAGGGGGGGGGGGCTTGAAAAAGGGGGATGAACGGGGGGGATGTTTTAATGTGTACGAAGAGAAGGAAGAAGAGGAGAGAGAGAGAGAGAGATAGAGGAAGAGGAAGAGAGACCGGAGGAGGAGGAAGAGAGAGGGGTCGTAGGTCAACAGTGAGGTGCGCTAGTTCTCTCCGTCGCCGGTTTCGCCCTCGTCACCCTGGTTTTCTGATGTCCACAGCTGAGGAACAAAAAGAGAAACATTTGGGTTACTTTAAATACAGCAACAATAAATCACTCCTCTTCACTGAGGTACGATTCTGTATCACCTGTGTTATCAATAAATCCTAAGTTATGCAAAGTTCCAAAAACAATTATACCATAACAAGTTCAACAAATAATAAAAATGTTAGTTTGGCGAACCACATTTTACTTTCAATAAACCTACTTTAAATGTGAACGGCTGTAAACTATCGACGGCCGCAGAAAAAACGTGATGGCAATGATGTTTGTTGCCGGATGGTGAAATAAAAACAGGTGAAAAAGAAGCTCAAGTTTATTATAAAAAACAAAAAAGCTGTTCAATGCAACTACAATGTTGTTTTAGTTTTATTGAATGTGACAAAGAATTGGGGGGGGGGGGGGGGGGGGGG